>NC_090933.1:497506323-497809353 GCF_040938575.1 Ambystoma mexicanum | reverse complement strand
AGTGTGAGAGTGAGTGAGAAAGGCGCTCACCACACAGAACGTAATGAGTTAGCTCACAGCAAAGTCTCATAGCCTAGAAAGTTATTCCACCTTTCTTCATTTCAGAGAAGGATGTTTGATTTAGGGGGAAGAAAGGTTTTGTGGCCATTTGTCTGCAGGGCTGCTCTTCTTTAAATGTTGTTTCATCTGGCGAAAGGCCGTGTGTGGGGAGTTAATGGATACCATGCCGCCAGGGGTTCAGATTCATGTACTTAAGATTGTTTGTAAAAATTGTAAAAGGTGAAGAAAATGTGTCTCCCCTCCCCATCCCTCCAGTCTGAAAATCCCCTTTCGTCGCTGGAATCCCTCTTTTGAAAGGAAACAGCACATCTCAGTGAAGCAAAACTGCTCACTGCAATGTGGGGGCACGTGCTAAACTTGGTGATGGGGCCAGCAGTGAACCAGCACTGCACTGACCAAGCACTGCACTCAACAAGCACTGCACTGGCCAAGTACTGCACTCAACAAGCACTGAGCTGGCCACGTACTGAATGAGCAGTGACCATGCTGGACAAACACCACACCAAGCATTCACTGCAAGGTGCATGGCTGGTACTGCAGTGACCATGCGCTGCACTAGGCAGGCACGTAACAGGGCCTGCTCTGAGCAGGCAGGGAGAAGGCAGCAGGGAGCCATCACCGCGCTTCTGCTTGTTAACAAAGCACTGCCTACATTCATCAACTTGTGCTTCAGAGTCTCTCCTCTGCCATGCAGCACATAAATCATTGTTCCCCTTGTGCCTAATTCTGCAGATGAGGCTAAGCAAGGGGCCTCATTACAACCCAGGCGTTAAGGGTTTAACGGTGCCGTCGGTGCCCTTAACCCTTAACGCCTGATTACCAGGCACCGCCTTGGTAACCCGCCTTGGTGCTAATTACGGCACCGGTATTTACGGTGCCGTAATTAGCGCCTTCCCCACTCCCATTATGCCCTATGGGGCAAAAATGGGAATGGGGAAGGGTAAATGGGGAATGGGGATTTACCGCCCCACTCACCTTGGAATGGGGCGGTAAATCCGCCATCCACCATGGTGTAAACAGAGTTTACACCATGGTGGTAAAGTAGGGAACTTACCGCCTGGGTTGTAATGAGGCCCAAGGACCCTTGGTAGAGCACTCCCCCTTTAACCGCTTCTCCATATCCCAGTGCATCCTTCTGCCACCAGCTGGTCTAGCACATATTTGTTTAAAAAAAAATAAAAACGAATTGCACGCAGGTATGAGCCTCAGTATGCTTACATGTGGCTCTTTCTGCAGTTGGAAGGTTGCTGGATAACCAGGCTGCGATTCTCCGACTGTTGTCCCTTCCACTGCCTGCATTTAGCGTGACTAAGCATCCTGTAGCCTCGTCCAGACCAGCAGACTACAACATCTACAGATCACCCGGACCTGAAAGGACTTTCTTTAAAAAAAAAAAAAGTGTTTGTATGAGTATGTGTGGGTTTCACATAATATACAATGTGTGTGTGTGTTCTCGAAGAACTTGAGTTGGTGTTTTCAGTGCATATGTGAGTGTGGCTGACTTACTAAGGGCCTCTTTACACGTTGTGCGGTAAAAATCGCAAATTAGCGGCATGGCGCTATTAACGCGTCCGCCCTCGCAAGAGGGCGCTAATAGCGTTCCATTACGAGTACGTGGACACAAGCATAGCGCCATGCCGTTAATGACCCTACCGCCATGCCGCTAAAGTCCCCAAAAAGTCCCTTACCGGCTTCCACGAAAGTGCAGATAGCACCTCCGCCTTCGCGCTGCATGCAAATAGCGGTCACCGCTATTAGCGGTGACCGTTAAAATGTGGAACCGGAAATAGCGTCATCGCACAGGAACGGGAAAGAGCAATGCAGCCATCTTTAAAAACACAATCCATTGCCATCCTCTGCCCCCTGGACCTGTTTTGAGTTGTGAGCAGTGCAAAATCATCTGGGACACCTGCATCATGCCCAAGGCATTTTAAAAAACCACAGACAGGCAGCGCAAGGAGAAATATACAGCTGAGGAATTGAACATGCTAACACAGACCCTGGCTGAGAATGCAGAGGTCGTTTTTGCAAATGACATGCGCCGGCCAACCTTACTAAAAAAAAAAGCCATCTGGGAGGAGCTAGCAGTCAAAGTCAGTGCTGTGGGCACCAGCACGCGCACTGTGCGCGAATGCAGGAAGAGGTGGGACGACCTCAGACTGCGGGTTAGGGGCACCTGGCTGAAAAGCACCGCATTGCCAGTGCAGGTGGAGATGGTTCACCAATCAGAATGAAAGAATGGGAGGAGACATGTTCAAACCTGATTTCTGTTGAATCCATTGAGGGAGTAGGCAGCATGGAGCTCGGCGTGGGTACCACTTCAGATGGAGGTGAGTGAACACATGACAGGATGCGATGTGAATGTACTGTTCCCCCCATATGTGAGCACAGACTCCTCTCATGCATGGACACACATCCACACATGCATCCATCCCTCACCATGTCAGTGTCAGACCCAAACACACACATATGCACACATCACCAGAGACAAGTTCCAAACACAACCATGCATGGATGAGGCACTGAACTGGCACATCACCTGCATCCACAACAACTAAGTCCCAATGGCCACAACTGCATCATTTATGTAATCTGCATCAAGTATATTGAAACGCAACCAATGCCATCCCCCTTCTCGTCCCTGACAGGCTCACATACAGATGGTGAGGATGCCGCTGATGCATCCCAGGCACCAGCTACGTGCAAGAGGCCAAGGGCACAGGAGCCGGAGGACACCCCAACAACATCCAGGGGCAAGGGGGGAAGGTCACACCCAATGAGCGGGAAACATCGTCAGAGTGCCACTGCCAGGGCAGTAGTAGTTGCCCCACAAACTGCAGCCCCACCACCGGAGGCGAACCCACTGGCACCAATGCCAGCCACCGAGGGCCCACCATCAGCTGCGGCAAGCTCCACTGGTGAGGCAGCCGCCACTGCCCCCCTATCCGATCCGGAGGACACCCTAGTAGAGCCTATGGAGATGCACACCCCAAGCCCCCCAAGAACCCCAGAGCCAGCACCATTCCAGACCCCTGGGTCTGATGTGACTGTTGAGGACAACAACCCAGCAATTATGTCCCCCATGTTAGCTTCACCTGCTGCAGTGGATGCATCTGAGGGCACAGCATCCAGTGCACGGTCAACCAGCACTGCCCCCCAACTGACCACCATCCTGCAGCGTCAACACGAGCTGACTGTGCTGGTTGGCCAGCATGTTGAGGAGGCTGCCCATCTCAGGGAGAACATTGTGGAGACGGTGAGGCACTCCTCTGAGAGGATGGATGCAAACACCGACAGGCTATGCAACGAGATAGCGAGGCTCAGGGAGGTCCTTGTTCGCATGGCCGACACCATGGACCGCCACTTTTCACAACAAGCCCAGTCTGCCCCATCATCATCTTCCGGGTCGAGACAGACAAGCCTCCTCCGGCGCTCTACACGCACCACCAGGCGCACCTCTGACCATCCTCAAAATGCTGCCAAAGACAATGGCAAATAGGGTGTTAATGGAGATTCCTATGTGTGGATTAGCCAGGGCAAACATGGCAGACACATGAGGGACTGTTGTGGGGGGTGGGGGAAGGGTGTTATGGGTCTGTAGTGGGGGGTGGGGGGAGGGGTGTTAATGGTCTGTTGTGAGGGGTTGGGGAAGGGTGTTATGGGTCTGTTGTGGGGGGTGGGGGGAAGGGTGTTATGGGTCTGTTGTGGGGGGTGGGGGGTAGGGTGGTGGGATGTTTTGGGACTTGCAATTCTACACCTTTCTGTTACTCAATACACTGGTTTCTGATCAAAACACAGGCTTGGACATCTTCATTGTGTTTGTGTACTTTATTGGCGACAGGGTCCATTGCGTGCTTCCAAACATACACCAGTGCATTAATACCCATATCCATGTGACAGTACGAAAACATGTTCCTCAGAATATTTGGTTGATCAGATGTTGTCTCACAGCACGTCCCTCCTGCCCATCCCCTCTTGAAACACCTGCATCCCCTTCACCTCCGTCCTCATCACCATCATCATCCTCATCAGGTGCTTCTATTTCACATACCATGGTGATCTTGCCCGCCTTCTCATGTCCATACAGGAGAGCACCACAAGACCTGCTAATGCACCTAAACCGTGACTTCAAAAGGCCAAAAGTCTGCTCGATCATGATGCGAGTACGGGTATGTGCATGATTGTATTCCTCCTCGTGCCTGTTCTGTGGGTTCCGTACAGGTGTGAGGAGCCAGTTCTTCAGGGGATAGCCCGCATCACCTGTATGGGGGAACGAACGGGGGTCCTGTTACTGTTCACCTCAAGAGCGGCCTGTTCATATCACACAAATTGACATTGCATTGTGATTCAAGTACACAATTGACAGCATACATGCAGATGGTCTGTGTGACAGCAACGTGCAAGGGGGAGGTCGACCCTGCAAGTAGACATGCCACATTAATGCCTCCAACAGTAATTGACATGTCCTAGGTGAGGCGAGGACTTCGGTGTCCCTGGGCCCAGGCAGATATGTTTCCACACTGCTGGTGTACTGCCATTCCAACATTGATGTTGCCATGCAGAGAGGCATCACTTCAGTGGTGGAATAGGTGCGTGGTGAAATGCTATGGCTAGGGGTCATCCCTTTGCATGTATTTTAGGGCACATAGCATTATTGATGTTGTGCTGGACTAATTCAGTATGACTATCTTGATGGCATGTGTGAAATGTTTGTATTTTGTGGCGTGGAATGTTGTGCAATTTGTATGTGGATGGATGTTTAATGTTACTAGACCTGGAATGTCATCTGTGTTGTGTAGCTTATACTTGCATGTCGGTTCATCTCAAGTACGTTGCCGCCTTCCCAGATGGACATTGCCGTACATCTGTATGTGCATTTTTCCCACATACGACAAGCTACACCCAGTTGGAGTATGTATCTACCCCCCCCATTCACACCCAGTTGGAGTATGTATCTCTCCCCTCCCCATTCACACCCAGTTGGAGTATGTATCTCTCCCCCCCCATTCACACCCAGTTGGAGTATGTATCTCTCCCCCCCATTCACACCCAGTTGGAGTATCTATCTCTCCCCCCCAAATCACGTTGCCATGTGCTTGCCCTGCTACTCACCAGGTAGCCACGAACGTTGTCCGGTGTGTCGCTCCATGTACCGTGGGATAGTTGAGTTCCGCAGGACCATGGAATCATGGGTTGACCCGGGAAATCGGGCACATCAATGTGTGATTATCTTGGCGTCACATACCTTTTGGACATTGATATAGTGGAATTGCTTCCTGTTTCGGTAGACTACTTCATTGTGATGTGGGACCACCAATTCCACATGGGTACAATCGATGGCCCTGATGCAACTTGGGATGCCTGCCAGTGAATAGAAGTCAACTTTTGTGTTTGCAATCTCCTGGGCAGTCCATGGCATGGATATGTGTTCAGGTGCATGATTCAGGAGGGCATCGAGTACCTGGTTAAGCGTGCGGGAGAATACTGGTTGTGAGATGCCATGCATCTGTCCCACTGTATGCTGGTAGGTGCCTGTGGCCAGGAAGTGGAGCACACTCACCACCTTCAGTAGCGGGGGGATGGCAGTTCTGATGTCTATGAAGCTCACAGTGTCGTTGTGGATCATGTCCACGATGCAGGTGATGGTAACCCTGTCCAGACGGTACAGGGTGTGTATCTGCTCAGAGGTTAGGTTAAATGGACTGGCTCTGATCCTGGGGATTGGTGGGTGCCTCTGTGGTATGATTAGGTGCTTTGGTGGTGCTTGCTGTGCCTGTCTTGCCCTCCTCCTCCTCCTCCTCCTCCTGCATCTCCTTTGTGCTGCCTGTTGTTGTTGCAGCTGCACTGCAATGAGGTCCTCCAGGCCATGTAATGCTGCCAGTATTGGAACCATCTTGGTGTGGGAAGGGGTGTGGGAAGGGGTGTGGTGTGCTCCTTTTGAGCTGCCACAGTCTCCATTGCCTCCACCTGTGCTGATTTTGTCCACCTGTGGCAGGTGGGAACACTGCTCAGTTCTCTTAACGGGTGGTTCGCGATGTGGGTATTAGCACCATGGCGGTAAGGGGTTTGGGGGACTTTACCATGCCGCTATTAGCATGTCCACTGGCCTTGTGATGCTGTACTAATAGCGGCATGGCGTAATTTACGGGATGGAGGGTCGCGCGCACGCGGCCTGCCCGCTATTAGTGGCACCGTACTTAGCGGTGCCGCTAATAGCGGTGAGCCGGGTCGTGATCCGCATGGGGATTTAACGTTACCGGTATTCCATTACCGGTAACGTTAAATCCCTACCGCCATCCGTGTAATGAGGCCCTAAGTGTATGTATGTGCAAGTGAGATGGGTGCATGTATTTGGGGGTATTGGTGTATGCAGAGGTAGGTCAAAGTGGGAGGGAACTAAAGTGTACAGCGTTCGCTTACTTCTGAGGGAAATCTGTCATAGTTCCCTTACTTTATGTGACCTTGAGTACCATTCCAGGATGGTAGGAAAGGCCCCTTTAAAAAAAAGAGTGTTCCCCGTAGCTGGGGATTTGAACCTACACTCTGCTCGTAACAATCCTATGAAAGCCCACATTGTGCTATCTCACAAGTGCTGGCTATCTTTGTGTATTTCAATAGACAGCTCGCACATGAAGCCCATTCCCCAGCAGTCAGGCAGCAATCTGGAAATTTCTGTAAGCGCTGGGGTGCTTCTGGAGGCACAGAGGTGTTTGCAGGCAATGGGAGAAGTGTGTCAGTCGCTATAGTCCTGAGCATGTCATTTGAGAGGTGCGAATGGTGGGTGATTGGTAGGGGAGCCTGCATAAAGCTGCACGTTGAGGGGGACAATAACACACTAAAAGTGGCCATTTCAATTCATGTTCTTTCAATATGTTTTCGTCAGTCTTGCAAGAACTGGTTTAAAAAACACTGTGGTGTGTCGTCGACAGGAGGAAATGAAGGACCCATGTTGGGGGTTTGAATATCGCAGGGAGTGGGGGGAATGACGGTGAGTATTTGGGAGTGAAGGCAGCAGAAAAGGGGGCGGGCAGGTGGGTGGGGCAGAGGGAATGATGTTCCACTACTTTCTTTTGTACACTTCGACCACTGGGTGTATGTTTGTGTATTGTTCTGAGCATGTGTCACTGAATGATTGTGTGTGCACATGTGATGGGTACAAGTGTTTGTTTGGGAGGTAAGGGCCCATACCAGCATTATCAATGTGATGTACGGTGGCAATGGTGCCATATGCTATGGATGCAACATCATGAAAGTGATTCACATTGGCAATGTTGGTAAATATCATGCAGGATCATGACCGTGATTTACATTGGCAATGCTGGCCTCTATTGTGGGTGCAATATTACAGTATGGATGCTGACATTTATTTTGCATGCACTATGATAAAAGTGATTTATTGTGGAAATGCCTTTGCATGTTGTGGGCACAGCACCATTATTGTATTTTACAGTGGCAAATCTGGCTTACATTTTGGGCGCAACATCATTAAAGTGACTTATAGTGTAAATGCTGTTATAAAATATGGGAACACAATCATGAAATTGATTTACAGTGGAAATGCTGGCATACATTTTGGACAGCGCTTCATGAAACTGATTTAAAGTGATGATGTTGGCATGCATTGTGGGAGCAGCACCATTTAAGTTATTTTCAGTGCCAAATCCAGCATATATTGTGGGTGCAGCATCATTAAAGTGATTTATATTGACAATGCTGGAATCTCTTGTAGACAAAGGCATCAAGTAAAAGCTGTAAAAGGATCCTGTGTACTGTTGATGGCCTTGAATCAATTGGATTCTTTAAATCTGTTACTCTAGAGTCCTAATTTAAATTGTAGTGCATTTTACCAAATTATTTGTATAATATTGTCCTGTATAATGTTTCATCTTAAATCTATTATGGGAAGGATTTGGCCTTGGTGAATAGAGTGTACATCATCATCCAGGCATGGATGGCCACACATGGACTATGCCTGAATGATGATAAAACTGAACTCATCATCCTAGGTACTACCACCAGCCTAAAGAAATTAGGCCCTGCTTATTGCTCTTTCACGACTGATGGCAACAACATCAAAGTAGGACAAGAGGTCAAAACACTAGGCTTCTACCTGGACTCTATCTTCTCCTTCAACAGACAGGTGAACTCCTTAGCCTCTTCCACGGCTTACACGTGCAAACTGATCCGTGCAGCCAAATCCTTTCTATCTGACAACAGCTGCTTGACCCTCGCTAGAGGACTAAATCTGTCCCGTTTGGACTATTGTAATGCTCTCTATCTTGGGACTTCTAAAGCCATCACTAATAAACTTCAAATTCTCCAGAACAACGCTCTTAGAGCAGCACTGGGCATTTCCAGAAGAGAGCATATTACAGTACACTGCCAACAGAATAATTGGCTCCCTATCAAGGACAAAATTCTCTTAGAAACTGCCTCACTCACCCACAAATCCCTCAATAACACTGCCCCTAGCTATCTGATCGACAGATTTCATAGACAGACCTCCCTGAGACCCACAAGAACAGCCTATAAAGACTGCCTCGCTCTCCCCAACTTCCAACGCTCCACTATAGGGGGTAACAGCTTCCCAGTGAAAGCAGCTAAACTGTGGAACTCTCTACTGCCAACTCTTAGAATGGATTTACCTTATCAGAACTTCCGATCAAGTTCGTTCTATGGTTGAAAACGTAGGCCTACTAACACATCCAGGCGCATAGTCTCCATACTCCTGCCATCTGTACATACTGTACGACCCACTGCCTGTACTTACTGTTGCCTATCTGCATATATGTATATATTCCTGCTATTATTTCTACTATGTGTATATATATCATTTTTGTTGTTGTAACTAAGCTTCGCAATTTCATGTAACTGTTGCTCACTGTTACCTGAGGGTTTGATCGCGCATTACAAATCATAAAACAAACAAACAAACATTATTTCAATATCGTTCTGGGGGATGGGGAAAACGCACTCCAACTACCCTACATTATTTAGGGCACCATCACTATGCTTGGAGAAATATGAATATTCTTCCACTGAAAATATCCACCAACCACTTGTCATGTTTTGCCGCCGCTACCCCGGAGCCTTGAACTGGTCACTGTGGAAACACTGGCACTGAGTTCGCTCATTACAAGATGGTGGGTTGCGTACTATTCGTACACACGTTCGCCCCAAGCTGTCCCAACACTATTTGATGCCTTTGCGGTCGGTGGACCTTTGTGTTGCAATATTGTTCTTCTGTTGCATTACGCTAGGTTGCTGTTCTGGTAAGCCTCCTCTCCTTATTCCTCTCTGGATCTGCTCCTTCCATCTGGTTTCCTTGAGTTCTTGCTACTCCTTGTTGTGATGCCTTTCCTGACCTCGGACTTCGGTCCTCAACACTCCTGCTCGTGGAAACCTGTCTGCCTTGTTGCTGTTCCCTGCCTTCCCCAGACCTTTCTTCTGTTTCATTTAACACTGTTTTTTTACCCTTAACTGTGGTCTTTCCCATTGATTTGCCTCTGCATTACCTGGGCAGAGCCAAACATCCAGTTACATCTCCTGGATCACAGTGGCTGCCCAGGGGATAGGACGCCGCAATCACACTAAGAATCCACCTTCAGACAACAAAGTAAGGCGTGATCTTGATACCACTAGAGGCCATGTATAACTTTGAATGCTGCTACCCCTTTCGGAGGCACCCATAACCAACACCAAAAGCTGCCTATGTCATTACTTCAGTGTGGGTGGAGCTTTAGTGAGGATTGCGATAGCTGAAGAGTACCAAAGGTCAATGGACTCTTTGGTACTGGATTTGGTTGAACCCTTCTCTCCAAAAGTTGAAGGTGCCCACTGTAAAAATTGACGTAGACGAAAAAATCAGGGTACTAAGCAGGGATGATGAGTCGAGAAATATTTCTTGTAGCATCTTCAGGAGATTGGTAGACAATGATGGTGTTTGTATTAGGGCCTGTTGGTCGGATGAGTAGGATATGAAGGTGTTGGAAGCTTTGATCATGAGGAGTGCGTATTTCAGAGGTTTGAAGGTAGAATCTGTAAATGATAGCTACACCTCTGACAAGCTCCTCGGCTGACTGATGAAGACTATAGAGTGCATATGGAATACTAGAAGCCAAAAAAAAGGTTTCTTGATGAAAAAGCAGTCATGCTTTTAGTGTATATAATGTAACTGTGAATGTCAGATTTGTGACTCTTATTATTGATTCTTCTTGAGAAGCTCACACCGCTCCCCTCTAATCCTCAACAATTGCCTTTTTAGGTGCAGGAGGTAATTGTGTACATGGATGAACACAGAGTTGTTCCTGCCAATAGGTTTTATACGTAGAGAAGTCAGGTCCCTGGTGGAGTCACAGTAATGAGGACTGTGACACAGGCAGATATGGCTCCTGCTTCATATCTTTCCTTGCCAGGGAGGATTCCCCTTCTACTGCTGCTACCAGACCCATGCGGCCCCCTTCCTCACCTCACTCCTTTCCATGTGACTTGAGCCTTTGGACGCAGTGGTACAGTTTGATTTAGAGTTCACCCTTACTGAAGCCATCTCCTCGCAGTGGTTTCCGGACTACCTAGGATGTTTCTGCCCTCCCACTTTAGCTCCTCCCCAATTCTCTCTTTCAAACATGGACCTCTGTGGTAAAAAGAACTTCAATCTGTTTCAAGCCACAACACCAGGTTTTGATTGTGCCACTCCTTTGAGTTTTGATTCCTTGTCCACTCTTTTCTTTTTCTTTTTTTAAATATTTATTTTAATGTATTGCTGTCTTATATATTGCTCTTCACAAGTGACCACTCCCCACAACCGGGAAGTGCATTTTCGTCTTATTGTGCATGTTTGAAATGAAATGCAATATAATTTCTGTAGGTGTATTATTCGCTATCTCTGTCGGTAGGATTTATTTTTATTTTAGTGATATTTTCTGGTGTTTTTTTATTTTTTGTTTCTGATGGTAGGTAAAATCAGTTCAAACGAACCTTAGGTCATGTTGAAACCTTTGAACCCCTGACATAATAGATAAAGATAATTCACTCTGGACTTGTACTGCTAACCAGAGGATTAAACCTCAAGGGGCGATCAACAATAGTAAAGTTACGAATTAGATTAAAAGTTGTTCTTAAAGAATATCTCAGCTCATGACTGATGTTAAAGATGACTTCTCTAAGAGATGCAAGAATTCTCAAGCCTTTCAGCAGTAGGTTTACATGAGTAAAGGTGAGGGTGCAGGAAGTAAGATAATTAACAGGGAACCCCGAGTGTTGATAAATTAGAACTTTAGGATCCTGGTTAGCTTTCTCCAGCAGAAGCCCAATTAAGCCTTTTGCGGTGGGGAAGGTACCACCCCTTCTTCCAAGGAAGCATTAATGATATGCAGAATTGGACTCCAGAGCTGCCATCTCTGACCTGCCAGTTCTGAGCTAGAGGCAGGGTCCACTGAGGTTAGTTGTGGTGCCCTCTTTAGTCCTGATTGGCTTCAGTGACTTACATTGAATGTTGCACTTTGACGATCACAAGCTTGCAAGTGCTTGGACATCATTCGTCTCAGTGCCGGATTAACCCTGTGCCCTGTGGAGGCCCCTAGGCAGTCAAAATGGTGCCTCCCCCTCGCAAATGATCTCCTAATACGTTTTTAATTTTCTACACCACTTTAGTTTGATCCATTGTGACGGGGACCCTAAAAGAAGTGGGGCCTATAGGCCGGTGCCTATTTGGCCTAATGGATAATCCGGGACTGATACATCTCCCTGACCTTTTCCCTCTACCTGCTCTAGGCCAATCGAATGAGGGGCCAGCTACCCACCAGTATTTATTGCGCCAGTACATAGAGTCAATGTAGTTAGCAAAGATGCCAATCTATGCAGCCATTCACCCACCCACTCAATCATCGCAAGATCACAACATTTATTCTTGTTGAACATAATTTTGCGTGGATGAAGGCATGCATTTTTGGGATAAATTAAGCATCTGTGTTTTTTAAACGACTGCCTTTTGTTTTGTGTCATTTTCTAAGTGTGTTCTCCTAATGGACTGCATAAATAGTCGGTCAAGTAGAGCGCTCGCTTTGACATCGGTGCAGAGTCTGCTAACGTCTGCTAACGCAGGTTCGAATCCCGGCGGGGCCAAACTCAGCCTTTCATCCTTCCGAGGTCGATAAATGAGCACCACACACCGTGGTTAATAATAAGCAGCGCTCAGATACCTGAGGGTTCGTAGCGCTATATAAATGCCAAATTATTATTATTATTAATTACATGTCACATAAAACAGTCAATGCTGATGCATAAATGAGTCTGCCCATCCCACACATTCCAAGTGGCGCAGCGTCTCCAACATTTCAGAGAAAGAGGATCGACTGTAACACAGCAGCAGAGTTCAAAAGGAGCAAAAGACTAATGGAGTTAAAGAAAATCAGATGCTCTTAATTAGAAATTGACGAAGAAATGTGTTGATAATTATTCAATGAACCTAATCTCCTCCTGGCAATGTCGAGAAACATGAAAGGGGCTCTGATTATCAAAGCCTTGCTGGTTGGTGCCTTTTAGAGGCGAAGAATCCAATATGGCCACTGCACGACTAAGGATAAAGGCAAGGGCCCAGAAATGCTTTCAAGCTGGGCACAGACCCACAGAGGAGTTGTACTTTGTCTCATCGCATAGTGTTGCCTTTTGATTTTTGGGACAGAACAGGTGGAATCTCTGTCTCCGGAACACCCATGTCCAGCCACTCCTAAATGATGTACTGGTAGGTGAAGTGAGCATGCTGGATCAGTAGCAATGGAAACAGCACTGCCACTTTGAGTCTGGCGATCGCCCGGCTGCCTCAGCAGCACCAAGAGAAGCCACAGACTCTCTTGGGCCAGTTATGGAGATGGCTGCTGGCTATCCCCTAAAGCCACAGGGTGGCAGCCTCTCCGCTCTGCACTACCAGCTGCTATTGGACCGCTGAGTGGTGCTCGGCATGTGCCTGGTGAACGTGCTTCCACAAGGCAGAGCTCTGCTCCCGGGCCACCTTAAGCGGCCAGATTTTTAAATGAGGCGAGATCTCCACATCCGGATCTCTGCTTCCAGAAGACAAATTGGGGGCCTGGCCAGGCTCTTCACCTCGAGATCACAATATCTTGCAATTCTACACGATAGTTGAACGTGTGCCTCTTTCTGAAAGCTACCGAAATATCATTACACTTGTTGAATTCCCTGCTCCTTGCCAGAGTTTTGAACAACACCCACTCCCTCTAAGGTCTGTTTTTTAAAGGTTTAAGTAACCTGCACAGCACTCTTTTAATGTTTTTCAAGATGTGATAATTGGTCTGTGGGAAAGCTACTGAAAAGGGAATTGCTGTAACTATATCTCATGGCTCGAAATTGAGATTCGATGAGCTGGAGCTAAAACCTGCTCCTGGGTGTCAGGCATCACCCATTTGGCAGGAACTACACCTGGGGAACTAGGAGGGGGTACTCTGCACACTGCAAATCTAACTTTAACATGAAAGCCCGTTATGTATGATCCATTATATTTAAATGTGTCCTAGATGTGTCATGGATGTGTCCTCATTCTTCTTTATTTACATTCTAAAACACTCAGGGTTAATGTCACATATGCATGTTGGTAAGGCTGGGGAGCCAAAATTAGCTCCTGGTAACTGATGGTTTTATGCTAAACTCGACTGTCCTGGGGCAGAAGCAGGAGCTAAATACCTCCACCCAATTTCAAACCCTGAAATCACTTTTCCTGGTGTTAATTATGGGACCTACAGCAATGGCCCTGCTGGTTTGGAGATGAGAAAGCAGTTGTCAAACAACATTGGTAATTGGAAGATAATAGCTTTGCATGAAGGGCTTGCACACCGGCGAGCTTGAAAAGGACTCTGGAATTTCTCAGCTTGAAGGATTGAAAAGACATTGAAATATTCTAAAAGTAGTCACTAATGCTCAATATGTTTGAGCCACCTGTTTGCAATGAAAGGTTCCATGGCTTTCAGCGAAAATAGATAGATGGCTTCTCTCTAGAACATGGTTGTCTGATCCGGCTTTCAAAATGTCCTTACACCTTCCTGATACAGTAGAATGGACAGGAAATCAAGAAGATTATCAGATAAGTATTGCTTTATTTTACATGGACAAGACAAGGTGGGAAACCTTAACATTGTTCTAGGCAGGAAAATTACATTTCAGTCTGAAAATGCCAAATTGGCAGCACCCTCCCCATCTGCCAGCTTTTATTTTCTTTCAGTCCATTATCAAACAACAAGAGATGGGCTGACAGACGTTTCTCATTTCGTGGGCCTAGACTCTGGAAGATGCCCCTGGCAGACTTAAACTCCAGGGAACAGCTCAGTGCTTTGCAGGGCAGAGAGCTTGTTTTTTTTTTTTTAAACAGAAGCATCTCAAATGGATGGACTGCACTTATACCATTATGGTTCTTGGGGTCTGGTTGACACCAGATTACCGAAACCAGGATGTGCTGGGGATGCTGGGAAAGAGAGCATGAAGTCATGCGTTGGAGCAATATTAGACAGCACACGACGAGCACCTATTCATAATCGCTAAAAAGGCGGACACATGGATTTGTTCAAAACCAACGGATATTTCTTTAAGTCCAGAAGCTGCGATTAAAACTCAGATTAGGGATTGAAAAATCACAAAGTTAGTGAGCAGACTATGCCACCTGCCTTCACAACAAACTAGTGAAAGACTTTTAAATCTAAACCTGCCCCCTTGAGCTAAGTAGAATCATCTCCCTTAATGCGCTCCTCACTAGCCTGGACTTTCTAGCAAACCAATGCCAACCACTCTGCAGCAAGCGGTCTGACTTCTTCAGTGAAATATTCATGAGTGTGGCTCTGGCCGTTGGCAGAACCCGGTCGCCATCAACACCTGCACCGCCCAAACTGGGCCCAACCTGACGAATCAATTACCGATCCAGAAATTCAGCCTCATTTCCGTCACCGCTCAAGCCCTAATAGGTTCCCACATTTATTTATTTTCCAATTATTAGAGCGTGCAAAACCCGAAGGCATCAAAGCGCTGTAAATAGTTACAGTAAACACATACAGTAGGTATAAAGAGGACATTGTTGCTCTAGGTAAAAAGCCATGGTTTTAGGGTTTTGCGTAATGACCAGTACGATTGTTCCACTTTCAGGTTGGGTGGTAGGGTGTTCCACCTTTAAGCTGCAGTGACCGGGAAGCTGGAGCTTCCGGCTTTGGTCAGCCTGAATTTCGGTGGAATCAGACGGTTAGTATAGGCGGTTTGGGTTAGTCTGGATGCTTGTATCTACCAACCTTGTCAGAGTGCAGAGTAATATTATCCCTACTCAGCATGCGCCTTAACCAGTCATGGAAGCAAGGAACTGCCAAATTCTCAAAGTATCATGTCACACCAAGATTGCCATCAGAAACCGACCCATTGACAACTATCCTGTGGAAAAAACAAAGTTGCTCGACCACAAACTCTTCTCTGCAACAAAGCATCTCTCGAACCTGTTTTAATCTGGTTTTCATCATCACCGGGGACCAGAAAGCACAATGCAGAAACGACAGCAGCTGTCGCAGGGCCAGGTGACCACAGCGGAAGCAGCAGCATCTAAGCATTGCTCCCAGAACACCTTTTGGTATTGTGACCTGGTAAATTAGTAATCATATTCAATGAGGTCCAAGTGTTTCTGTGTACCGTCATGCTCCTGCCACCAAGCAGGCTGTGCTAAGGGCGCCTGTGATGGTCTTGAATTCCCATAAGGAGTCATTACAGTGTGAAAGAATCATGATTATACAGACTAGCGTGTTGAGGAACACAGCCCCGCATCAGCAGAGGGGTGATCGCTTAAACTGGGTTCATTCAGAGGTCACAGAGTGGGCTTTGAAGCGAGCACTCATGTGGTTTTTCTGATTTTTTTTTTCCATGTCCTTCGTTCAATGTTGTCAGAATGCGACACCGACCAGTTGCAGTTTTCCACTAAGACAGGTCAAAAGGGGCCATTTTCTAAGTGCTGCCGTTGCACAAAGGATTAATAAATCAGAACCGTTCGTGCTTTACTTCAATTACGACGCGCATTCCAATGGTAATGCATTGTTTTTCATTGGATGTCCTCGAAGAATGGAGTCGTCAAAAAAGGCCTGCCCTTGTTTGCCGCCGGCTGTGTCAGACCTGCTACTCCTACACACAAAATGGACGGTTTTGGCTCGTTGCCACCACGCCAAAACATGGAGATGAGAAATAAGCGCTGGAATGTGCTTTATTCTCCTCATGGCCGAGACGCAATGTTCTTCTCGTGACCTGTTTCAGCTTGCGTTAAAACACTTTGAGGTGAGGATTTGCACAGCACTCGTTTTTTATTGCAAACTCATAAAAGTCAGCAAAAGCATCTTAGCCATGTCAATCATGTATCTAAAAAAAAAAAAACTTTTTAAAGAAGTAACTTTTGGAAACTCACATGAAGTTATTGTCACACCACTTCTAAAAAAACACTTAAAATACACATTCCTCAGATGCAACCGACCAACTAAATGTAACATCCCAAGTCACCCAACTGCAAATGCACTCTTCTGCCAACAATCTCTTCAACCCATTTAAATCCGGTGTCAACACGGGTAATTAAACTTCTTGATCTTAGATTACCTTCAAAATCCCAGCTGAAGACCTTTCAGGGATGCCTTAACGGTCACATTCCAGTCCCCTCTTGTTCTCTTGCTTCCTGGCTAACCACTTTCAACATCTGAAACTTTCGTTTTCCATTTCTGCCTTCAACCAGAGCTCTTGTGGAGTCCCCAAGGATCCCACCGTCTCTTGCACTTGCCAATATTTGCTCATGCATCTGACCGCTGAAGGGAACTCAGCCACCTCAAACTCCCACTCCTGTGTCAAGGACAGTCATTTGTACTCGGGCGTCATCGACAAATCCAAAAAGCAAAAAGTCATTAAGAGCTGCTTGCAGTTTATGAAAGTATGGGTGGCTGCACTCTTCATTAAAATGTACTTCTCCAAAAACAAATGTCTCTTTCTTAATTAAAAAAAGAATACACTCGACTGTCTTTAGCCCACATCCCATTAGACAGGATCACAATAAACCTTGAATACAAAAAGCTAGAGGCCTCGCCCTACTCAGCGCGAAAAAGCATCACAGGTCAGTAGTTCCAACTTTTAAGCACATGGTTCCTGGGCTATTTTATGCCACTGATGATTACACAAAAACAACACGAATCCAAACTTGACCACACAATCTAAAATCACATTAGATTGTCAAATAAGGCAGAAGATCTCAGTCCAGAATGAGCCACCAAGGCCAGAACACAGCATGAACCCCTGGGGCCGCACTACCCACACCTTTCATTAACTGGATCCTTGTGAGTACTGGAATTGCCACGAGATCCGGCTCTAGTACCTCTTCAGCAGAAATACACTATACAACAGGTCACGCATGTGCTCGGACATCAAAGCCTACTTTACAGCCTCAGAAAATGTTCTACCAAAACATGATGCTGTTGCTTTGCTGTACATAGACTCAGATTTTGGAACAAACTTCCTGCCCACCTTCAGAAGAACCACTGACTCCCCCCCCCCTGTACAGACCTCTATGTTGCATCTCCTCAGGCAGGAAGTCTCAGGGGTTCAGTTGCATTCATGATAAAAAGCTGTACACATCTCAGGTATTCACCCGCATTTTCAAGAAAAATAATGCAGTTATAGGAGGGTGGTTGCGTGACGGTGTCACCTGGCTCCAACTCAAGCAGTTATATCCAGGTATGCCCCACACATCCTCTCATAGTGATTGCAGTGTGTTTTCATAGGTTACAATGTACTTATACTGCACCCACCACCACTGTAGTGGTTCTACAGTGTTGGGGCTTGTCTTCATAGCGTCCTAGTGTGTCCCTGCCCATAGTGAACAGACCATGGCCTGTGGCGAAAAGGCTGAGAGGATAAGAGAAGCGGGAGCTGGATAAGAATGAACAGACAGACCAAATGGAAAGGTACATGGGGGTAAAGGGCAATGTCTTTGTTTGTTCTAGTAGGGATGCATGTGTAATCATCAGTAGCGGGTCAGATTAATATTGATTGGAAAGAAAGATGGCAAAACCCACCTCCTGGAAGTGTGGAGGCTTCTTCTGAAAAAGCTTTTAAACGTCCCGCCGCATGAACCAGGAGGATGATCTGGGCCTGGCAAAACACATGACAGAAAGCCCAGAATCAAGAGCTGGCTTTACAAAGGTGAATGCAGAGAGAGCAAGAGGGAAAGAGAGAGGGAAGAAGTGGTAACCACAATACCACAGCCATGGTCAATTAGTACATCAATAACATTAGGTACAAATAAAATAAAGGCACACAAGCCTCATAGTCTTATGCTTTTGTGAGGGTGCAATGGTGATATTTTGAACAAGCAGTGACAAAGCCAACAACGTTGGCTTTTCTCTAAGCATGAGATATGTATTTGCTGGGAACTGCCATAATGATAAACACCTATTTGTGCTACCAACCTACAAGTGATATTGGCCCTGGGTGTGGATGAACGTGGCATGTATTTTTCTGTAGAGGAGACACGCAGGTGAAGCGTTGCGGACAGAGATTTGCAATTCCACCAGCAGCCGAGATTTTATACCAAGCACAGAAGAGATGATGCAGAGAACATTGGAGTGATTGGCAGTCAGCGAAGAAACAAAGAAGGCGGCAGCGGCAAGTTATATCACTTCCTTTGTCACTGCACCGTGTCAGAATACAAGTGACCAATCCCTACCAATACTGGAATGGGGAGAAAGGGAGCACTTAAACTCAGGGTGCTGATCTAAAGGTGGCCCAGATTCCTATGAGAACAGCATGACAAACTCTGAGAACCAACCAATGCTTGCATCGGGACTAAGGAGGTTTCAAGTGTTGTTGTGGTGACTTGAACCCTGAAAGCTGCTCAGAACGTTAGGGTACTTGAACCCTAAGAGGTGGTCAGAGACTGAAATCACTTGGACCCTAAGAGATGGTGAGAACCTGAATGAAGTTGAGCCATGAGAGGTGTTTAGAAGTTGGAGGCCTTGAGCCATGAGAGGTGCCTAGAAGCTGAACACAGTTGAAGGCTGAGTGGCGCTGAGAATGTAAAACCACTTTATCCCTAAGAGGTGGTGACAACGTAAAACAACTGGAGGCCTGAGAGTTGCCACGAAGCAGAAACTACTTGAGCACTTAGAGGTGGTGACAACCTCAAAATCATTGGACAACGACAGGCATTGGGAAGTAGAAACCAGTTGAACCATGAGAGATTGTGAGACCTTGAAAGCACTTGAGCCCCAAGATGGTCCTGAGCCAATAAGTAAAATGCCACATGGAAAATTCAGACTCAAACTGTGTTGGGATTTTTGGGGCCAAAGACCATGGGCCTCATTATGAGTTTGGAGGTAGCCATGCCGTTTTTAGCGGCATGACGACCCCCTAATTCGTGTCCGGGTCCAGCAAATGGGGATTTACCGGGCCATTCAAACCAAATTCCCTTTTGCGGGACCCAGACCCGGTACGTCCCCATTCCTATTTGAGTCCTCATGGGGCTCAATTGGAATACGGAGGATGCTAACAACGGGCCCGTTAATGATGGGCCCCTTGTTAGCATCCTGTTCTGCTAGCGGGTCCCGCTCTGCACGTCTGGTCTGGCCAGGCGTTCAGAGCGGACCCCACTGCAGAACTCGTAATGTGGCTGTCCGGAATGAACGGTGCCGGTCCCTTCACACTCGAAATGAGGCCCCATATCTTAAAAGATTGGTTGTTCTGGAAAGGGCACAAACCCCAGAAAGAATGGACTGTCTACAAACTGGGGTACACATTCTAACAACTGAGCAACAGCTGAGGAGTGTTGCAAGAAGATTACGTGAAAACAGGATCCCCTGTGTTGGCAACTCTGGGAGAAGGGAAAAGTAGATGAAATAGAGCAAGAATGGGAAACCCAAAGTGGAGAGTGAGATTAGCAATACATCCCATTTGAACGAAAGAGTAAATGCTTGAAACGCTGTAAGCTTGATAGCAAGACCTGAGCAACCGAAGACCAATGACGCAGATGCTTTATAGATATCGCTCCGCCATAGGCCCTGATGTGACAGCCGTGCACCCAGCAATGCAGCACAGGTCAGCCCCATTGGCCGGTCACTGCTATCCTATGTCCATACTTGCCAACCCTACTGATTTAGGCAGTAGGCTACTGCTTTTTAAGCAGTCCTACCGCCTACAGATTTGGGTGACAGATCCTACTGCTTTTTACAGTGACAGGTAATTCATGTGACTAAGGCAGGCTGCAGGACAAAGCATGCAACACATGAATTAGCCTGTCTGTACAGTGGGCTGGTAGGTGATTCCTTTGATTGGGCTCAGACCAATCCACTGACGCGACAGCTCCGCGACTCTGTCCTGCAACCCTTAGGTGAACCACCAGTGAAGGCAAGTGGCAAAACGTAACACCATAACTCTGCATCTTCCTATGATATGATATGATACGTTATTTATAACATGCTTAATACCCAGAGGTTTCTAAGCGCGGACCCGGGGATCGTTGCTGTGTGCTGTCTTGCTTTCAAGGCGAGCACATTGCCGCTGAGCTATCCCCCCTCAGACTGAGATGCTATCAGTCTCCATGTCATTCAGTGTTCAACATGCACTGCAGGAATACATATGTATTGCCCAGGCTGCTGCTACAGAGCAGTGGCAAACGTTGGCTACCAGCTCTGTGTGATTACCTTCTGTGAAGTTAGGTAATTGAATTCAGCGTTAACTTACCATTCAGAACTATACATTTTTAACATTTGAACATCTTTCCATGTTGTGCTGTTTGATGGGTTGTGTATTTTGGAATGCTTCAAGCGTGCCAACAATGCATGTTTTGTATTTTCCCGCGATGTCATTGTTATGCAAATTATATTTCAAACTTTAAAAAATCCTACATCTTTTTGGTCATATAATGTTGTCAAGTATGCTATGTCGGTCATAGCTTCACATGCCAGTTATCATCATTATGTGCTAACCACAGTGCCACATTCCTAGGGCTGTCATAATATGTCAAGTGCAGCCTGCCATATCCAGGTTCTGCTATTTTATGCCTATTGGGGCCTTAGATACCATGAATAGTTATGATATGTAAGGCACAGCGTCACGTGCCTAGGTGTTGCCATACCCGTTTATAACCCCCCACCGTTGCTAATTTATGTGTCAATTCTATGTTATTTTAGCACTCAAATATTGTTCAAACATTCATTTTTGATAAAATAGCACTCGTGTAATTAATGCAGTAGATTGAATATCAATAATTTTGGGGAAAAGTGCTTAATGCTGCAAAAATCAGAGTGAACTCATTAAAATAAAAAGACAAGTGATTACGTTAGAAATCAACTGCGCACTTTTACCACCAGGTGGCAGCATTTTGAAGTCATGGTGAAAGAAATGAACTCAGGAATGCTACACCTGCAGAGCATAGTTTTGAACATGCAACACTAGAAGGATTATGGCTCCCACTCCTGACACTGGAGCACTGCCGCGCATGCGTGCTGAATGCCAGGCCTCATGCAGGACAGAGAAAAGAGCATTCATGCTCTTGCTGTATATAATTGTTTCAATACTGCAGTAACAAATTGTAACAGCGTATGTGTGAGTGAGTCACACGTCTCTGTCGCCCCCAGTGGTGGAAGTGGAACAAATGTGAAGGGGGATCGCACCAGGGCCGGTGTGGGGGCAGAGTTCGGATAAGGGGCGGGATTAGGAGGAGGCAGAGTTAAGAGGGGGCAGAACTGGCAATTGAACTCCGCTCAAAGGAAATGTTCAAAATAAAAGTTTTAAAATGGTGCAATTTCTTTCATGCTGTTTCTTTCCATACTTCACACTGTACGGCAATTCCACTTTAAATCACTTCCTTGGCGTGTGTGCACCCAAACTGCCTGATTCATGGAATTATTTGCGCTGAAAACGCAGATTTGCGAAAACTTTTCTGCCCGAAAATCCCCATACTTTAAACAGGGATTTTCGGGCAGAAAGGAGCGCAAATCTGCGTTTTCAGCGCAAATAATTCCATGAATCAGATTGAAAATATGCTATCAGTGCCATATTCACAACTCACTTGCACTCTCATCATCTCCCCTTCCCACCCCCATGTTTGGCTTTCAACAATGCTCTGCTTCATAAAAGAAGGCTTGAAAAGTACACAAACCATAGTAAGGTACGCACACAAATATATTTACGTTTTTATACTTGTCTGTTTTCCTTGTTATGGTTTGTGTATTTTTTCATGCCATCTTGTATAAACATAGGGTTAAATCAGTGCTTTAAGTGGGCCGGGGCCTGCCGGGGCCGGGCCCCGGCAGTCTCCAGAAAGTGGGGCTGAGCCGGGGCCCCCCGTCCCACACAACATTGCGGGATGCATTATCCCGCTGCGGCCGCAGCCGCGACGGGAGATGCGCCCGTCATTATGTTGGCCAAGCTGACAGAAGTGCCAGCCAGCCACAGCTACGCTGAGGCTGGCGGCACTTCTGTCAGTTAGTGTAACTCCCTCTGATGACCCCTCATCAGGGTCATCAGAGGAAGTTACTGTCCCTTTGTTTTCCCTCCCCACGTCACTGAACCCCGCGGGCTCCGTGATCTAATATGCAGATTAAATCATGGAGCCCGCGGGTTCGCAGAGGGTGAAAGACACCTCGGGCTCAGTGATAGCAGATAGATCACAGAGCCCGAGGTGCCTTTCTCCGTCGGCAAAGCTTTATAAAAGATGCCTTTAACTGTGTACGTTTCAAGCCATCTTTTATAAAGGTAGAAATATTTCTATGTTTATAAAAGACGGCTTGAAACGTGCACAATTCAAGGCATCTTTTATAGAGCTTTGTCGACGGACAAAGCCACCTTGCGGTTTGTTTTGTCCGTCATGCCTTGAATTGTTTACGTGTCAAGCCCTCTTTTAGAAACATAGAAACATGTTACAAATATCTATGTTTATAAAAGGTGGCTTGAAACGTACACAAACCATAGTAAGGTAAGCACACAAGTGTGCATAACTTACTATGGTTTGTGCACTTTTCAAACCACCTTTTATAAACATAGAAATATGTAACATTGCTATGTTTATAAAATATGGCTTGAAAAGTACACACACCATAGTAGTACGCATACAAACATATAAATGCTCACATACATGTATATATTTGTTTGCGCACCTTACTATGATTTGTGCACTTTTAGGCCACGCCCACAATGAAATCCACGCCCCCAAACGAGGGCCCCCCCTCAATTTCTTACCACACTTAAAGCACTGGGTTAAATATGGTAGGCAGCAGGTATCCAATTATGACATGACATGAGTCGAGACTACAGAATTCAATTCAGCAAAGCCCCCAGCTTCCTGTGTGTTAACCTTCCCCGGCGAACCTGAGGACTCGGCAATGTAATCTGCCAGATGCAGACCGGATCACCCCACACCATACCGCAACACTTGTCTTTCAAGTGCTGTTTCAGTTGTCCATCGCCAGAGGCGTAACCAGGATTGTCTAACAAGTGGGGCCTGAAGCTAATGGAGCTGGGCCCACCACATTGACATTAAAACCTGTAAAGGTCCGCACAGCGCTGCTGAGTGGGCATTTACAGATTTTGGGTGGGCCTTGCCCGCTCAGGCCCTACCCTGTGTACTCCACTGCCCTTCGCCAGGTGCCAGGCTGGGTCTGAGGCAATCTGGGTCCCGAGATCTGGCCAGACATATGATGCCGGATCTCGGACCTGGCAAGAGCCGGCCCAACAGGGCCGTCACGAGGGGGGGTCAGGGGGGGCAAACTGCCCCGGGCCTCGCGCTTGTGGGGGGCCTTGCGGCACCCTCTCCAAAGTACAAAGCAGCACAGTCCACCCGTGTCCATTATTCACACGGGGGACTGTGCTGTCTGCCCTTTGCCCCAGCAATGATTTTGCTGCGTGTTGCAAAGCCGTTTGGCTCTGCAACAAACAGCAAAATAATGGGAGACAGCAGGGCTCAGAAGTGAGCTCTGCTGTCTCCCGTTATTCAGCTGACAACGTGGACATGCTGCATGACAAGAGATGACTCCTCTCCTGCCAGTCAGTGTGTTTACATTGCTCAGCGTGAACACGCTGATTGATGGGAAAGGAGTTCTCTCCTGTCAGGCAGCATGTCTATGTGTCAGAGTGCCGCTGCTGCCCGGGTGCTTTTGAAGGGAGGTAAGGTAAGTGTTTTTATTTTAAAATGAATGTGTATATATGTGTATTTAAATTAAATGACTATGTATATGTGTATGAATGAATGCGTGCATGTTGATATTTATGTTTGTGTAATGCTGTTTTGGATTTTATGTATGGTTGCATGTAAATTGTGTGACTGGTGGATGAATGTATGGGTGAAAATGGTGAATGTGTGTGTGTGTGCGAGCCCATGCCTAATGCAGGCCACTTCCTTAAGGGGTGGGGTCATGGTATCTGAGGTGCACATAGGTTAAAATGTTGGGGGGCCAAAAGGGATTTGGGGGTGGGACTAACACTTCAAATGTTGGGAGAGGCGCTAACGTCAGGGGCTGTGAGGGGGGGCAAACTTACTTGTGTGGGACATCTAACATCTTTCCACATTCGACTGAGACTATTCTGGTGAAGCTTCAATGTTAGAAGCAACTAACTCCTTCATTTCTAAAATGTCACACTGCTGTGAGAATGAGTTTTCTCATGTCACCACTTCCCTTCTAATCACTCCCCTAGCATGCAAGTGCTAACCCCACATCACAATTTCAATTACCTAAAAATGTATGCACATGAATGCAGTGAAATATTTTATGTTAGTAATTTCAGGGCCTTTGTTAACAGCGAAACCAAGGCACTGTTTAATGTCTGGGCCCAGTTCCGTCTGGCCACGACTCTGTTGGTCAGCCCGGCATGGGGCGGATGACTGTTTTGAAAGCGGATAGTGAGTGGGGCCAATAAACCCATTGCACCGTCAGTCTCCTGACTGAGGGATGGAGTCTGGGTCTTTCACCGTTTGCAGTTGAAATGGGCCCCTAAGCAGCTGCCCCCATGCTCGCAGTCTTTTGACACAGAAAGCTACTGAAAATGTGTAGCTTTTAACCACCTCACTGCATTATTTTGACTTCATTATTGATTTAAGCACTCCATGGGTGCCTTGGCCTATTTTTCCAATCTGTAATGCCTTGGGAGCCCCCCAAACATCACAAAGAAATGGGCCCCCACTAGCCCTGACACATCTTTAACCAGCCCTGCTTCCACCTCTCCCAATTCCCTAAACCCAGCTGGGAAGCGGAATAGCTATTTCACCTTCCCTTTGGCCAGTAGTCGTACCCTTCACCCTAAATCAGAGGCTGTTTGCTTTCATAATGCTATGCTTATCTCTTGAGAGGTGGGCCATCTAAAAGCTGAGACCAGAAGTTAAGACTTTGGCTTTATCAAAGTTAGTTTGTTGATATCACATGGATAGGCTTTTGTGCTCTGCATGTTTGATGCTGCTGCCACTCGTTAATGAGTGCTATGAGCTGGCGACACACCGAAAGAGGCCTTCTGCCTCAAAGTGGGAGGGCTAGGCAGGCTGGCGCTGCCCATTCAGCCAGGTCGAGTCAACAAAGACCAGCATTTCGTGAGGGAGCTAGAGCCCGATTTCCTCAATGGTGTTGCACCCTGCGTGTCTTTCACTGAAGTCCTGTTAAAAACAAACATTGGCAAATCCAACAGTGTTGGCTTGTGCATAAGTATTAGGCATTTGCCAGGCACTGCTATTAGATGCTCAGGTACTCAAACCAGTTTGCACCTGCTATCAACAGCCAGTTAATACCAATACAGCAGTGCCTTTCCCATGCCTACATGAAAGCCCAAACTGTTAGCATTTCCAATGCTTGTTTTGCTTCACCCTTGATGCACAAGACTATGCATCAAGATTAAGGCAAACATACTACTTGGCTAAATTGGTCCACATTGAATTTAGGCCAATCTAGCCAGTAATAACACTTATCGTGCTCAGTCAGCCTGGACATACTTTCTGTGGCATGGCATTTTTACTGGCTGGGAGTCTGTACATGGTAATAATGGCATATATTCGTGCAGCCTGGATGGACATACATAGGAACAACCAGTATGAATATATTTGTATAATAGCATATGTTGTGTGCAAAGGCGGCATAAAATGTATTGGAAAATGTTCCTGTGCATGGTTGGTGACTTGCAACTATTGAGTTTTTCTATGTGCTTCCATGCAAAACCAATTGCCAACTGTATGGATTTCTACCCAATTTTACAAAGAAAGTGCTGTAAAATGCATAATTTTAACCCAATGTTTCAGAAATGTTCTTGGGATCGAGAAACCCCCTCAAGCAACCCTTGTTTGGTTTGGGCACCCTCACTGTGCTCTGTCGATCCTGCATAATTGATACAAACATTTAAGCCTCTTCAGTTCAGAAATTCACCAGCCTCCACTGTACGTCATCTATCTGTCACTGTGTATGATGTGTGCCTTAACGCGCACACTGGGTCAGGGTGCTCCTTAATGCTGGCATCACGCACCACATGCCGTCATGCCATCCTATATATATATATATTTATGCATATGATACAAAAGTTAGTCTGGCATAAACCTTTCTTCAGTTGAGAAAACTAACTTTGCTGTAGTTGATTTTTCAGTTGTAGTAATAAACCATATTTGGGTTCCTCCCATAGCTCTCAACCATTTGAGTCGCAAAAGCGGGTGAAAACACCCGATTTTGTTTTTGGCGGGTGAGAGGCCCATTGAAATGAATGGGCCTGCAGGAGGCTTGGCGGGTGAGTCCACTCTTTACAAGGCGGGTGACACCCGCCAAAAGCGTGTTGAGTTGAGAGCTATGTCCTCCACACAAACTCCAGGAGAAATTTCTCGAGTCTCCTGTTTGCAGAGGTGCCGCCGCTGGCCCAATGCAGAAAATCGTAAGGGGGCCTCACCAAATGTTTTGCCCCAGGCCTCACTACATCTTGTGACAGCCCTGCAGCCCAATGACCAGCGCTGGTCGCCCCATAAACAAATGTGCAGAGCTCAGAGCTGAAGCGGATGCTGTTTACAAGATTTGCCAGTGTCGAAAATAAACCTTCACAGGGCGCTGACTTGACTGCGCCCGAGACGCGCGAAACAGTAAGGGAAAGGAGTGGTCTCTTGCGTGACGCCGTCAGCGCCATTCTTGATCTGTGAGCCGAGGTCAGGCCACAGAGCCGAGCACGCCCGCAGCACACAAAGTTGGGACCAGAAAGCTGCAGCATATGGAATTGTTCCAACTGACTATGCGTCTCTAACGTCAGGTCTTTTGGGGGTTTGAGGATTAATTGGGAAGAGGGAGGAAACTACGAAGCAAGTTAAAGAATTTCTGAAGGCACAGGAAGCGTCTTAATCACATTCCAGCTTCTGACCTAAAAGTGCTTAGCCCGAGTCTCTGAATCACGTGCAGAATGACTTCTGTCGCAGTAGATTTTGAAGGGGCCTTCTTTCTTCTAAAGACTTATGTTAAGTTACACTGACAAATGTGAGGCAGCCAACGAAGGAGCGGATATGCCTTGCAAGTGTATATTGAATCCGCTCTTTCGGATTCCATACAAATAATAAGCACAGTGACGCCGCATCAAATAAAGACACAGGAGATATCAAATGCACCAGTAGCTTCTTTAATCGTCACGGCTGAACTGCCGCGAAGGCGCGGTAACCACGCCTTCATCATTACGTGGGTTGCAACCCACAGTAACACAACACCAGAAAGGGGACAGAGGTGCCTGTCCTTTAGGTCCAAACAGGATGAACATAGAGAGGGGACGTTACAGTGTATGACTGCTTTTACTGCAGTGGAAAACGGAATCAAGAAGAATGAACATTTCAAAAAGAACAAAAACAAAAGTGACAAACTACACCTGTTGAATGTGTTTTAAAGCAAATTCCGTGACTGTGCAGGTCTAGCAATAATCCATTAGTACCCCAAAATAATGTATGATAACGCCATTTATTCCATATTTATGTGCTTTAAATGGTAATAATAGTAGTTAACATAATGCATGCATGCTACAAACTGCGAGTAATTGTGTTGCCTATAGCTATGCACTCATTTGAAGCCTCCATAAAGAGGAAAGGTCCTTGCAGCTGGGACTTTGGCTTCTTTCGCACAGGTCTTTGCAGCAGGCACCGGATCCACTGACTTGTTGTACCATCTCATGGGCTTGAGCTCTGATCAACAAGTATGCAAATAAAACAAAATGGAGTAGGGAGTAATCAATTGGTGCGCTAGTGTCCTAAAAGTTCCACAATGCCTTCTGGTCCAATGACGCAAACACAGCACAACTGGCTCCCCCCTAGCCAGTTCCTAAGAATAAATAACAATATGTATTGTGCTGCGAGACTGCACAATGACCCTACAGTGTGCTCTTATGTCTCAACTTCTCCAATCCTGGAAAATTTCAATTAAATCAATACAGTCCTAGTGTCAAATAATTTCATCAAAGTCCACTTTAATGTATCAGCCGACACGTGTTTCGACCAACGGTCGTTTTCAAGGATGATAATTTCGCATCAATGTATTAGACAACAAATAATGAAATAAGAATGACATGAGTTATATTACCAAGCAGTTAGTTTGATTCCATTAACAAAAAATACATATTCTTTGTTAATGGAAACCATACATATATATAGCAGGGTGAGCAATACCCTGGTTTGGCTTTAGTGATTCTGATAATCTGCTCCTATTATAGGACAGTCAGAATGCCCAACTCCCCGTCTGTCTCTTGTGAATGCTTGCTTTGCATGGGGTGTTCCCCTCTCATGACTTGTGCTTTTGAGGAGAGGGAGCTCCATCTCACTACCTGGTATGATGCATGTATCTGAAAGCTTTTCTGGGTTCTAGCCTCCCCTGAACCCTATTTACTCTATGAATGTGCAAGCCCTGTAAGGAATAGAGTTCCCCAGCGTGTGAATGGGGATGGTGCAAGCTCATACTCGGGGAGGCGTTTTAGAAATTTGGAAACCTTATGTCTGCAGGTCAGGAATATATAGTGGTGCATTTGTAAAGCTGTGTCCGGATCCCAGGAGCACGATCTGCTCGCGATGAAAGTTAAGATGGAGGTTCACAGGCAGAGCTTTGTTGGGACCCAGTCCTGGAATATCAAGGGTACAATCAGATCATGGGATAAATTGGCAAAGCTATTTGTAGGTCCCAGTGCTTGGATGGTTGGGGGCTGGGGAGGCAGGGTTGCTATAGGATTGATGTATATTGTCACAGCTGTTTCTTAGTCATGGCACTGAAATAGTAGAGACTGTTGGTGGCTATCATTAAGGGGCTGCCATCTTCTGACAAACCTCTGTGTGAGTCTCAGTACTAAAAGATCCAGTGCTGTTGCTCATAAGAATTGCATGCACTGACAGAGTTGCATTTATATTTCCTGTTGGAATTGGGCATGCCTGAGGCACACTGGAATAACTATGTAGGCATCAACTCTCAGTATTGGAGGGAGGAAGACTGCTGTGCATTGCTGGAACTGTGCATGGCTTTCAGGTTTGGAATATGGCATGCTGCATGTCAGTATTGTGTGTGGGACTCCGACTAGATATACCCCGATTCAAATAGTATTCAGTTTGTTCAGAGCTTTGTATAGGACCAGGACCCTGTTTTGGAATACTAGGGGGTACTGTTTGTCCAGATGGGTGCCTTGGCAGAGTTGTGTGGCTATGATATGATATGATAGTTTATTTATATAGCGCCTATACACAATTTGTTTCAAAGCGCTTCAAGGCAAGGGAAGAAACAAGGGAAAATACAATGACATTCTTACAGGCCATGAACAGTAAGGATGTGAAATTAACTATCGTACTCGGCCTGACGACATTTCAGATAGTGTAAGAGCAAAGACATAGATAAGGAAGGGAGGGGGAGAGTGGGAAGGAAATGGAAACAGACAGGTGACTACCGTACTAGGCCTGACGACATTTCTGGCACAGCCGGAGAAAACAAAAGGTGACGGAGAGAGATGGAGAAAAGGAGGGGATGAACAAAACAAGCGACTATCATACTAGGCCTGACGACATTTCAGATAGTGCTGGAGGGGGGTGGGAACAAGTAGGGAGGAGGAGACAGATGAGGTTGCTATCATACTGTACACAATGTGCTCTCCTGTATACCACACCAGGCCTCCTGTATATCACACCAGGCCTACTGTATACTATGCCACTCTCCTCTATACCACACCAGGCCTCCTGTATACTATGCCACTCTCCTCTATACCACACCAGGCCTCCTGTATACTATGCCACTCTCCTCTATACCACACCAGGCCTCCTGTATACTACACCACTCTCCTGTATATCACACCAGGCCTCCTGTACACTACACCACTCTCCTGTATACCACACGAGGCCTCCTGTACACAATGCCACTCCCCTGTATAGCACACCAGGACTCCTGTACACAATGCCACTCTCCTGTATACCACACCACGCTTCCTGTATACCACACCAGGCCTCTTGAACACTATGCCACTCCCCTGTATACCACACCAGGCCTCCTGTACACAATGCCTCTCTCCCTCTCCTGTATACCACACCAAGCCTCCTGTATACCACACCAGGTCTCCTGTACACTACGCCACTCTCCTCTATACTACACCAGGTCTCCTGTAGACTACACTGCTCTCTTGTATACCACACCAGGCCTCCTGTACACTACACCACTCTCCTGTATACCACACCAGGCCTCCTGTACAGTATGCCACTCTCCTGTACACAATGCCACTCTCCTGTATACCGCACCACGCCTCCTGTATACCACACCAGGCCTCCTGAACACTATGCCACTCTCCTGTATACCACACCAGGCCTCCTGCACACAATGCCACTCTCCTGTATACCACACCAAGCCTGCTGTATACCACACCAGGCCTCCTGAACACCATGCCACTCTCCTGTATACCACACCAGGCCTCCTGCACACAATGCCACTCTCCTGTATACCACACCAAGCCTCCTGTATACCACACCAGGCCTCCTGTACACTATGCCACTCTCCTGTATACCACACCAAGCCTCCTGTATACCACACCATGCCTCCTGTAGACTATGCCACTCTTCTGTATACAACACCAGGCCTCCTGTACACTATGCCACTCTCCTCTATACTACACCAGGTCTCCCGTAGACTATGCTGCTCTCCTGTATACCACACCAGGCCTCCTGTACACTACACCACTCTCCTGTATACCACACCAGGCCTCCAGTACGCAATGCCACTCTCCTGTATACCACACCAAGCCTCCTGTATACCACACCAGGCCTCCTGTACACTATGCCACTCTCCTGTATACCACACCAAGCCTCCTGTATATCACGCCAGGCCTCCTGTACACTACAGCACCCTTCTGTATACCACACCAGGCCTCCTGTATACCACACCAGGTTTCCTGTACACTACACCACTCTCCTGTATACCACACGAGGCCTCCTGTACATTATCCACTCTTCTGTGTACCACACCAGGCCTCCTGTATACCACACCAGGTTTCCTGTACACTACGCCGCTCTCCTGTATACCACACCAGGTGTCCTGTAGATATGCCGTTCTTTTGAACTTCAATAGTATGGACCACATGGCATTAAATTGCAAAGGCAGAATAAAATATGTCTCATAGTACTGAAGTTGCAGAGGGTGTTGTTATTGGGGTGATCTGCATTGGCAGTGTATGAGCTAGAAAAACTTGGAGGATGAAGCACAGGACTACTGGGAAACCGTCAACACAAATAGTGTTACTGCTACTTCGTCCAGCACAACAAGCGCTGGATCAAGAGTAGCGGTATGGATGTAAATGCCCATTCCTATTAGCGCCAACAACGTGAGGAATGTGGAGTAAAACGCCAAGCATTCCGCCCAACTCATGATTGGGCCAGCCCTTAAATGCAGTGGTTATAGCGCTACCGCCACATTTAAGGGCTACCACCCAACTCGTGATTAGGCCCTATAGACACCTTCCTGTACTGGAATAGTGCGGGATTGTACAGTTCACTCTTGATTTGAATTTGCAAAGCATTGTGTGTGCTTAGAACAGGGAATATCGGAATGTGAAGAGGGTCAGCTTTGAATTACTCAGGCAGAGTTTTGTTTGGGACACAAATGAAATGTCAAGGTAGATGTGGTTTAAGACAGAAGCGTATTGGAGTAGCTGATGTTTGTCTCACATGCTGGGACAATAAGGGGTGCTTATGATTAGGAGTTAGGGAGTAATAACAGAAGTGGGTGTAGGACCGGGTCTGCAGCAGACTGACTTAAGCTACATGTACTGATGTGCCATTGCACCCCAATCATCCACCAATACTACTCAGTCATTAGCCAGACGGCGACATGGTCACAGATGTTGCTTCATTGTGGAATAGACTAGAGCGCCCAGGGCTGCTCAGCTTTGTGACAGCTTTAGCTGCCTGTACATTCACTAGGCTGGGGCATAAAGGCAGAATGTGAGGTGCTTGAGCGCACGACAGGTCAGCGCGAGGAGCCTGGGACCCATCAGCCCGAAGAGTGAGGAGCTTGCAAGGGGCAGGTAGAACCCGCAAAGAGGTTGGGGTACTGGGACAGACACGTAAAGCAGTAGCAACATGAACAGACACGAGCTGGGCATATACTACTATGAGAAGCTTTTCAAACATGTTTCCTACAGCAAATATGCACAGCGTTTGGAAAATGGTACGGGAAACTGCACCACTGGGCTCCATTTCCTTTTGAAATGTTGTTCCAGTGAGTCCCCCCTCCCCTAACCCCCATCCCTTGAAAAAGGTTGTCAGTGATAACATGTACTGGTAGTTACGCCCCACCTGTTCTAAATGGCACCAGCCAGTTTTGTCAGAAGAACCACACCCTTGCACATTCACAGCCTTTTAAACAACCATTCAACATTTTAAAAATATTTGAATTCACGGTTGATTTGAGGCATTGCTGTTAGAAAGAATATCATTCTGGTGGCATTGTGAATGCTGAAGAATGCAGTGACATACGTGTAACACAATGTCGTGTGGTAAGGTTAGGTTGCAGATGCAACTGTATAATACAAAGGCTGCATCATGCCTGCTACAGTCACAGCCTGCATGGTAAAGCCTCACTGGCACAGGTGCTGCCATCATATGCCATGTCCAGTCTCCAATTCTTCAGAAAGGCCCTCCAATGCCGGGCAATACTGCCCCATGTTCATGGTACAGTTACAACATGGAAGGTGCAGCCTCACATGTCCAGTAGACTTATGTCAAGGCCTTCCTCACATGTCCTATTAATGATCTAAATGCATGGTTAGTCATCATATGTAATGAACCGCATCAAATTCCCAGTTGCTGCCATCATATGCCAATCATAGCCTCAAATGCCACTGTAATGCCATCCAATATCACTTAATGCTTCATATGCATACTAAATTCACCTTATGGAAGGTGTAGCCTCACCTGTGAATGTCCTGCCCTTAAAGCATGGCACAACCCCCCAGCCCCCACATGCCAACCCTGAAGCCGCCCTACTGCATGCATGCCTGCACTTACCTATCGCCACATGCCTGTGGCACCCATCCCTGCCGCAGTGCTGCTCTCGCAGTATTTATTTATTTTATTCTTTTGCATTTTGTAGCAGCGCACTGAACCCTCGGGTATCTAGGCGCTAGTTACATTAGGGGGAGGGGAGTACAGGGAAAGTAGGAGGCATATATTCAGGATGTTCAGCAGTAATATGGTGTCTTGGCTCTGAGGTTTTCGATTTTCTCCTAAAGGACCAATAGGAGGGTTCCATTCTCAAGAACAAGGGGAGATTGTTCCACAGCTTGGCGGCGACGACAGGGAAGCTTGAGCCTCCTGCAGATTGGTGATTGAAACTGGGCACTTTGAGCAAGTGCTCCTGTGAGGACCTTAGTGGGCATTATGCACTGACAAATCTGTGCTTCTTTCCTGAGAGCTATGACGGTCCTGACTCGGAAATAAAACACCGTCCTAATTGTTCTTCATCAAAAGAAGAGACCACCAGGAGTGCTGCACTGAATGAACAGAGGGTGCGCAGAGGTTGTTTTGCTGTAAATATGGAGGGGCAAGCCCAGACTAATTTCCTAAAGGTGAGGAAGCCTAGATTGAACCAGATCCTGGCATCAACAGGCAGCTGTTGAGGCCTTTTCCCAAGGATAGATTGAGGATCATGCATCAATGCTCTTCTGCCCTCTTATCACACTGCGTAACCAAAACATGTTCCAAAAGACTGCCAGGGAGACCAGCATAAATGCAACACAAAAATCAAGCTTTAAGTCAATTAAGCACGCCCACCACCTACGCTGGTCACCTGTACGAATGCCGTGTAGCCTCTTCTTCAGATTGGAATGCTGAATAAAAAACCTTAATAGTTGCAACTACTTGGATTTTTCAGGACAAGTGAACATCCCAAACCATTCCTTTATTCTCTGCCTTCTCTTTACTAACAACTGGAGGGAGGAGAAAAGGAAAGCAGTGTGACAAAGTGCCTTCCTATAGTGTCACAAAAACACAAACTCATAGCTCTCAACTCTCACGCTTTTGGCGGGTGTCACCCGCCTTGTAAACAGCTGACTCACCCGCCAAGCCTCCAGCACGCCCATTCATTTCAATGGGCGTCTCACCCGCCAAAACTAAAATCGGGTGTTTTCACCCGCCTTCGCGACCCTAATGGTTGAGAGCTATACAAACTCCCCACACAGCATCACAAAAGCAAATCAAAAGGGACTTATTTATTGCATGCAAGCCCAGCTGGAAGAAGAAATGTAGACAGGAACTCTTGATAAACCAGAGAACAGAGATCACACGCCTCTTACCAAACAGTGCCTTTGAGAAACGTCAATGAAATCCAAGATGGCGGCCTAAACGTTTATCAACTCCTTGCACTGGACCATATGATTAGAGGTCAGAGATCAGGAATGCTGGGGGGAGAGGAGGAGCTGGGGATCAGAAGGCCTTTGAGAACAGGAAGTAGTACTACTCACAAACAGGTCACAGTCATGAAAAGAGTGAGAAGGCGAAGAAACAGGGTAAAGAAAAGCAACACAGAGGCAGTAGCTTCTGAAGCCCAGAGGAAAGAGTGCTATGAGCAGGGGGAATTCTGACTTTGGCAGGTTGGACACAGGAGACAGACTGTACCAGAGTACACAGGTTGTTGTAGTCGTTCTGAAGCCTCGAGGTTGTGGTGGGGAGAAGACAAATGGCCCATGAAGCAAGCAATGCTGAAGCAATGGCCAGGACCGATGGGAGCGATCCAGAAGAGTTGTAAAGATGTGACTGACATCTTGAGATGATGTGTGCTACTGTGACTGACAATGGAAGTCTGTGGGGAAAAAAAACAAGAAGGAGTGAGAACAAACGCCCCTCAGTTGTTGAGAACGTTGTTTTTACCATGGGCTGGTCTGTCAGAGCTATTTACCAATAGCCTGAGGTGAGGTCAAAGGTTCTTGCAAATTCGGCAGCACCTAAGATGTCCATGAACTCATCTGCCCTGGGCAATGGGTGTCTGTCAGTTCTGTTGATGGCACTGACTCCTTGGTAGTCCACACAGAACCTCCAGTCCTTGGTACCTGCTTGGGAACTTGCCTTGGGGACAAGGACCCCTGGACTGGACAAGGGACTGGTTGAGGGGTCACTTACACCCAGATCCAACATCGTGGCAACCTCAGCCTGGATGTGGTTCTTAACAGTTTCTGACATCCGATAGCATCAGCTTTTGACAGGTACACTGTCACCAGTGTCAATTCCGTGCCTGCACCACGGGGTGGGGCCTGGTGTCAGTGAGAACAGAGGGGCGTGCTGCCGGAGCAAAGCCCTGCAGGCCCTCTGCTGCTTTGGTGTCAGATCGGAAGAGAACTGTACTCCCTATACTGAGCCATCCTGAGGGCTGCTATGCAGCAAATCAGGAAGGGGGCTCACTCTCATCCTCCTCTTGCTCTGAAGCTAGCAGAAGGCATGACACTTCCTCTCTTCTGTGGAAAGGCTTGAGCCTGTTAACATTGAATACCTGAGGGGCTACCCTAGGGACTCCCATGTCAACTAGATAGTTGATCCCGCCCAACTTGGAGATTATCCTGAAGGGCCCAGTCCACATATCTGCCAGAGCTCTAGGCTTGGTAGGCTTCATCAAGTGGATCTCCTGTCCCGGAGTCGAATCCACCTGTGAGGCCTTAAGGTCATGTCAGTACTTGTTTAATTCTTGGCTTACCCTAAGATTAGCTGATGCCTGGCCCATCATCTGTGCCATCTTCCTTCTGAGGCCTAACACATAGTCCCCCACTTGCTTGGCAGGACCTGGAGGGGTGGCTTCCAAACCTTCTCTGATTAAGGCTAGGGGCCCCCTCACAGGATGTCCAAAGAGAAGTTCAAAGGGACTGAAATCAACACCCTCTTGAGGCACTTCTATAAAGGCAAATGACAGGCATGGTTGGAGGAGATCCCATTTCCTGCTTAGGGGCTCTTCCAATGCACCCAGCATGCCCTTGAGAGTCTTATTAAACCTCTCAACCAGACCATTGGTATGGTAGGAGGTGGAGAACGTATATGGTACCCTACATTTCTTCCACATCTATTGCATGTAACAAGACATGAAGTTGGATCCTCTGTCAGGGACCTCTTTAGGTGACAATGTCGATGCCGACCCTCTAAAATGGTGTGCCAACCAGGGGCAAAGGCTGCAGAGGGGCAATGACACTGCCTCCAGTCTTGCCAGACAATTGGGACACGTATGGCAGTGAGAGTCCACTTCTACTCCCATCCGGGGCCAGTAGAAATGTGCAGAGAGCCTTTGCTTACTCTTCTTGGTACCAAGATGACCAGTTAAGGGCACCTCTTGCGCCAACTGTAGTAGGAAGGGCCTGTAAACCATGGGTACCACCAACCTCTTGAGGGCACCAGGTTCAGGATTAGTGGCCTCACTACAAAGGAGCTCACCCCCCCAATAAATCTTGAACAACCTAGGCACTTAACCTTGTGCCTGGGCCTGGGCTTGTTTTCTAAGACCCTCGAGAGAGTGGCACTCTCTCGGACCCTAAAAATACAAAAGAGGTGATGGCTGGATGGTTTTGAATTAATCTGAACCTCTGGCATTGCTCTGGGGAACCCTCCAGACCATCGTTCTTTGCCTGCAAGCCATTACAAAAGTGGAAAGACCATATGCAAATCAGGCTTGGTCCCACCCCAAAAGTGACAATCCAGCATGAACTGCTTGGCCACATGCCTTCTGCATGAGACCACAAGCATCCCCAAACATGTTTCAGCCTTGTTGGGTCTCATCAGTGAGGAGTACCTTGGGTCTCTAGGCCCAGTGGGCATGGTCCCCACATCTGGCATACCCGTCTCACTAGGGGTAACTGTTCTCTCTGGCCCTTGCAGAAGTCTCCCCTAGAGGGCTCCCCTTCAGCCAGCCGGCATTGAAGGTCAGGGTGATCCTTTGGGTTGAGCATCTCTCCCTGAGGAGGGTCTTCTGGCTCTTCTTCCTCAGAAGTTGAGTCTCAGGTTAACACTGGACACAGCCCATCCGGAGCCTGGATCCCAGTGGCTTTTGCTGAAACAGCAGGAAGAGAAGGAGCCTCCTTCACAGAGGTGGTTCTCTTGCTCTTCCATTTTGCCTTAGGATTCCCCCTTGGTGTGTGTAACTGACTAACAGTCAGACCCTGAGGGACCTGAGACCTAGTGACTGCAGCAGCAGTCAGGGGTAGTCCCTCTGAGATCAACCCCAACTCTACTAGATCATTCCCCAACAATATGTGGGCAGGTACATTGTCCTGAACCAGGACAGGAAGCTTTGCTGTCTTGTCAACAATCATGATGGTGACTAAGCTTACAGGAGATAATTTGGGAGGCTCACCAGCTAACCTGGCAGTTCTTAGAGGAACACCTACATAGTCCTCTGGCATGAGCAGGGTCCTGTCCCCCAATGTCATACTTGACCCAGTGTCTCTCAAACCAGTGGAAGGCAGGCCATTCAGGAGGACACTTCTCAAAAATCTGTGTGTATTGTGTGGGATAGTAGCCAGTACTTCTGCGTACTGGTCCCAGGCCTCAAGGGACACTAGGGAAATCTCTGCAGGAGAACCAAAGGTGATTCCAGTAGAGGAGGGGAGGACAGTGGCCTCCACCTCAGCCATGAACAGCACGAACCGACAGTCTGGACTCCAAGTGCCTTACCTTTACACTTGGGGTCACAGTTTTTGGTTCCATGTGTTAAAATCACAGCAAAAATGGCAGTGGACACAAAATATTGCGGGAAAAAGGCTGTGGTTTTGCTACCGCAATCCATGTAAAAGATGCAGGGGACACCCCCGCAACACCTGCTCCCCTTAAATGGTTTTTGCTGTGATTTTATGTACAGGTGGCATTTTTGCTGCAATTTTATTACTGCATACCCCATTCTTGTGGTCTAGAGCCCCACAATCCCAACAAGTCCCAAGAAAGCGAGGTATGGTACTGGGTCCACTGGGAGCCTGCTTTATAGCAGGAGAACTGCTACTCTTGCTCCCACCCCCATGAGACTTATCCCCACCAGACCTTTGGGTCTTAGGAGAGAGAGGCTTAGGTTTACTTGACTGTGATTTCATATGGGACTCCTCAGACTTCTGAGAGGTCCATTTCTCTTTGTTCTTGTCCTTCCCACTGGGTTCCTTAGGGGACCCCCAGTGGGAGACCCACTTGTCAGCCAGCCCGGCCAGCTTAAAGGGATCCAAAATGTTCCGGTCAGCAACATACTGATGCAGTTCTAGTGAACAGGCTTCAGAAAAATACTCAAAAAACATAAGGTGGGACAATTCAACAAATGTTTTCACATTGTATCCATCAATCCACCCCATCATGTTCATATGTGCAGCACTCATCCAGTCAACCCAAGACACATTTTCTCCTTCTTATATTCCCTGCACCTTTTAATGTATTGAGTAGGTGTCCTGCCAAACTTGACAATCAAAGCAGCTTTCATGCACTCATACTGACCCCTTTCTTCCACACTCAGTTTCAGAAAACAGTCATAACCAGTCTGAGGCACTCTACTTAACAAATACTTAGCAATATCTTTTATAAACATCATGGATTCCACAAGCCATTTCAAATGCTTCTATCCATTTAAGGATATCAGAACCCTCTACATACACACCACCTAAATCTTTAATTATCTTTGTGGCAGGGGACCTGACACTCTCAACTGGTTTGTCTGAAGTCTCCACTCTAGCTTGCTCTATCTGGATTCTCTGCCATTCAGTGTCCTAGGTTTTGAGTTCAAGATCCCTATCTTTGAGTATCACTTGCTGTGCCAACTCTTCCTTATTCAATTCAGCTTCAGTTTCCAACGTTTTATATTCAAAGGCCAATTTCAACCTTAATAATTCATGTTCCAAGGTATACCCTAGAAGTGACAGGAGAGGTGGCAACCTCGGAAACAGATTAGGTAATAACCCCAGGAATAGGGCCCTCAGCAGTTTCATCCCCCCTTCTTCAAGAGCATCACTGTCAGTCTGGTAGTCCACCGGGGCATATATCAGCTCAGCCCTAGACTTATCTTCAAAGTCTAATTCTCTGGCTTCACAGGCACTCTGGAGAGCCTCTAAGCTCATCCGGGTCAATTTGCCACCTGCAATAGATTCTATATCTTGTAATGCAGTTATCCTAGTATACACAACTAAAACTTCAAATCAACAAAGTGACGATATTTAGTAGGTAGCAAGGTTACACACTGCGTCTTAAAACCATTAGCATCCCACTGCTGCTGCCATTGTAAAGACTGGAGGGGGGTATCTGTACTTCTGCCCTCTATATGGCAGAGCAGAGGCACACAGCACCACAGCCAAGGTTCTCTATTGTGCTAGAAATGGACGGGTAACCAAGGCTTAAGCTCTCAGGAGGTGATGGGTGCTGGTTCTTAAGTACAGTGAGTTCCCAAGCCCCCACAAAGGAATGTCCACACACTATTTCATGTGCTAACACAGTTCTTTATATAAAATTAAGGTTCAGAGATGTACACAATTAATAACACACTTTGTACTCCGGTAATTCTAATATGGCAAATATATACAATGTTTATGTGGAACCACACTTCGCTTTAGATTCCTTTAAAATGCATCAACAGCTGGCAGTTATAATTTGCATACAAATCATGCAGCAAGGGGTAACAGCATAGATCTTAGGAAGGAAGGCAAGTTAGGTTAAACAATGGCAGGATGCTCTGTCCAGCTACCTAGATAAAGTTCTGAGTGAGGATCCCCCCACCTGGGCAACCTGTAATAAATGTGTTAAAATGCCCAGTCCATTCATTTTTAATCAGTCTTGTTTCCTGGTCCAAAAGTTCAACCACCCCAATGTACCTGCTTTCGAAGAGTTTCTTTGACGGTTTGTCGATGGTGCCCTCAAGGGTGGACTTTCTTTAAAGCAGGAGCCACAGGGTGTCAAGCAGAGTCAACACTGGCGTCAAGACAGAAGTTTTGATCTTCGCCATGCTCTTCAATGATCGTGTTCGGTGCTGCAAAGAAGACTCGATGATAGATGTAGGCCCAGCAGCGGGCGTCAGGTGTCGCAAGATGCTTCAGTGGTCCTCTGGCATGGCGGTGCTGCAGCTGTAGCAGGTACCTCAGTATAGCTTTGGCGATCGAGACCCGACTATGGGCTGGACTTCGGATATTCACTTCGTCAATGTCCCTGGGACATCTTTGTAGGCTTCTGGTGGCGGGAATCCCACCGGCAGACTTTCCTCGGTAGCCGACGACCTCGACTTTCTCTGGCGGGACATAGTTTTCTCCGGTGATGCAAAGGGAGCCCTTTATTCAAATGTTCTAAGGCAAGATAGAACTTTGTGGCCGTCGAGGAGCACGGTGTCAAGCTGTCCCTGCTTCTGGGCGACACAACTCAAATGGCTTCTAGCGGTTATGGAAATCCTCCGAACCCCGGTCGACGGCAATGGACTTCGATGGACTTGATGTCCTGGTGCTTTACTTCAAGATTCTCGGTGGACCCCTTCTCTGGTTGACAGCCTTTCAGGACTGACTTCCAGGGTGCCTCGATGAAAATCAGCTTTTGCATGATGTTCCCTTGTAGCTCGGAGAGAGATCTCCTAACCAGGTCCTCTCTCAGATCAGTCCTCAATAGACTCAACAGCTTTTAGATTTCGTTGAAGGAAATGCAGCAGCAATGCTTCCAGCTGGGCTTCAAGAATGACCTTCAAGTTTCAACTTCAAGTTCTGAACACATTGGTAAGTGAGAGGTTCCCAGTTATACAGATCTGTCCCTCATTCACTCTGCCTGAGCCAGGCTCAGTCAGCCAATCACACAGAAGGGCATTCATGCAAGCAGGCAGCCAATCAGGCTCCCAGACATTCAGGCCTTTCACTTCCACCCAGACACCCATAACAAGGAATGTGGATTGGGGAACGCACAGTCTTTCAGCACACCTCATTGAATTCATGTCAGTTTCAGGCAGGGCTGTCTCGTTCATTGTGTCACACACACAGAAACCAGACACCCATAACATAGAATGCATATTGGTCACACACTCTATTCACCTAGGTCCCACCCCAAGGGTGTACCCACAACATACAGTCAATGGGAAGGGTGCTCCAGGAAGTCTGGTCTGGACTTCCCCACAATACCATATATATATACCACCCAATAGCCAGTCAGGGGAAGGAACAGAGTCAGGCCTTCCCAGGACTTTGGGAAAACAAGGTAGCAGGCAATAGAAACCAAGAGGCCACAGGGGCCATCTTGCCTTGTATCAGGAATCCAATGATTCCTATGGCAGGGCCTGGGTATCCCAAAATGGAGGATACTCAGAGCTCCTGTCAAAGTCAGCATGGAGCTGCCACCAGCCCATACCCTGCTCTGTGGGAAACACACAGCTTCCCAAAAAATACATTAGGGGTACAGGGTTGTACCCCCACCCATGGGTGACAAATGGGTATTCCAAAGGCATCTATTCACCACAACCAAAAAGAGGAAGAGCCACACTGCCAGGAGTCCCAACTGGACCCCGGTGCAGAAAACAGCACGGAACACAGATGATAAGGGAGTAAAGGTCCTGGAGGCTCTCTCCCTCCAACGCATTTCCAGCATCACAGTATTGAATTGTAATATATGACTGCGGGCCCCTTTTTCATTGCTGCCCGGACTACCTTTATGCCCCAATCCAACTATGTTGCTGTTGCACATTTTGCTGAACTGTTTACGAGCTCTGTCATTTCCTCGGTCCACCCATCGGATGTCCTATCTTGTCTACACAATCAGATCAGCAACTTTCTGTCACCCACCATCATTTAGCGGAAAATGCCTCCTTAAAAAATGAACAACTGCTTTGACACTATTCACATCAACCAGGTGGCAGAAGGAGGAGAGCCTCGGGCTCTGTTCTGGTGCTGCTTAATTTGTTTTTCATTAATTCCATTGGTACAATGGCTATGGTCCTAGCCTAGCTAGAGTAGCAGGATGGCTGCACACAAGAAGATTGGGATCAACCCTACTCCTAATTCGGCTTTGAGGGTCTTAGCAGACTCGATAGTCTCTTCTCCAGTCCCTAACAGAGACTGTTTATTGGAGGTTGTAGCCCTCAGCGAGCGCAGGAGACTGAGAGTGTACAGCAAACAGAATAAACTCCCTGCTACAAAAATCTCCCCTTTTGAAGATCATGCTACCCCGCATAAAGCTTCAAGCTCATCATATGATCTAGTGAAGCCTGGTCCCAGAGTACAAATACCCCTGGTCAGTCTACAAAAACCTGGCCTTATGGACCATATGATGCCACCATCGACCATTGACGTCACACTCCGGGTAAGGTCTGAGATATCCATAGATCTGCTAACCCCTGCCTGCCAAGGGAGGGTTGTGCCTAGCTTGGCCCAAGGCGAGCCCTTTGGTCCTCCCCTGTGGTCCGATCTTATGGCTAATATTGCTAAGGAATTACTTGCATGCAAAGATCCATTCGACATTGGCTTGCTAGCTGAGGACCTGAATAATTGGGCATCGAGTCTCCGGCCACTTAATGTGAATACTGCTTCCCAGACACATGAGCTTACCGAGCCAGGTGTCCTGCTACAGGATTCCAGAGTGAATGCGGCCTGCCAACCCCTCATACAAAGAGTAACAATAGATCAAGGGACTCAAAATGACAGTTGCAGTAAGGTTTTGCTGGTGCCCATGGAGGCAGTCCTGGACTGCAAGGAAAAGGGTTTTATTTCCAACATAGCCGGTCAACAGAATTCATTTCCACTGGTTCTGCCATGTTCTTCGAACCTTGCACTTAAAGAGGCCAATCAGCCCTTCATTCTGAACACTAAATTGAAGAGAGCACTATCACTGAACTTACAACTAAAAAAGTCACAAATGCCAAAAATAAAGGACATGAAAGCTTATGACTTTGTAATGGACCAAAGAAATTTCATCATAACTAATATTCAGAAAAGCGAAGGAAAAGAATCCAAAGAAGCCTTGCGCAACAAGGTCTTAGCCTGGCTGCGTCAGAGAACAGGTCCAGCAGTGGTCAGACACACAGACTTAATCATCATCCGTAGGATAGATCAGAGCGATTGGTGCTCGCAACTTAACTTTGACTGTATTATAGAGGGCTGTTGGGCCAGCACCCTACCTTCCTTTCTTAGACGCTGCACATATTTGCCCAAAGGTGCTTCAAAATGTAATGTGATTCTCTAATGCCCACAGATCTCTCAATGGAATCCTTCCTTTTTTTGCTCTCTACCATTATAGCTTACATGTTGTTCATTGAGGCTTATTAGTTGCCTTGGTGGCGAGATTGTTCTCATTACTACAGCTTATTTTTTTGCTTGCCTTGTAGAATTTAATTTTCCAGGTTTGCTCCATTTATGTATTTTATTATGTGTGTTTGTTTCTGTTTGCGCCATCACACCTATGGGTCTATTGTGCGCAATACAAATATAACAAAATAAAGTAAAGACACAGACATTGCTCTCTTGAAAATAAAATAAAACTGTCACGTTAAAGACTGTGGTGTAAGACCCACTTACAGGAACACAGGATGGCTTGCAAGAGGTTACAACTCTGCAATAAAGCTGAAGAAGTAAGCACGCCTTTATAACTGTGTCATTCAGGCCCCACATGCTTAGGCAGAAGTGTTTTACGTCTATAAAGAACTGTACACCCAGCCTGAAAGCTCCTCAGTACCTCCTGCATTCCAAGAGTTGCCTGACAACCTCTCCTTTTTGCAAGAAATAGTGGAACCAATTGAAATTGGCATCTCCCATGACTTGTGCTACATCCTCCCACAAACCTCCTTGGCCTCTGTTGAACAAATGACCCCCATATGCATCATGAAGCCTTCCAGGAAATGTGGGCATCATGTGAGCAGCCCCGCCCCTACTATGCAGCCACAGCCATAGATAATATCGAGACACTGCACTGAGTTTAGAAGTTTTGGTTAACAGCTCCCTTAGGTCACGCTGTTCCAGCCAAGCTGTAAAAAGAAACTTGCATCCCCTCCCTCCTGATACACATACACCCATTTCTACTGCTCCCTTCTTGGCGAGAATCATTGAGAATATAGATAGCTAACAGGTGCTATCCTATTGTTAATATTACAAATTCCTACATGATCCCCAATCTAGATCCCAGCCCTTCAGGGGAACTGGCTCTGTGCAGTGTTTTTTTAGGAAGGATAAACTGATGCACTCCACGGACAAAGGCCCCCCAGTGATCGCCATTCTTCTTGACCTTTCGGTGGCATTTGACACTGTGAACCACACCACGCCTCTCAACTGCATCAGGGTTTCATTTAGCATTAGAGGCCAGGCACTAACTGTAATTGCTTCATTGCTCCAGGAGAGAGAATTGTAAGTGACGCCTGGCTCTTCCCGCTCTATGCCCTCATTTCTGAATGGAATTGTGGCCTGCCTCTCAAGATGGCTGTTTAATACCTACCTTAAGCCATTGGCTAACCTGTTTGCTCCTTACTCTGCTTCCGTAACCGTTGTACACTGATGATGCCCAGATGACCTTTCACCTGGATAACCCAGCTCGTGACAATGTCTTCATCTCAGCCTTTCTGTCCAGCATCAATGACTGCATGATAGACATGCCTCAAAACCTCAATAACTGAAATCGTTATCTTGGCCAAACCTTCCCTCCTGTATTGCCATTCACTATACCTTTGACTGTTGGTGCTTCTACTTGTCCCTGCTGCAAATAATCACATTTTCACCTTTGGTGATCTGCTGTCCTATGACCCTCAAAGTCAGGACATTACCAGGAAATCTCATTACCACCTCCATGGGTTGGAGCAGAGAAGCTCAAGGTCGAGGTGAGAAGCTCTTTTTTCCTCCGCCACATTCACCACTACGACGGACTCCGTTTAGGTTTCCCAGAATAACTAACTCACTAGTTGTAATTAATTCAGAACAAAGCTACCAGGCTAATCCATATCACGCCAGCACTCAAATCCCTGCACTGGCTGCCATTTGAGCTATGGATACCCTTTAAAGCCCTGTGCTTCATTCAGTGTGCTTGCTGGCATTCGGAACAGGTTATAGCAATCCAAAAATCACAAAGCACTGCCCCGCCAGGTCTTTGGGATCAGTCAACCCTTCCTCCCTGAATCCGCTAGTATTAAGAAAAAGCAAATTGGTGGGTGGTTGTTAAATACTGCAAGTGCCTACTTATGGAACAACCTACCTATCAACTAGAGGTCCCTGGCCAATCACCTCCTGTTCAGGAGACGACGAAAGAAGCTCTTGTGCAATCTTGCCATTGACAATCCCTGAAGAAGTTGACCCCATGCACCCTGACACTGTGAACCCACTGAGGGACATGGCTTCAGTGGGTTCACAGTGTCAGAGAGCCTGGGGTCAACTTCTTCAGGGATTGTCAATGGCGGGATTGTAAAAGAGCTTCTTTAGTCGTCACATGAACTCCAGCATCTTTCCTAGTGACACACTTATGCTTATTTTGACCTTGGCTTGTATTGCTCTTCCCATTGGGTCCCTCCCTGCACTTACTTGTTCCTGAATGTTCCAAGGCTCCTATGGACCAGACCTCATCTTTCCCTCCCTTCCCTGGCCCTTCCGCTTGTGGAGCTGCGAAGAGACTGTGCTCACGGTTGGTGTCTTATCAAACAACATTAAATAATGTTAACCGCTGATATGATGCATCTCAGGAGGCTCTCCGTTGAATGCAACGGGGCAGTATTGTGCCCGTGCAGAGATACGTCTTGGCTATTAGGTTTTGTGGTGCTCCGCTTCGGCTTTTGGAAGGGCATGAGTCAAAGCTGCTTGCGGGATGCTTTTGCCACCGCCTAGATGCTGATTTAAGTGCTGGAGAACAGGGGTGGACTGGGAACCAAAAGAGGCCTTGAAACTAATTTTTAAAATGGCCCCATATTACACATTTTCAGCAATATCTTGCCACTACCAACTACGGCAAACCGAGGGATTCATCCTATCCCCCTAAGGCCACTTGGGCTCATTATCCTGCTCATGCAACCTTGTGCACACCAAGATGTCCGTTGCCTTTGTTGGAGGCAGTGTTCTGCCTCATCAGTAGCTCCGGAGTCCTGAGACCACCTTCAGCCATGATTGGCTGTTCAGCGCATCAAAAGGCCAATCGAGGCGAGCCGGTGAGGCGTAGCCGGCTCCCTACCCAAGGCCCACACAAGGCCCCTGTCTGGCCTGTCCCGCTGTGCTGGAGATTGAATGGCAGACACTCATAGCATCAGAGCGGCGTCTCTCTGTGTACGATGGGCTGAGGAGCATGCCGCCATGACAAGTATTCTATGCGCAACACAACTGTGCCGAGTGTCGGGATATGCCAAAGTCCAAAGAGGGAGTGCAAATAACCCCTGCCCTTATGCAACTAAACAACGGCCATGGCACAGGGACAGTAATGTAAGATTATGGAGCTTTTGTGGCACACTAGATATTTAGGAATGCCGAATCTATCGAAAAAGATCACTTGATTGTTCCCACTCACTCGAGCTACACAAACGAGCTCATCCAAAGTTATGCACTTGATGAATTAATAGTCACATGTGAACTTAGCCCCTGAACTGATTTTGGAGAGGGGGCTGAGAACAGAGAACTCACTTTTTTTTCTCAGTCAGTTCAGCCTTATTACAATATGTATATAGATCATAAAAGCACACACGACCTTCATACAACATATTTAAATACTATAATACAATACACATGCATATAACACATAGAATAAAATTGCACTTTAAAAAATAACTCATCTAAAATGTATACATGAAAGATATTCTATTCGAAATAGCTGCCTGATCATCTCTTATAATCAACATAAACGCATTTAAAAAAAATACTCATTTAACACATTGGTTGGGGTGAGGTAGTTAGCGAAAACCAAAAAAATGGTGCAGAGATCATTTCATTTATTTATTTTATTTTTCATTTATAATGGGCTTAAAACCAGCGAGTGGTTTCTAAGCGTGGGATCGGGATTCAAACTTGTGTTGCACTGCGTTGTTGCAGTGCATCTTGAAATAGGAATTTGTGACAACAATAAGGAGGCTATTAAAGAATGGCATGCATAGGGCATTACGCCCTATCTAGTATGGCCACGGTGTAATTGTGGTAAAATGAAAATGTCATTAACAAGTTAAACCAGGCATTAATCATAGTTCCTCCTCAAATAAATAACTACCAATAGTCAACAGTCTTGGAGCCCTATTTAGCGCCGTGCCCTAGTCACATTCTTGGCCCTGATGGGCCAGGCGCATACCAGGGACTTTGATGTTGAGTAAACTGGAAACAAATCATTAGAGCTACTACATAGGGGCTGATTCACAGAAGCGTTATATAATGGCGCAATCCATAGGAAAACGCTCTGTGAATCAGGCCCATATAGTCTACTCTGCTAGTGCTTGCCTCTCCCTGAGTAATGGCCTCAGGAAGCGTCTTCTAGGTGTCAGATAATGCAGGCAAATCAAGGCAAGGTGAGTTGGGCGTTTCAATAGTCTCGGTGCAGACCAGGCATACTGCTGGTGCATTGTTGTTCCACGTATTAAGCGGACAAGCTGGCGGCAGTATCCCAAACCACAACTTCAGGTATTGACATTGACATTGACTTGCGATTGACATAATCAAGGTGTGCCTCAAAACCCAATTCCTGCTTCAAATCCCAGTGTCTTTGCAAAAGGGGGGATTGTCATATCTTACATAAAATGTCCTGTTCTGTCTTGACGGAGAAGACGCCCTTAACAGCCATCTTACTTGCGCCAGCGATACTGTCTGGTTTATTCCAGAACTCACTCAACCCAAGAACGTTGAGTTTACTCGTTATGTGAGTGAACCACGGGAGTGAAGTGCCACCAGCCTGTGATAAGAGATCAGCTAGTGCTTCCTTCTGCCTCCCCAGATGTTCCTTGGTCCAGCTTCCTTATACTTCCCCCAGATGTTGCTTGGTCCAGCTTCCTTATACTTCACCAGATGTTCCTTTATCCATAGTCTAACCCAGTAGAAGACTGGCTTTGTGAGGCAGATTGGCTCAATGCTTTACATTCCCATTTCCAAAAATACTGGTAGGTTGGGTGTGCTCTGCGGTAGACCGGGGATGTTTTCTTTTCTAGATACTTGTTCTCTATGACTGCCAAAGGCAGACACCCAACGTTCCCCCCACAACTGCACCCCCAATATTACTGCTTGTCTAGCTTTTGCCTTATGTGCCTCTAATGAGACCCGCACTGCCCCGTTCCCATGCTCCATTAGGAATCTGTGGAGCACCCCGCTGTACCTCACCAATGTTACCTTTGCTTTTACGAAATGTTCATCCCAGCTGCCATTGGCTTTCACCCTCAGGGCAAGGTAATCATAGCATTCTACCTGGTCGATGGGCCCGGCGTTTAGTGCGAGCCTTAGACACTTTTTGGGCTTCCACCTGCTCTCGCTAAAACCGTGGATTTCATCTTAGAAGCATTAACAGATAATCCGTTCCTATCGCAGTATTGCACAAACAGTTGGAGTTGCCTTTTGAGCCCCAGAGGAGTTAGGGATAACAGAACCACATTGTCTGCAAACATAAGTACCGGTCTCTTATACCTTGCTAAGGTGGGGGGAATCCGGATCCAAAGCGAGTAGTTCCTGAATTACTCCATTGATAAAAATGCGGAATAATTTAGGTGCCAGGACACACCCTTGGCAAACTCCCATTTCTACTGCTTTGACCAGGGCAGTGCGGCCATCCACACCCCACCTTGCAACAGCTTTATTCCCTGCACATTTATTTTGGATAGCCTTGAGCAGGGATACCGGGATAAGAGGACCACAAAGGATGTCCCACAGTATGGCTCTGTCTCGGGACTGCGTCAGATATGGTCCGCAGGTCGATGAAGGCAGCATACACACTCCTCTTCCTGAGGACTGCATAATTGTCACAGATTAGCCAAAGGTGCAAGCTCTGGTCCACCCTACTTAAACCACTGCAGAATCCTGCCTGGAGATGACTTAAGATGTTGTTATCCTCTATCCAGCTTTCCAGATGTTCCAGAATTTCCCTGGCATATATCTTCCCGCCCACATCTAACAAAGAGATCGAGCGGTGGTTTCATGGTGAGTCTCTAGTGCCTTTTTTAACAATCGGCACTATCTCAGCATGTGCCCAGGAAGTGGGCACTGCATCATGCCCAACGATTAGATTGAACAGTTTTGTAAAATATGGGGTCCATAATTCTGGTTCAGTAGCATAGAAATCCACCGGCATGGAGGTTGTAGCGTGGGCCATTACTTGAAATGTGTTTTTAAAAAAACACCTAGGCATTACAGTTTATATATTAAAATCTAAATAGGGCAACTTCTAATCAGGCCCAAAATGTTACCCTAGATCACAAGCCTGTGCTGTAATCAAAGAATCCAGTTGGATATAGGCGATTTGCGCACTGCCTTCTTAAGTAATCACAAATGATATCATGAGAGAAATAAATTGAAATGACCAATATGAGTCTTCTTAAAATCTCGATTTAATCTTGTATGGTCATCCGACACGTGTTACGACTGACAGGTCGTTCTCAAGGCACTTTTCTTAGCGACTTGATGTATGAACCGTAATGGTCTTGACAGAATTGTTAAGGTGGTCAGCTGCTGTGTTAGGTGGTAGTATTCTTAATAACTGCGCTTGCACAAAATTGTCTGGCACAACATTGTCTGGCACAACTTGAAGATAAAGTAGAAGTTGAAGTCCGTGAGCCAGCAAATTAATGACTGCGTGGGTATTTCCCTTCAGTTTATTGTGTTGTAAAGTTCTCCACCTTAGATGGCATGTGTCGTGTCCACGGGCTCTATCCCGTCTTGCCCACAGTGAAATAACTTTCACTGTGTTGTAATCAATCCACTCTCTTCAACCCCTGATTGCTTTCTTCCATATGTGCTAGGGGCAGGATGCCTACAAGGACATTCTATATGGTTTCTTTTCATTTTATTATTCAGTTTATTCATAGATACAATCACCCTGCTGCACGTGCCTTCTCATGATTTGGTGCAGTTGGTCAACATCCGCAGCAGGCACATTATCCTCTTGAGCTTTGTCACTGTGGTGGGAATCTGTATTCTATAGATTATTGTCTAAAGCAAGGGTCTGCAACGTGTGGCTCTCCAGATGTTTTGCCAATGATCCTTTCTCATTGCCCTTGCCGACTAGAGCTGATGGAGGTGATAGTCCAAAACATCTGGACCCCTGGTCTAAAGGAAAGCGACACAGCAGCACATTCACGAAGAATCATTTTCAAACCTTTTCAATAAATAGTTCTTTGTTACTGAATCCATCGCTATTGGGGTAGTTCCCCTGCTAGGCGGAAACTATTTTTCATGTATAATATTTATAAGTGGGCAGTAAGCTACATATCACAAACTAAAGGTGTTGAATTGCGCCTTTTTATATACAACTGAGAAGCATGTTATGTTTGAGCCTTTAAAACAGAGTTCTGTGGGACACACTGCACTGCCCAGTAAAAGATACACACGTTGAAATCCCACATGCCACTGGCTGTAATTAACTCGGTGTGTCGCATTGCCCTTTATTGTAACATGATCACCAATGAATACAGTAGCTCTACACCTGTTAATTGTTTTAAGTGTCCCCCGGTGTGTATGTGTTTGTGCAGCTTGACTTTTAAATGCAGTTCCTGTACCATATTGTGTTTGTTATAAGACCTCTGACCTGCACAGGTTACATTGTGAATGCAATGTTCGTGTGGATAGACCTGGGGGTGATATTATTTGGGCAATAGGAGTGCGTGGCCATGGCAGGGATAATGGGCAGACGCAATGTGGAGGTGGGCAGAGTTGCGTAGTTAATACGCGGTATTGCGCATGCGCGGCCCACAACGAGGCTCGCGCATGCGCATTCTGAATAAAGACGGTCCCGGCTGGCAGTTTGCACCGGAGCCCATAGCAGCAACACGTCTCCGGCGTGTCTCTCTGTATGAGTGCTGGATGCGTGTGTGTGCGCCAGCATGTGGGGCCTGACATCACCCCACAATACCACACTGGTGACGAGGACGGCGCGGGAGCAGTCCTCTGCTCCGGTAGCGTCCAGGGAGGAGAACGCTGCTCCATGTCGGCACGGGCACACACATGTGGCCGGCGGCCATCTTGGATTGTGCGCGGAACGCAGTGGTTGCGGCCCGTGAGGGTGCTCGTGCGCCACCTGCAATTTGCACAGAAAAACCTTAATTTTTGGACCCTCCACAGCCTGTGCAGCTGCAAGGTTGTGGCACTTTGACGGAAGGAAAGAAGAGTGGTACTGGGGAAAGTATCACACCAAGGGTGATCCGGAGCCCTATCTTCAAAGTAGTTCAACGCATACCTGTGAGTACCACGCAGCAAAATGGGGGAGGAAGAGAAACAGGATGGCGCCCCTGCCCCCATCCCTCGCAGGGTGAACAGCACACTAGCACCCATGCCCGAATTCAATACCACGGGCCCTCCTTCCAAGTTGGGGCCTAAATGGCTCCTATGGGTGAAGAGGTTGGAGATGTTCTTCACGGCCTCGGGGATCACGGAGGACGAAGAAAGGATCGCAATCATGGTGTACTCGGCAGGGGCCGAGGTTCACAAGATATATGACTCTCTGAACATTCCAACTGCGACATATGCTGCGGTGAAGCAAGCGCTCCCAGATCACTTTCTGCCAATGGCGAATGTAGTCTTTGACAGGTTCGTCATGAGTGCGGAAAGACAACGAGAGGAAGAGTCATTGGATCAATTTTGTGCGCGACTCAGAGTTCTGGCAAGCTCCTGTAGATGGGGAAATGAAGAGGAGATGGTTCGGAACTAGTTGTTGCAGGGCTGCAGCTCCGGTAAACTGAGGAGGCAGGTATTGAGGGAGCCTGGTTTGACCCTACAACAGATCCTGGACACAGGGAGGGCTTATGAGCTGGCTGACGCGAGGGGTGCGAAAATGGATGCAGTCACGCATGGGAGAAAGGAAGGTGAGGCTTTTGCAATCGACCACACTACCCCAGGAAAGTCAAGGTGGACATCAAGAGGAGGTGATAGCCCCATGAGGCATAGCAACGCTCCCTCGTGCAAATATTGTGGGTACGACCTGCCACACATGGGTGACTGTCCAGCCAAATCGAGAACCTGTGGCTGGTGTAACACACCAGGACATTATGCTAGCATGTTTAGAGCAACAGCACCTGTCGCAGTGTCGAGAGGGCCCGAAAGGGTTGGCAGAGGCAGCACTCGGAGAGTTAGGGGTGTGTCATCCATTGAACAAGGAATGCAGGACCTAAACATCGCCGAGGAGGAGGAGGAGGAAGATGAAATATTCTTCATCTCAAGTATAGCTGAAGGCCCCGGCAGAAGACGACAACCCAAGTGCACAGTTAACATTGGGGAAACACTGACACCAGTCTTGATAGACACTGGAGCGTCCGTCTGTGTGTTGGCGACGGAACACTACAACGCGCTCCCTGGTCCACCAAGCCTGGCCGAGTCCACAGCATGTATATACGCTTTTGGAGGACACACACCGCTCCCCATCCAAGGAGTATTCGTGGCCCCAGTCACTCACGGACAAAATCGAATAAGAGCGAGGTTCTTTGTCACAGATGTGAGCCCGAATTCCCTTCTAAGTTGTGCTGCAGCTGAGGCATTGGACATTGTACACTTCTCATTTGCGGTCTACCACACGGACTTGGAAAATGTGTTGAGTCGTTTTGAGACAACATTCAGAGGCATAGGGAAACTAAAGGCTGACCCAATACGCCTCCACATTGATGGGTCTGTGAGACCAACGGCTCTCAAACACCGCCGCGTCCCTTTCCATCTGAGGACACAGGTGGAACGCGAGCTACAATCCCTGATAGACAAGGACATCATGGAGAAGGTAGAGGGCCCCACCCCGTGGGTCTCCCCGATCGTGGTAGCCCCAAAGCCCAAGCAGCCGGGTGCGGTACGCATCTGCGTGGACATGAGGCTTCCCAACCTAGCAATCAAAAGAGAGCGCCACATAACACCCACCCTGGACGACATCATTGGGGAGCTTCAAGGGGCGAAAGTATTCTCAAAACTGGATTTGAGATCCGGGTACCATCAGTTAGAGCTCCACCCCGAGTCAAGATACATTACAACGTTTACGACTCACGAGGGGTTATACCAATATAAAAGACTCAGTTTTGGTATCTCTTCCGTGGCAGAGGTCTTCCAGAATACCATCAGGGGAGCCCTGTCTGGACTCAAGGGCATGATAAACATGTCGGATGACATTCTGGTCTTTGCCCGCTCCGAGGCTGAACACCTAAAGCGCCTGGAAAGCACACTGGTGAGGCTACGCGACCTAGGGTTGACACTGCACAAAGAGAAGTGTGAGTTCCTGAGGGACAGGCTGGAATTTTTCGGGTTTGTCTTCCATGCGGGGGGCATCTCACCTGATCCCGAAAAGGTGAAAGACATCCGGGAAGCGACCCCGCCAACCTCACCATCTGAAATCAGAAGCTTCCTGGGTATGGTGACGTATTGTGGTCGTTTCATCCGCGATGTAGCCTCCCTGTCGGAACCCCTGAGAGCGCTCACCAGAAACGACATCGCCTGGAACTGGGGGGAGAAAGAACAGAGGGCTTTCGACAACATCAAAAATGCCCTATCGGAACAAGAAACAATGGCATACTTTAATCCGGAACGGGAGTCTGAAATTGTAGTCGATGCCAGCCCCGTAGGACTGGGGGCTGTCCTCATGCAGGCAGACAATCAAGGAACCATGAGGCCCATCGCATATGCCAGCAAAGCGCTAACAGAGACGGAGAGACTGTACTCTCAGATTGAACGGGAAGCTCTGGCCATCCTATGGGGGTGTAGGCATTTCCGGATATACATTTTGGAAAAACCGGTCGTCGTGGTAACAGACCACAAGCCTCTCATCCCGATCTTGTCCGGAACTTCATCCAAACCACCACCTAGAATAGAGAGATGGATGCTGTCGTTAATGGAGTACGGGTTCAAACTGCTGTATCGACCAGGCCCTGACAACCCGGCAGACTACCTGTCCCGCCATCCAGGTGCGGGGAGGACAAAGGGCACAGTGGAAGTGGCAGAGGGTATTGAAGTGATACATCTCACGGTCGAATCGGCGCTGCCCGTTGCCCTATCGCGCCAGGAGATCGCTGAAGACTCCAACAAGGACGAGACGTTCACAAAAATCAAGCTTGTAATGCCAAATGGAGAATGGCGAGAGGTCCTACATGACAACTCCCGAAGGAATGCAGGGGCTCAGAAAGACCTGCAGGCCCTCTGGAAGGCGCGCCATGAGCTCTCGGTAGCCGAGGATGGCCTCCTGCTAAGGGCTCACCAGATTGTCATCCCGAGAACACTGGTTGACAAGGTTCTGCAGCTCGCACACAATGGGCACCAAGGGAGGGCCAAGATGAAAGCAAGACTGAGACTCAAGGTCTGGTACCCCAACCTGGAAAGTAGAGTGGAGGAGTTTGTGAGAAGGTGCATCCCCTGCCAAGCAGCACACCCGGTGGAGAGGGCCCCGCCAATCCAAACCATGGAGAGAAGTGACCAGCCATGGGGGACGGTCCATGCCGATTTTGGATCCACCGGCCGAGGGCTCTATTTTCTAGTGGTGACAGACCAGTGGTCCCGCTATCCGGAGGTTGAACTGGTGGAATCGACGGCGAGTGACCACACCATCAAGGCGCTGGAGAAAATGTTCGCCACGCATGGATTTCCGGTGGAGATATGCTCAGACAATGGGGCACCATTTCGGAGGCAACGTTTTGCTCAATATTGTGAGGAGAGGGGAATACGCCATAGGAAAATCACACCTCTCTGGCCGAGGGCAAATGGGGAGGTAGAGTGCTTCATGCGAACGCTCAACAAAGTGTTCCGCATATCAGCAGATGGAGGCGCAGACCTCCGACGCAACTTATTTGACTTCCTTCGAGAATATTGCTCGAACCCACATCAATCAACCGGGGTCGCCCCAGCCGAAGCACTCTTCAAGCGTGTACCAAGAGGGCTCCTGCCGGAAATGGAAGGCTGCCAGCCGGGGGAGATTGAAAATGGTCACGTGCGAACGGAGAGGGCGACGTGGAACGAAAATGAGGAATCTCTCGGAGAGGCCGATTGCAGTGGGGGATACCGTGCTGGTGCGAAACAGGAGAGCAGAGGGGAAGTTATCGTTAACCTACGAAACACAGCCCCTGGGGGTGACGCACGTAAACGGCTCGATGGTCACAGCTGCCAACGCATGTGGAACTGTCACCAGGAACATCTCGTTTTTCAAGCGCGTGGGATCTGCCGAAACGGATGAAGTCGACACTCCGGTACCTGAGCCAAGCGATGGACCGCCACTGAGACACGATGGACTGCCCGAGACTCAAGGGACACAAGAGATGCCTCAGGCCGAGGCACGCAGGTACCCGAGCCGGGCGGGGCGCAAGCCGCCGCAGAGGTTCCAAGACTTTATTATGGACCCTGCCTCGTAATCAAGGTCGTGTTGGAACGTTTCTGTTTGAAGAATACGTTGTTAAGTTACACTGTTAATTAATGTTCATTGTTTGGGGAAAAAGGAGGGATGTTGCGTAGTTAATACGCGGTATTGCGCATGCGCGGCCCACAACGAGGCTCGCGCATGCGCGTTCTGAATAAAGACGGTCCCGGCGTGTCTCTCTGTATGAGTGCTGGATGCGTGTGTGTGCCAGCGTGTGGGGCCTGACATCGCCCCACAATACCACAGGCAGTGCCATTGATGGTACTCATCGGCGTGGCAACCTCCACTGGGATAGGGGTGGAAGTCTCATGTTAAACATTTTGAGCCCTGGCACTAATTTTCTTTTAGGAAAGAAGCACTGTGTGAAATGTGTGTCTTGCGAATGCCGGACCTCACAAGGCATGGATTATAATATATCTGACGGTTGTAAAGTAGAACATTATAATACATGGCAGCCTGCAATATCAGTATAAAACCTAGAAATAATGTTCTTATTACAGGCTTGTTGTGACATCACAACTGGCCTGTAATAAGAAAAATGACATCACATCTGCAATGTATCAGGTTATTGCTGTTCAGTTGTGACGTTACAATGCCTGCTGCTTGAGCCAGCACAGAGCATATTTACAGTTGTCACTGCAGCCCTTAACTAAATCTGCAACACGCTTTTCAAATTCCTTGATGATAAAATAGTTTTCAGTCACACTTTACAGCCGTTAATTGTCAAGGAACTTTTTATGGTAGAATGTTAAATTTGTGCTCTGCTGGAGGTGAACCTGAGAAAGAATGTGCATGTTATTGCTTATTTTAAATCCAAAAATGAAGCTTTTTGATGCATTTTTATTAAACTGCGTACACTATTTTCCTGCCACACATTAGGAGCTGCATATTACCTTTTAAAAAAAAAATCGAAATTGATTCTACATTGATTATAAGGCTCAGCAAATGGAGGATCTCCTACCATAGATTAAGCAAGAGGCAAGGAATTAAAGGGGATGAGTGTGTGGTCAGGTAATATAAATAAATAAACAAATACATATAAATACAGACTTGAGAGTGTGTATAAATAAATAAACAAATACATATAAATATAAATATGAGAGTGTGTATGAATAAATAAACAAATACATTACACGACCCATGGTAGTGGCCGTGTAGTTATGGTTAAGTTGCTAAACCCATAGTAAGACCACTTTTTCAGCACCTTACAACTTCACTCCGCCTGGAGGAATCCTCACCAAACTTTGCAGAAAAAGCATATGGCCTACTCCGAATTGTTCTGCAGAGTTTGGTGAGGTTTGGTCAAGGGGGGGCAAATTATAGGGGGGGTCCCAAAATGTATTTTTTTCCCATAGACATAATGGGAAAAAAGGTGTGTCGCGCCTAGAGCCCAAACCGCTGGATGGATTTTCACCAAATTTGTGGCAGGAGCGGCGGCATGGTCCTGAAAGCGTGCTTTTGTTAATTTGGTGTAAATCCGTCCAGTAGTTTTTTTTTAAATGACCAAAACATAAGGCAAAAAAATTTGTGATGTCTATGTCCGCTCCGCGGACACACTTCCCTGTTCGCTCCGTGGACAGGACACTGAGTGGCTAATTGGCTTGCGTCATGTCTGCGGACATGCAACGTGTTGTCTGATTGGCTGGGATGAGGCGTGAGGTGCATCAAATTGTTTCGATGCGCCCGCCATGTTGGAGGCGCGGACATGCGCTGGAAGTGAGCATAAATCCAATTTTGGGGAGTGTGTTGGTTTGTATGAGCGCTTGGAGAGGGTGGGGCAGTAAGAGATGGGTCAAATGCTGTATTTGTTTAGGTGGGAGAAGGCTGTGATGTGTTCGCGGTGTCCGCTGTCACCGTGGCTGTCCGCAGACATACTAACGCTCGGACATGCTAACACTGGGCATGCTACTGGCTGTTCTACTTTAGTATGATGTTGGTTTTGGGTCGTTAGAAGAACATTGGGTGAAGAGGGTATGTAATGAAGAGTTTGTGCGTTTGGCTGTAATTATATTTTAGAATGTTATTTGAAGTGGATAGTTTTGAGGTGGATGTATTATGTTTTTGGGTTGTGGTCATTTGGTAGGTGTTTGTTTCTATGGGTGTGTTATGCCCTAGGCCATGCACCCAAGACTCTAGGCACTGGCCACAACCACTGCAGCATAATTCTACAATGCTACCAAACATTTTTATTGTGGTATGTGGGCTGCTTAGGGGATATGTTTTAAAAAATCTGAGTACTGATTTCTGTGGTGCTTGGAGATGGGAGAATCTGAAATAAAGTAAGGGTTGCAAGGAAGAACCTGGTGCTTGTTTTGCAGACTGAAGGGAAGGGGGGAGATGTTGTATGTCTTGCTTTACAACACTGTACATAGTTGTAGATGATGTGATAGATATGACTGTACCTGTGCATAGTTGAATGCTGTTGTGAAATCTAGAACGGAATGGGCAACCAGATGGAATGAGAGAGCTGTCTAGATTGGAAGAGCAGTTGTAGAGGCAGTGGTGTTGTTTCAGCTGGGAGCCTTTGAAATGACATTGGCTATCTGTCTGCATAAATAAAGATGCATGTACTCATCCTGACTGCGTGTAATTTTGTAACACACTGGAAAGCCTTTTTCCATAATTATACTGTTATTTCTCCCATCTTTTAACATGAAATGACACTTTGTTAGATAGCTGTGTGTGTTGTGTCTGATTACTAATATAGTCATTTGTAAAGGAAGTTGAAATGATAGAATGTATGTGAAATATGCAGAACATATAGAAATGAAATTATATGTACATCTTATGCACTATAATGCATTAAATGCCATGTGGTTAAATACGGAATGAAGAAAATAACAGTTTGCACATTGCAGTTAATAATATGGGTAAATAAAAATTTGGAGAGCAGACAACTTTGCAAGTGACACTTGATCATAGCAGATGGGAGAAATTACAGTAAGCTTGTTTTATAGGTTGCACAGGCTAAGTGGCAGTTACTCTGTTTATATGCATTTATAGAAGAGATGTACATGTACCATACATGCAAATCCTCCTGATTTCAGTGGGAGACTCCTGATTTTTCCATGAAAAATATTGTTTTTTTTCACGTTCTCCCGCCGAAAAGAAATTTTTGCCCAATGCATTTTTATGACACAAGTGTTGTCTCTTGATTTTTCTGAGGAAATGTCCCTTCCAGGTGGGTTGGAATGTTGACATGTATGATGTACTGTGCACAAAATATTCATACCTGTGGATGTGCATGAATCTGCAAGTAGAAATGTTGGAGAGTTTACTAGTAGTTGTGTAGGTGCTTTGCAGTTACAGCACAATTGTACTCGGAGTGATCAACATTACATCTAAAGTGCTGAATTGTGATGATGGAGTTAGATGTATAGGTCTTGCATGTGATTGGTGGATGGTTGTGTGACTGCTTAATAGTAGCCAATGAGGGAATGGTGCAGAGAGTGAAGTGGAAAGGGTAGAAGGGCTGCCCCAGCGTTATTTACGTGCTCCGCGGACAGTGCGGCTGTTCGCAGACAGGACATGCACATCCGGGGCTTCCGAGCATGAAATGGGAGTATATTTTGAGGATTAGCCAATAAGGTGTTGAGGTTGTGCTTCATATAGAGAGAGGCTGTGTGTAGTGAAGATGGTGGATGTGGAGAAAGTCAGGGTGGTGGTGCTTGGAGATATGTTTGTGAATGGTTTGGAGCAGTATGCAAAATGTAGAAATGTGGGAAACAATTCTGATGTAAAAGGAGTGGAGGTGGTGTGGAGCACTGTGCATGGTTTCAATTAGCAGGTCATTGTAGAAGTTTGCCAAGATATGGCTAGGGTTACCAGTCCACGTGTGGTTGTCCTGCACAGTGGTGCTTTGTATTTGGGCTTTGTCAGTGCACCTACTTTGTTAAAAGATCTAGAAAACTTGGTTCAGGCAGTAATGAAACTATTTCCAAATGCCAAAGTAATTTCTTTTGGTTTGGTACCTAGGGCAATATGGGATAATAGTTCTGTTTTTTGTCCTCAGCACAATTCTGGTAGGTGTTTAATCAACCGAGGGATCTTTGCTTTTATGCTTAGAGCTGGCATGTTCTTTTGCAACAATGACAACATTGACTCTGGTAATGTTGATTACTTTAAAGAAGATGGCATGTCTTTATCTTTTATGGGAAATGCCATGCTGTTTTGAGAAGCTAATGTAAAGATTTTTGCGAGTAAAATAAGGAAAAAAAAATACAAAATAATAGGTGTTTCTGAGGCATCTGCAAATAAACCCCCAAAAAAGGTTCTTTTCAGAGCCAACCTCAAAGGGGAAATGTGGCACACTATTTCTTTTTTTAATTCAATTTTTATTGATTTTTTGAAAACAACAGCATAGGTACACAAATTACAAGATTTGGGCAATCGCCCTCAACAAATCAAACTATAGGCCATTATTCCCTATGTTTGTTCCATCCCCCTACCCCCTCCCACCCACCCCACACAGTATCTCGAGCGCTGCAGTCTGCTTATAGAAATGATGTGGCCTAGGGCAGCGTCAATCTGGGTTTTCTCCGCCAGTGGTCAACCGGCTTTCCAAGTTCCATGGCCATTCGTTCCATGTCAGGGCTAGTTTTTGGGCCGGGCCAAGGACGCTTGAGGGTCTCAGGACGTGGCCTATGTATTGCCAAACACCTCTTGAAATTGCAGCCAGTCTGTCTCTATTTGGGTGCTCGAACCATGTAAAGCCGCTGTAAGTCTTTCCATAAGGAATATGTCTTTGGCAATCATCACCCATTCTTTCTTCGTGGGGAGGGCGGGCCTCTTCCACATTCTAGCGCGAACCGCTCTGGCTGCCAACAGTAGGGAGTGTGAGAGGTCCGGTAATTTTTCCCACTGGTCATCCTTATGCTGCAGGACAAACAGTATCAACATCGGGTCCAGTGGGAGCACACCTTCTCCCGCCTCTTTCAGCCAGCTGAGGACTTCGGCCCAATAAGTTTGGACCTTCCCGCATGTCCACCACATGTGCCAATAGTTGTGGCACACTATTTGAATTTTAATTATCCACGCTCAGATTTTACAATTTGTCCGCGGACAGCGAGTATTACATGCAGGATTTTTGAGGTTGACAGGGATGCAAATGAGACATAGCACAGCAAGGGATTGGTCAATAGGATTTACTGGGTGTGATGTGTGAGCAGAGAGTTTGCTAGAACGTCTTAGTCCTGAGAGGAGAGAAGATAGCTATGGCTGTGTGTTTCAGAAAGCAGATTGTCTGGATTTTGAGAGATTTGTATATAAATTGGTTGGAGGTGCATGCAGATCGCTTCGGAGTGGCTGTACATCTTGGATTCCCTCATGTGGAAGTGCACTGGAATGGAGTGCGTGGAATGAAGTGGCTGGATTTGTTACCTCTTTGTACTGCTTTGACGACAGTGTCATCCAGACATTATTATTATTCATTGTGGAAGGAACAGTTTAGGACATGTGTCTGGAATCTCTTTGCAATTTGCAATGAAAGAAGGACTTGGGAAAGTCATGGACATGTATCCAAACTCCAGAGTAATGTTTTCCCGTATTGCGCAGAGACAAATGTGGCTGCGTTCTTCTTCATTTGGTCCACAAATGGAGAAAGCAACGCACAATGTTTACAAGGCTGTCTGTGCCTTTTTGAGAGATGTTGGTATGTCCTCTTTTCACAATGAAAACATTATGTTTCGTAGTACACAAATTGTTCGCAGAGATGGAGTACATCTTACTTTTGCCAGCAATCAGATTTTTCTGCTAAATTTACAAAATGCATTGCGACCATTTTTGGAATTACAGCAATCCATTTTGCAGTAGGTGTTAACCATTTGAAGTTTTCAAAATACAAAATAACACCCCAAAAAGGCTCTTTTCAGAGCCACCACTTCCTCCCAGAGAAAAGTGCAATGGTTGTGACAGGGCAGCACCGCAAAGAATTTAAAGGTCCGCGGACATCCGCGCTGTCCCCGAACATTTCAAACACCAAGAAAGGGCTCAAAAAATTCCAAAGAGTATGCAGATCATAGTGTGAGACATGTGCAAGGGTGAACTTTCCCAGGAAAATACCTTGGATTGCTGAGAAAAACACTTTTTAGGTGTCCGGGGGCCCGGACAGTGTTCGTTATGCTTAGCGTGGGTGCGGTCACATGATGACGTCGAGGACATGTTGGCAAATGGGACGGCTGTCCGTAGGACACCAAATGCATAGGGTCGAGTCTACGCATGCATGCGGGTATTCTACGGACAGTGTTGCAGTCCCCGAACTAATTAAAAGTACGACACACGTGTGGCAGACACTTGCAGACTGACACAATGTTCGTAGCGGCAAGGGTGTGCTACGCAAGCACCCATGTGTTCTACGGACAGTGTTCAGGTCCTCGAACAAATCAAATGTGTGTCAGTACTTTGCAGACAGGCGGACGAGCTATGTGTTCTACGTACATATTCATTCTGGTTACGGACAATGCGAACAGGGGAAATGTTCTTAGGACACTTTATTTTGCATAGCTACAAACATGCGGACGTCTTTAGTGTTATGCGGACACCCCATTTTGACTACGGCCAATTCAAACAAGTATAGTGTCCTTAGAGCACCCCCTTTTTGGTGAATTACAGACAGGCAGACATTTTGTGTGTCCTAAGGACACCTCCATTTTTTGTCAACAATACGAACAGGTATAGTGTCCCTCATTTTGGTTACTTGAGGACATGCCAGACAGCTATGCTGTCCGTGGACACCCTAACTGCCTTTAAAAAAAAAATAAGACACAGAGGAATATACTAACAACACACTTAATATTTTATTATTGTATAAAGTATAAAAATTATGAAAGAGAAGGGGAAGCAGAAACTGATACAAAAACAGGGGAATTAGGGGTTTGGACATGATGGGTGGTAGGGGAGGAAGGGATTTAAGTCTCATCATAACGTTTTTCTTGCTGGGGAGTTTTTGGGGATGGTTGGTTGGGACGTGGCAAGGGGGTACAGGTACATGTGGGACAGTGATATTTATTTTTTTCTTTTATATGGTACTCCACAAAGGTTTTTATAAGAATGAACATTTTCATTAAGAGATCCATTTCTTGCTCCATTTGCTGCAGAGGATTTTCTAACGTCTCTTTTGGTATATTATTTTTAATGTCTGTATGGTAAAGTAATGGTTATTAATTAGCTTATATAGAGAAGTATAGTGTCTACTATTAGTATGACTGTCTTCACTCATTTCATCTCAAGGAAAAACTTCTTCCAGCCATTCCAAAGTACTAGACATTTCTGTGTAAAAAAAAAATATTAGTTTTAGTTTACCTAATACAGAAAGTTTATAAATGTATGTAATAAATGTAGTGTATTCACTAGTTTCTTGCTAGGTTTTGCTGTTACTGCTGCCTAGGTGTCCTGTTGATTTTTGCTGTGCAATTTCTGTGAGGTAATTCTGTTGGAGGCATATTTATTGTGTTTTGGTATATTTCACTATGTTGCATATGCTATGTAATTGTACTGTTAGTGTCTTACATACACAGTTTCACTTCTTATTTATTATTGAATGTAATTTATTTATGTGCTGCTTTTTGAACATGTTTAGTGTTTTTTTTTGGATGATATAACAATGTAAGATACCCCCTGAGTTTTTGGATAGTGTTAATGTTGTCCGGGTCCGTCTGCGAACAGGCGCATGGTCCGCGGATATCAGACGCACTAGTGCAGGTGGGCGTTCAGTATGTTCTATGTTATATGCATATAAACTAAGGACATCCTAGTAAACATTTATCAAATTTACATCATCTATATATGTAGATTCAGTGAAAAAACTTTGTTACAGGAACGTAATGGTTAAGTTGCACTAATAAAAACCTATGAAATTCAATGAAAAAACTTTGTTAAAGGGACGTTATGGGACGTTATGGTTAAGTTGCGCTAGTAAAAACCTATGAAATTCAGTAAAAAAACGTTGTTAAATTGACGTTATGGTTACAAGTAAAATCGAAAAACCCCTGAAATTCACCAGTTATGGTAAGCTAAGCAACTATAACTTGCACCAACACTGTGCACTGCTAAGACTAACACCCAGGACATCAAAGATGACATCACAAATATCAAGACCTAAAACTGTGGGTTCAGCACTGCTATAACACTTTTGCTCCATTGCGACCCCAGTTCATGGGATGTGCAGTTCAAATTCAGATTGAAAAAGCATCATACAAGGTCCTCCATTTTGCACCTGTTTATAACCCAGAATTGCTCATTCACATCAGTGTGGGCAGGTCATGTGTGCAAATCCGGATTCCTGAGCAATCTGCGCTTCAACGGGTTGAGTGAATCAATCTTTTCGTCCAACAAACTTCATTGATTTTGGTGTTGGTTTACTTCTTCCGTTCTTTGCGTTTTAATTGCATCTGTTCATTTCTTGCTTCATTTGACTTCTTAGGTGTCTGACACTGCTGGCTGCATTGTCATAGCACGACCTACACAGCCAGACTTCACCTGTTGCACAGCCATACTCAACACAGCACAACAAAATCGTCTTGCATATTAGTTATTGAACAGTTAGATGGCACAGACTTAATATAATTATTGGATGTGCAGACTTATTTGTCAATCAACTAAAAGGAATTTGTGACACAACCAGATTTACTTGCTGCCATCTAAAATCATATCTATTTGCTGCTGACAAAAAGTAAGTTGTCTCATGGCCAAATTTATTTTCTGCTGTTTAAAACTTTAGCCAGATGGATACATTGTAATTTAAAAGTCATTATTGCAAAGCTAGACTGATCTGCTGCTGTTAAAAATGTGGATTTGTTGCATAGTCATATTTATTCAATAAAGACTAAATTGTTGAATGTGCAGACTTATTTGCCAACGATATAGTAATTTGCTGCATAGATTGCTGCTGTTAAAAATTGCAGCATCGCCAACTTTATTTGCTGCTGTCCAAATTCGGAGTACAGACAGAATTATTTGCTGCTGATCAAAATTTATAGTAGTCAGATTTATTTGTTGTTGTGCAAAATTCCAACAAAGCAAGAATCATTGCTGCTGTTGAAATCATTCGTTTGTATCCATATGTGTGTACTGATATTTCAAAGTAATTGCTGCACAGCCAGACTGATCTGCTGCTGATAATAATTCATTTGTTGCATAGTCAAATTTATTCAACTAAGGCTAAATTACTGAACGGGCAGACTTATTTGCTACTATCTATCAGAGCCTTGGCGGTATCCCGGCGGTAATACCACCGGGATACCGCCAATGCAAATAGCGTTACCGCTACTTGGTCTGGCACTATTAGCGCCGGATCACGAGTAGCAGTGCAGCGGTAATTTCCCATTCCCCATTGGGTCTAATGGACCCAATGGGGTTAGGTGCGCTTTTAGAGCTGGTACATAAAGCGCACGCTAATAGTGCCGAACAATGGGCGTAAAGTGGATTATTTATCCTTCAGCAAAAATCTGGAGGTAAAACTCCAAACTTTCTGCCCAACTCGAGATTGGGTGGACCCTTAAATGTGGCGGTAATAGCATTACTGCCGCATTTAAGGGCTATGGCTCAACTCATGATGAGGCCAATATATTATGTATTTGCTGCTGTCCTAAAACTGTGGCATAGTCACAGTTTTTTGCAGCTGTTCAAAATTGTGGTATAGACAGATTTACTTGCTGTTATCCGAAGTTGTCATATAGACAGATTGTAGAGTGTACAGTATAGCTAGATTCATGTTCTGCTGTTAAACATTGCAGAATGTCCAGATTTACTTGTCACTGTTCACAACGTTAGCATAGTCAGATGTATGTGCTGCTTGTTAATAGTAATTGTTGCATAACTAGTTTGATCTGCTGCTGTTACAAAATGTTTCTTTTTTTCACAGACAGATTTATTTGTTAAAGACGGAATTATTGCACATGCAGATTTATTTGCTACTGGTGTAAAGTAATTTATTGCAGAGCCAAATTGATCTGCTGCTGATAAACGTTGTACTTGTTGCATAGTCATATTTATTCAACAACCACTAACTTATTGAACGTGCAGACGTATTTGCTACTGATGCAAAGCATTGTGTTTCATAGGTAGATTTATTTCCTGCTGTTCTAAAACTGTGGTAACCCCATAAGTGTTTGCTGCAGTTCACATTTATAGTAAAGCCAGATTTATTTGCTGCTGTTCACAATTGTAAACTAGTTGTTGAATAGACAGCTTACATAGCAAGAATAATGTCTTGATTTGCTGCCTGAACATTTCCTTGCATAGCTAGTTTATTCATATCATCCCGCCATAGAATTGAACTGCATATCCAGATACATTTTCCTGCATAGCCAGTTTAGTTAGTCCTGATGCAAAAACTCGACTGCAGCTACATTCATTTAAAAAAAATGTTTAATTCAAAATGTTTTGGTTTGCTAAACCTTTACAAAACTTTCAAGAATTCATTATCATTACAAATTTACATTAACAATTATATAATAAACACAAGTTTTATTAAAGAAAATTTAATAGCATTAACACTCCTTTAAGAATAGAACAGACAGTAAGAAAACCCAGATCTCCCTGCGAACAGCATAACACAATAAAAGAATGTCACTTATAGTTCATATATAAGTACAGGAAAACTATAACAAATTCACAATGATTACCAACACAAATTTTACATCAGTATCACTCCTGAGGAATCAAGACAATCAGAATGGAAAACTAAATGTGCCAAACATATTATTAGCATATCACATCATTCACCTCAAATCAAGAGTATGTGCAGGGGATGGGTTGGTCCTCAACCCCACTAAGGGATTAATATTAATACAGCAAATGTTAGAAGCACCTATATCCTCAGTTCTCGGTAACTTGCATACATTTTTTAACCTTAGCCACACTACAGTAGTTAATATTCCTACAACATGTCAAAAATGCTCCTGTAACCCACATTCAGGTAAGCTTACATCATTTTTTAAAAATAAAGGACACCACTCTAAATTGTAGTGGCATTGAGCCATGCAGCATAGACATCCATAGCTGTGCTCTAGACAACGTTGTGTGTCATGAACAAATTGAGCAAAATAACAAATTTGTGCTGATAAAATTGGGCACACAATTACCAGATGAAATAATGATTCCACTCCCCAGAGTTCATGCAAAATCTGCAACTCTGCTGACCACTGACCCGTTGGTGCCTGCTGGTCTGGATTTCATGTGTACTTAATACATTGATACGGAAACGCATTATGTTGTTACGCGCAACTCTATTCGGATATTTTTTCAGATAGGTCTACATACCAGGATACCATTTGAATGGTGAGACTACCTGAAAGTATAATTTAGACTCCATGATTTCATTATTATTTATAAATCAATCAATGGGTATAAAACGTTTTTTTAAATCTTACTGGGATTGTGTAAAAGCGTTTGCATGGTCTCCCTCAGTTTTGTTTTGTGATTATCCTCCTCCTCTGCATTCTGATCATGGAGGTCACGGAGCACCGTTCCACGCAGAAACTTGCATGACGACATTGTGGAAGCCCTAAGATCCGCGGACAATTTTTTCTTAGTTTTTTAGTCTCTTTTCTTAGAGGTCTTCGAGCCTACGATGGTAAATATTCCCAACTGCAGCTCCTCCTCAGCATCCTTCTCTAACACCCGAGTGGTAATCTTGGGAGCCTTCATTACATCAAGAAATAGCAAGGTCCCTGAGTTGCCCATCCCCCAATCATTTTTGGTTAAAGCTGCACCCAAGTGGAAAGAACTAGTAATGTTTTCTACACTCTCCTTAATAGTGGCTAGGCAACAACCAGAGATGGAAGTCACAGCCTTGAGTACCTCATTCACAATGGTTGTCTGAGATTTAATTTCGTCCATAAATTCAACCTTCCATTCCAGAATTATTTTGGATAGGGATTACCTTTATTGTCGGGGGCCTCTCCGATCTGGGATTATTACTGATCCCACCTATCAGCCCCACCTCCACTTCTAAATGTTGCGACAGACTGTTAAGTATTTCAATCAGGCGATACACCTTAGTCTCAGGCTAGTATGCAGCGCACAACTGGAATGCTTATTTTGTTATATATAAAGGTTCAATATTTGAGAGATACACCATTCATATCACACCCCTTTTTCAAACACCCCGGGTCATGATGGACCAGGAACCAGGCTTGTTGGTAAAGTAATATTTATTTATTTAAAATTAAAGTCAATCATATACTTTTTAATATGGAGCGGCAATCACCAATGGGGTGACAATAACAAATAGGAATGTGAACAATGCATTTAAATTAATGCTTTGGTAACACAGATAGAAAACACCAGAGAACAGAAACACTTTTGAATTTTTGGAAAGATAGCACTCAAGTTAGGATTTCCCCCTGCAATGTTCCCTCAGCCCACAAATAGTCAAATCTGAATGGATATATAGAAGCAGCAGGTAATCAGGAATGAGGAATAAGGAGCAAAATTCTAATCCAACCTTCCCTCCCCAAACAAGAGAGAAAAACAGATTTGAACCCTTGCAATGTTAAAAGGACACTCGGAAATGGCTGAATAAAACAATGAAAGTGTGCAAAAATCCCTAAATAAGTACAAATCTTTACTGGAGCAACACTGGAAAGTTACAAGCAGTCATAAGCAATAGATTGAGCAAAAGCATACAATTTGAAAAAAAATGGCAGATTTAAAACAGTTTGCAATCAAAAGACATGTTGGAAATTTAGCAAACTTTTGCAATTCTCACCTGAAATTAACCAAAAGGTTTTTGATAAAAACGGGTGAAATTCACTGATTTGGAGTGCGGTTGTTTTGTTGGGGTGTAGCTATAGATCCTAGGTACAATAAGGAAGTGCAATGAAGTCTCTAGCTATTAAACTGAGGGATATAGTTAATGTAAAATAAGAGGCGTTTTTAGAAAAATCGGGTAGTGAAAACAGAAAAGAAATTCAGTTTGGACAAGAGCAGTTTTACTATATACTAGAGCATTCAGGCTAGAATACCAAAGAGGGACACAGTAAGCTCCAGGGTTGATTCATGAGTTCAACCCTAGCTCCCCGGCATCCGCCCTGGCAAAACCAGTGCGATCACTCGAAATAGGATGGATAGCTTAGCATTTACAAGATAAGATAAAAAATGACTAAAGAAATGGCGTTTAGCAAGATAAATCAATGACAGGGTTGCAATAAGTATTCTGACAATGTTACAAGTTATTAAGGTAAGGATAGGATGGGTTAGAGATTGGGATAGGACAAGGCAAGGTATACTATGGTTTTCTATGGTTCCTCTTGATACTTAGTCCACTTTCGTTTTTAGATGTTGGACCATCAAGAGTTCTGGTCACCACACGGATCTGGTGTAACAAAGGACAGCTGGGCAAACTCAGCGGGACAGATCAGCTGGGCAATTCTGGTCACCGGACTGCACTGGATTGGCACTTCTGGTTACTGGATACTACAGATCAGTGGGATGGCAGGTTTGCAGCAGGCATCCATTTAGTGGCAGCAAGCCAGGCTGGTATCAGGATGCTTCCCTTGGGTATTGGGATTTTTTTTTTGAATTTGAGGTTTCAGATTGAGGCCTTGCTGGGAATGGGGTCAGCAATGCATAGGCCTTGGCTTTGCAATGAAAATCTGGAATCAAGATCAAACAGGATGAAGGAAACAGGAACCGAACGCCATGCAGAAATACAGGATGAGAGTCAGGAATCAGTGTCTTGAGTGCTAGTCAGAGGCCCTTATTTATAATGGCAGATGACATCATTACAGTATACGACAGGGGCAGGATTCACTACCCAGGTTCCTTACAATAGGATTGGGCAAGGGTATAGTCTCCGCCTTGCTCACAATTGGATGGATATCAGAAAAGTGATGTCATGTTTATGAGGTGGTTTTTACAGTATCTAGACACTCCCACATTTACTTGACTGAAAATCTAATTTTGCCACAAACAGATATTTATGCAGTTGCAGCCTCTTGGTAAATCAGATACACAGGTTACATATTTTGTGCTGCACAGATCAGTCTAATCCTCAAGTCTATGGGACCTTTCTTCGCCTTTCTGATACATTTTGGTGATTTTTAACATGAAAGATTTGGCCTAAAATCCCCAATTTTATACACAGATGCGATTTGTCCCCAGGGATGCACGTACAAAACCTTATGTTTGCAACATGAATACTTTCCCTGTAATCTGTCATATTTTATAACTTCTGTTCCCCATGCGGTAATGAGTTCTACCAAGTTTTAACAGAAAGAACATAGACAATGAATGGTGTAATGACATCCAAGAAGCCATGCTCAACAAACTGAATACTCTGCAAGAAAAAATCATCAGTCACCAAAAAGCCCTATCGCAACAACTATCCAACCTACACCAGGACACCGCCACTTCCAGAATCCCAGCCTTCTCCTTCCAGGAGATTACAGAAGAGGAAGTCCTAACCATACTCAACTCCATCAAACCCTCTAATTGCAAAGGCGACTCATGTCCAGCCCAGCTCATCAAGGACAGCGCCCACGTACTGGTACTGTTCTTCACAGCCTTCATCAACGCATCGTTCAAATCCAACCAAGTGCTATCCTGCCTCAAAGAAGCGTGGGTCCGCCCATTACTAAAAAAACCTACACTAGACCCCAAGGTACCAGGGAACTATAGGCCCATCACTACAGTTCCCTTTCTTCTCAAGATCCTGGATAAAGCTGCATACCTCCAAGTTCAGAGCTGCCTAGAAGCTCATCACCTACTTGGTCTCCGGCAATCTGGCTTCCGCCCAAACCATGGCACAGAAAGAGGCCTACTGGACCTTAAGAACCAAATCGATGACCTAAGAGACGTAGGCACACCAGCTCTCCTACTTTTACTTGACCTTTCGGCGGCATTTGACCTGGTCAATCATGACACCCTCTGCCATCACCTCTCTACAGCGGGCAACTTCTCAGCAGAAGCCACCGCCTGGATAGCATCCTTCCTTAGGGGCAGAGAAATGAAAGTCTTTTCGGACACAGCCTGCGCCCAGCCACATCTAATTAAATGCGGTGTCCCGCAGGGGTCCTGCATATCCCCCACACTGTACAACCTTTTCACATGGTCACTATTCAAATACCTCGATGCAATGGGCATCACTTACACCAACTATGCAGATGACACACAAGTCCTCATCCCTCTCACCGGAGACTACGAAGCCGACCAAAAAACCCTCATCTCCATTTACACCACCATCCAAACCTGGATGGCAGAAAACTGCCTCTGCCTCAACAGCGAAAAAACAGAGTTACTCATCATCGGATCACCAGCCACAATCGATAAAATGGGGCCACAATATGACTCCTTCATCATCGACAATTGCCGCATCTCGGTCTCCAAAGCAGTCAAAACCCTTGGAGTTCACCTGGACTCAAACCTCACCATGGACAGACAGGTCAACGCAATCTCTTCAGCAGCAGCCTACCACTCAAAACTCATCACTGCTGCAAGGCCCTTCCTCTCACAGGAAAACTCCCTCACCATCACAAGAGCCATCATCGGCTCCTGCCTAGAATACTGCAATGCACTTCTACTAGGCACTTCAGCCAAAAACATTAAAAAACTTCAAACGGTGCAGAACAATGCCCTCAGAGCAGCCACAGGAATCTCGAAAAGAGACCACATCTCAGCCACCAGAAAATCTGTCCACTGGCTTCCGGTCAAGGAATGGATCCTTTTCAAATCACTGGCACTCACCCACAAATGTCGACACGACACAGCACCATGCTACGTTGCTCAGAGATTCTCTGGTCCCTCCTCTAACAGACCAACTAGGTCGAGCCACACTAACCGCCTAGCAATTCCAAAAAGCATCAGAACCAGAGCAGGGGGCGCTAGCTTCCCAGTCCTCGCTGCCACCAACTGGAACCTATTACCCGCCAAGATCAGAGGCATCGAATCCCACCTGGGCTTCAGGAAAGCAATAAAAACTATACTGTTTGTATAAACCCCACCTAGGCCCTGTCAACTGTATAACCTCTGTAAAGGCAAATGTCTGTTTTTTCCAGGCTAGGGGTAGACACGATCTCGCTGTAACACCCTCGATCTACCCCTCCCTGCACTGCAACTAAGTCATTTTTGTGCAACAGCGCCCCGATGCCTCTGGGCTGTGTGGCGCTTTACAAATGTAAAAAAAAATAAAAAAAATAAAATAAAATGAGATTTAAAACTACAAACTTTTCAAATTTTTACTCATACTTGCTGCAGAGCTAAGAGTCTTTAAAGTTCGCTTATAAAATAGCCTTTGAAACCAAAAGGAAGTCCATTGTCTCTTGATAATTCTTTTTCTTTCCTCCAACTGCCACCAACTTCCCCTTCACACTTGAAAGGTTAGTGTCCCAGACAGCTATGGTCCCAGCCTGGAGCAAGACGAATGTCTGATGAGCATGTGAACCTCCTTTGTCCTGGCCCATTCAAAGATTTTGAAGCTGGCAATTAGCGCTTTCCTGTGCTGGAAGTTTATGGTGTGCCTGCAATGCTAAAGGAAGTTACAGGGCTAAAAACTGGCAAAACAGGTTTTTTAGAGCTTGCCAACTCAGCCCAGTTGATTTAAAAGTATTTATTTCCTGATTTCTGAGTCTTGATTTAACACACCTGTGGAATAAAAATAGCCTATGTGTATATTATCACCAGCCACATAATCCTTTTACATTGCTAAGTAAGCAGGTTTTTATTAACAATTTACTTTTAAATAGGCAATTTTTTCTTCAGTCAGCAAAACCCATTTTACCACATGTGTTAAAAACTGCTAACATTTCTTTCATTCATTTTGATTTGGCAGCCCCCTCTGCCTTTGCAATACTGCCATGCAGCCAAAGTAATTTTCCTGGAAGCATGAGTTTTATCTGAACTATGATACATTAATTGACCAGGTTCAGATAGTTGAAGTTCTTTTGAAGACAGCTAATGTTTGATAGACGGTGGAGAAATGTGTGCGCTTTCCCGTGTGAGTGACAGCAAAGTCTTTGGTTAACTTTTTAAAGTTACTTTTGACAGGGGCTGCAATTCAGGAATTAGGCCCGGTTCTGCTGCGACATAATGGATGATCCTGGGCATTGCAGGGCCCTTCATATCACAGTGGTTTCATAAGGACTGGATGAGTTTAGCGTCAAGCAGCACTTTTAAAGGGTGAAAAAGGTGCTGCCTATTTCATTTAATTCCATGTTAAATGTTGCAGAGCACACTGGCACACTCCTGCGATGTGTACTCGTTCCACCCCACCTGAAATGTGTGTGGAAGGGTGGTGCAGCCATTATTTTGGTGGTTGTAAAAATGCAATTTTGAGATCCTGGTGTGCACAGAAGCCAGCGCATCCATATTGCTGTTTCTTGCACAAATGCAGCATAGTGATGTGGTACAGCACAGCTGAGTGGGTAAATATATCCCACGAGACCCAGTAAAGTAATTTCTCCTGACAAGAAGATGGGAGGAGTATCCAGAATAGATCAGTCCAGGACTTGCTCCTTCTGAGGCACAACGGTATTTGGCAAAACCATGGCATTGTTATCGATTCCCCTCACATCCGAAGCCATGTCCTCCACAAACAATGATTGAGAATGATCCTGACCCTCCAATAATTGAATATCTATGGATAGAATTCGGGGGCTACTGGCTTGCCCACACCCAGTCCCTTCACATTCTTTTTCTGGAGGAGGAGGCAGAGACAACGCCAGAGCCTTTGATATGCTATCTCTGCGACTGGTAAAAACCAGAGGTGCAGATAAGATGTATTTTCTTGAAGATAGCATATTCTTTCTCATTTTGAATGGGAAATTGACAATTATTAAGAGGAGGTAAGTGACGCAAATCACGAGCGGGTCCACACGCACTTGCTTAATTGAGCATATCTTCACAAGCCTTAAACCTGCATGGCGGCACCTAACCTTCCTTAACCCTGTAGTAAGTGACCTGTTAATACAAGATGAAGACTACAAAATATTGGTACTGGCATGTGAGCTATCCACTATATAATTATTTTAACGGAAATAGTTCCAAGCAGCTGAATCGGCCGCATTGAGTCAGCTTTTGGAGATTTCGGAGTCCACGTCTCGTTGCCCCCAGGTAACTCAGGGTGATCAACCTCAAGTTCCTTGCAAATATTTCAAAAAAGGTAGCAGGCGCTCCTCTCCGAAAGAACATGGCATGATAATCTGTTCTGAGATGAGAGTTTGCAGCACACACTTTTTGCTCACTGTACCTTTCACAGATGGGAAATATCCATTTGCATATCAGTCTTTGTCCCACCCACATGGGCAGTCCAGCAACGAAATGCTATGGCAATTCCTCTCTGAACAAGAGTACCAACAGCAACCCCATACATGTGTTTCAGCCTTGTTGGGCCTAATCAGTGAGGTGAAGCTGTGCCTCTCTGAGCACAGTGAGCAGGGAGTCCACGTCTGGTTTCTCCCAGGTAACTCAGGGTGACCAACCCCAATTTCCTTGCAAATATTTCAAAAAAGGTAGCAGGCGCTCCTCTCCAGAAGGAACATGGCATGACAACCTGTTCTGAGATGAGAGTTTGCAGCACACGCTTTTTGCTCACTGTACCTTTCACAGATGGGAGGCAACCAGATGTGGACTCCCTGCTCACTGTGCTCAGAGGGCGGGACAAAGACTGATATGTAAATGGTTATTTCCCATCTGTGAAAGGTACAGTGAGCAAAAAGCGTGTGCTGCAAACTCTCATCTCAGAACAGGTTATCATGCCTTGTTCTTTCTGGAGAGGAGTGCCTGCTACCTTTTTTGAAATATTGCAATAGTCAAGCCTGGCGAGAACCAGGGATTTGGTAACATTGAACATCTGGCGTAAAGTGAGAAAAGTATTCCTTTGAGAAGGAAGAGCTGAAGGTGGGACTTCTTGGCAATGTCCTGAGTGTGAGGGGGAAGGAGAGAGAGGAGTGGAGGATGACTCCAAGGTTTCTGGCTTCAGAAGAAGGAGCGTAGGGAGAGCCCATGGAGGCAGGACAGAGTGAAGGGAAGAAGGCGGGAACATGGGTCTCAATGGGATGGATCTCAGTTTTTCTGGCATTGAGGCTGAGATCATTGGAATTGCACCAGGCCTGGATGGCAGAAACGCAGACAGGGATGATGGAAGAGGGTGAGCAGGAAGTTTGAAAAAGAGGTGTGTGTCATTTATGTAACACTGGGAATTGGGGGAGAAGGAGGAGATGAGGAGTGCCAGCTGAGTAAGGTAGATGTTAAAGAGCCAAGGGGAGAGGCAGAACCCTGGGGGACACCACAGTTGGAGAAAGAAGTAGTAGAAGAGAAGGTGCTCAGGATGATATGGGAAGAGCGGTCAGTTAGGGAAGAGGTCAGACATTCCAGTGCCTGTTTCAAAATACCACGTGTGTCATGAAACCTTTGTATGAGGATGGAGTGGTTGACCATGTCAAAGGCAGAGGAGAGATCAAGTAGGATGAGGACAGCTGGTGGGTTGGAATCCAGAGATGCAAGAAGTTCTTCAAAGGTGTTCAGAAGAACAATTTCCGTGCCTCTGGATGCTCGGAATCCAGATTGATGGTCGTGGAGACCACCAACAAGTTCTGTGTGAGAGTTGAGTTGGGGCAAGGCCAACTTCTCCAGAAGTTTGCCCAGGAAGAGGGTGATGGAAATAGTGCAGTAGTTGGCTGGGCAGGTAGGGTCTGCTGACAGTTTTCTAGGGGGGGTGCACAAGGGAGTGCTTGGGGAGGAGGGGAAAGATCCAGTGGAAAAGGAGTGGTTGCAGAGATCAGCGAGTGTGGGGGCAAGAGAGCCAGTGTTGTCCTCAATGGTTCTGGATGAGCAAGGGAAAACCTGTTTGGAAGAGACCTTCATGGGGCGGACAACTCTGGTGACTTCTTCAGGTGCAACAAGGGTGAAGGAGGAGTGGGGGGAAGCAGGAGGGTGAAGGGCCAACGGAGGTAAGGCGGTGTGGGATAGGTTGGGTGTTTGAGTAACAAGGCTGTTGAGGATGTCCTGAGTGTTGGTGGCATAGTGAGTGGTAAGTGTGTTGCAGAGGGCCTGGGAAGGAAGAGGGGAGGAGGAGACTGCGGAAGGGTTAGCTAGTGCCCTGCAGATTTTGAAAAGTTCATCCATGTTGTTGGATACACCAGATACACGTGCCTGAATGCGAACCCTTTTCTTGGCATGGATGGAGAGTCTGTATTGCCTTTGGAGAAGGCAGCAGGCTAGTTTGTCAGAGGGTGAACCTGAAGTTTGCCACTTCTGTTCTGCTGCTCTGCACTTTCGTTTCAGGGCTGCAAGTTCGGAGTCATACAAGGTGTTATGCTTAGAGGCGGGTTTCAGGCGAATCCTCATGACTGGTGCAAGAATGTCAAGAGTGTTGGTGACGGACAGGTGGAAGTTACTGAAAGCAGTGTTGGTGGTAGAGTCTGAGCTAAGGAGGCAAGGAGGATAAAGGTGTAAGTGAAGGCAGCATCTGACACTCATTCATTTCGAACGAGGTTGGCAGGGCTTTTGGGGGGGCGGTCAGAAGGCCAAAGGGACCCATGTGGGAGGAGAGAAGAGAATGGTCTGACCAAGAGAGAGGGACCAGAGGAGATGTAACGCTCACCTGATTCCCACAGAGGCGCAGGTCTGGCTTTGAGTGCTGATGCTTCTTCAATGGTGAAGCGCAGGACTCTGAAGATGGACAGGAAGGGCCCTCTACTCTGGCTTCTCCGGCTCGCAGGAATATTCCCCTGTGCATGAAAAGGGAGTATTACCTACTGACTGAGTTATGCTCAAGCCTCCCAATCTCTTCCAACCCTCCACGATACCCTTCCACGATTCCCCGTGAAGTCTCGCCTTAGGGTCTGAAAGGATGAGCTCTCCATCCTGCTTCTGACGCAGGGGCGCGTTGAACCCAGTTACTTCACTGGATTGAGGTTGGATGGGAGTTCAGGTAAGCTTGATTATACTGGTAAGGCGCTGTAAAAGTTCTGTTGCAAGTTCAAAAGTTCAAGCTTTAAATAATAATGTTCATTGTCTTTTTTCAGGTGATGAATGAAGATTCCTTTGGAGACTTCTTGCAACAAAGCGCTGATGTTGATGTCTTTTCCCCATAGGGGCCGGGGTTCGGAATGCCGGAGATATGGCGCCGACCCAAAGTGAAACGTGCAGTTCCAGTAAAGATCTGGTAAGTCCTAGATGAGCGCTCAGGTAATGTTTTTGCATTCGCTCATCTAATGTCTTTGTCTTTTTTCCCCATAGGGGCCGGGGTCCTGCTTGGAAGCAGCAAGACCCGAAATGAAAGGGGAATGACCCAACAGGTAAGTCTTAGAAGGAAACTGAGCTTATCCTATTCCCTTCCTTCTCTCACCTCTTATTCTTGTCTTTTTCTCTAGGCTCTGGGAAGTGGCTGTGTATCCGGATGATCGCTGCTGAAGATGGAGGAACCCAGGAAAGGTGAGTGAAATGCAGCGCTGCAGCGATCGTAACGAAATGCTTTTAAAAATGATGTCTTCCCTTTCAGGATCGTCGGTGATGTCTCCGTGGTGCAGTTTAGCTGGTAGGTCTCTTGTCTCCCTTTGCAGGTGACCCAGGATGCTGACAGGCGTGGCTGGAGTCCAGATGCAGGAGCTGACACGGTGAGCGTCCAGCTGTGAGGAGCAGAACAATGCGACGCGTGAGTTGCTGATCGGGTGTGGTTTAAATAGCTTTGGAAGAAGTTCCAAGTGTGTATCCTTCCTCCGATCAGGTATGTATCCTTCCCCGACCACACCCGGGTGGAAAGTAGTCCCACAGGTAAAGTAGTTCCTATTCAGGCCTCAAGAGGGCCTGGATGTGGCAGCATGGTCTGCATCAGCTAAGTGCACATTAAAACACTTGAACACATGTCTAGCTTTATGAGCCTGGCGCCTAAGGCGCCAGGACAGAGGTCCAACATGAGCCTGGCGCCTAAGGCGCCAGGACTGCGTCCAAAGGGCCCCAGCTTGGGCCCGCTGGCACTCCCCTGGGGGAAATGATGCCTGCCTCTGGGGTTGCTGGGTCGGACCTGGCTCCTTGGAGGTAGGCATCATGACAGGAGATGAGAGAAGGAGGTTAGAGTGGATGAGGGTGTCCAGAGTGTATACAGCAGAGTGGGTTGGTCCAGAAGGGACAATGGAGAGGGATAGAGAGGTGCAGAGGTCAATGAAAAGAGTGGATGCTGTGCCAGGGGAGTCCAATTGGATGTTGAAGTCAACAAAGTGGAGCACATTGGAGGAGGTTGAAAGTAAGTGGAACATAAATCAGCACATTCAGAGAGGAACAGGGATTTAGCACCTGGAGGCAGGTTATATGGTAGCAATGGTCAGTGTGGAGGAGGGAGAGATGACCAATTTGCATACCAGGCTCTCAAAGGAAGAGTAGAGCTTGGTGGGTAAGATGGAGGAAGGAACCCACTCAGGGAAGATTAAGGCGAACCCACCGCCAGCACTGTGAGCTTGAGGCTTGGAAATGATCTTGAAGTCGTCAGGTAGGAGGGTGTCAAAATCAGTGGCTGAGCATTGAACCTTGTCTCGGTAAGAGTGAGAATGTAGAGGTCAGTGTCTTCAAGAAGGAGGCAAATGTCAGCAGAGTGTTGGCTGAGCGGGCGTTAAGAATCACCAGGTGGAGATGGTCTCTGGCTTTGAAGGTTTTCTGAGGTGGAGTACATGGGCTTGGTACACAAGTCTGGGGGTTGGGGGACAGAGAGACTGGTAGGGAGAGAGGCAGGGGAAGGAAGAAAGTTAATGAGGGATGGCAGGATCCAGTCAAAGAGAAGGAGGTTGGCTTGAGGGCGGTGAACCAGAATAGTGCCAGTTTGTTTGACATTAATGATGCAGCATGATGAGAAGAAGCCCGCCAAGAGGACTTCCCACTTGGTGCCACCATTAATGGGAGAGGATGTGAAAGGGGAGAGAGTATAGGTGAGATGAGAAGTCCAAAGGTCTGGAGTGGGGACAAAGAAAAGGATATTGATGAAGATCTCTCTGGAAGCTGCACTGACATAAGTGTCTGCGATAGGAAGGCCAGGATTTTCACCCAGAATGTCTTTTGTGTGCTTTTCCATCCACACTTCATGATTGAGGGAGGATAAGTGATAGTGTAGCAGTTAGAGAAGATAGGAGAGATGGTGAGTGCCATTTCAGTGGCAGAGTATAGATGAGAGAAGGAAAGAAGAGGGGGCTGCACTGCACAGTCCTGTCTCTTACTCCAGAGGTGGCCTGGTAGTTAAAGAAGACACAGATACGAATGCAGAGCAATAGGTGGGGTGCAGGATTGCATTAAAAAAGGACCACAAAGCAGTGCGCAAAATGGATGCAAGATTTAAAGCATGCCCACCTAGATACAATTTAAAAAAAGGATCACAATGCAGTGCACAAAATGGATGTAAGCTATAAAGCACACCCACCTAGATACGATTTAAAAAAGGAGCACAATGCAGTGCACAAAAAGGATGCAAGATGTAAAGCACACCCACCTAGTTACGATTTAAAAAAAGAATCACAATGCTGTACACAATGGATGCAAGATGTAGGCACACCCACCTAGATACGATTTTAAAAAAGAATCACAATGCAGTGCACAAAATGGATGCAAGATGTAAAGCAGACCCACCTAGATACGATTTTAGAAATGGACCACAATGCAGTGCACAAAATCGATGCAAGATGTAAAGCACACCCCCCTTGGTACACTTTAAAAAAAGAATAAAGTTCACAAAAGGGATGCAAGATGTTAAGCACACCCACCTAGATACGCTTTAAAAAAGAATACAGTGCACAAAATGGATGCAAGATGTAAAGCACACCCACCTAGATACGCTTTAAAAAAAGAATACAGTGCACAAAATGGATGCAAGATGTAAAGCACACCCACCTAGATACGATTTAAAAAAGTATCCCAATGCAGTGCACAAAAAGGATGCAAGAAGTAAAGAAAAGTATCCCAATGCAGTCAACAAAATGAATGCAAGATGTAAAGCATCCATTTAAAAAAGATCTTAAAAAAGGAGCACAATGCAGTGCACAAAAAGGATGCAAGATGTAAAGCACACCCACCTAGATATGATTTTAACAAAGGAGCACAATGCAGTGCACAATATGGATGGAATGTGTAAAGCACACCCACCTAGATACGATTTTAAAAGAGGATCACAATGCAGTACACAAAATGGATGCAAGATGTAAAGCACACCCACCTTGACACAATTTTGAAAAAGGATCACAATGCAGTGCACAAAAGGATGCACAATGTAAAGCACACCCAAATAGATACGATTTAAAAAAGGATCACAATGCAGTGCACAAAATGGATGCAAGATGTAAAGCACACCCACCGAGATAAGATTTTTTAAAAAGGATCACAATGCAGTACACAACAAGGGTGCACGATGTAAAGCACACCCACCTATATACAATTTGAAAAAGGATCACAAAGTAGTGCACAAAATAGATGCAAGATGTAAAACGCACCCCCATAGATACGCTTTAAAAAATTAATACAGTGCACAAAATGGATGCAAGATGTAAAGCACACCCACCTAGATACGATTTTAAAAAAGGATCACAATGCAGTGCACAAAAAGGATGCAAGAAGTAAAGAAAAGGATCCCAATGCAGTGAACAAAATGAATGCAAGATGTAAAGCATCGATTTAAAAAAAGATTTAAAAAAGGAGCACAATGCAGTGCACAAAAAGGATGCAAGATGTAAAGCACACCCAATTAGATACGATTTAAAAAAAGGATCACAATGCAGTGCACAAAAGGGATGCAAGGTGCAAAGCACACCCACCTAGATACGATTTTAAAAGAGGTTACAATGCAGTGCACAAAAAGGATGCACGGTAAGACGTAATCAGTGGAAGATATGCAAATGAACGCTGTAATTATGTAGTCAAACGCCCCATGAGCTTCGAAGCTCCAGTGAGGCCTACCTGGTGCAGAAATGATGGCTGCAGTGCCCAATGGACACCGGAGTCTTGTGGTTTTTGGGGCGGGTCTGTGCAGACCGCAGATGCCCTTCATCCGGCTTTAGTGTAGAGATCGAGATGGAGGGAGGGATAAAGGCACAGGATCCTGAGTGGGGCCTTGGTGAGGGGGCAGGCATCCAGGATTGGCCAATTTGATGGAAAACAGGCCGATCATAGAGCAGCATCATGCTGCTTCAGGTAGAGCTGAGGTGGTCATTTTTTGGGCAGCCATTTTTGAAAGTTGCATTAAACAAAGACAGTATGGCGAATGATGGAAAAAAGAGTACACTAGCAGCGCACTCACACTGATCACAAGTTAAGACGTGATCAGTGGAAAATATGCAAATGAGCGCTGAAATTATGACGTCAAAGCGCCCGACAAGCTTTGAAGCTTCAGAGAGGCCTAATTGGCGCAGAAATAATGGCAGCAGTCCCCAATGGACACCGAAGTCTTGTGGTGTTGGGGGAGGCTCTGTGCAGCCCGCAGATGTTGTATGCCCAGCTTCAGTGGAGAGATAGAGGTGGAGTGATGATCACTGCCCAGCTACATAAGCATTTCAGAAATGCCATTGCAAAGCCAGATTCATTTATTTTGCACCCAGAAAGACCATACATAGCCAGATTAACCTTCTTGTCAAAGAACCTCTTTACGTAGTTGAATTCATTAATTCTGGTGCCAGACACCTCACTGCATAAGCAGTCTAATTATGACTTTGCTGCCAGAGAATTTCATTGCATAGCTAGAGTTTGGCATTCCTAGACAGACTAGTTATCTTGCTACTAGAGAATGACATATGATAGCCAGACTATGGGCCTCATTACACGGATGGCGGTAAGGGTTTACCGGTACCGGTATTTTACCAGTACCGGTAAATCCTTACCGCCTTACTACGAGGTCCCTTTGCGGGTTGGGGAATTTAACACCTGCTTTTTGCAGGCGGTAAAAAACAACCTGCAAAGGGACCAGGGAGCTAATTACGGTACCGCAATTTGCGGTACCGTAATTAGCACCTTCCCCATTCCCATAAAGCCCTATGGGGCAAAAATGGGAATGCGGAAGGGCAATGGTGGAAGGGGGAATTACCGCCCCACCAACCTTGGAATAGGGCGGTAATTCCCCTTTACACCAAGGCGGTGCCGGTATTTTACCGGCATGAACCATGGCGCTAATAGCGCCATGGTTCACCACCATCCGTGTAATGAGGCCCTATGTTACTTAGTTGGCAAAAATTACATTGAATAGTTAAATTAATCATATGCATGTTGGTGAATTGCTTTGAGGTGTCAGACTAAGCTATTCACCTGCCAGAGAGTTTTTCCTGTGCAGGTAGATACATTATTTCTACTTGAGAATTCTATTGTATAGGTTAGAGTATCAATTCAGCCACCGTGGATTTGCATTTGATAGCTAAAGTCAGGGGCAGGCTGAGAAGAGAGGAATTACTCTTATGCTGTCTGGGCTGTTGCTACCTTGGCCAAGGATGCAATGTGTACACATTCTGCAATATGTAAAAAAAAAATAAGATGACAGTGTCTATGCAGATGAGGTGAGACACACTTGTTGATTTCAACAATGTTGCAAATGTGCATGGGTGTCCAACCACCACATGTAGGCCCTCACAATGAGTGAGAGGGTCAAGAGCATAGGTGGTAGGCACCTGTTCATACCATCCCTTGACAATGTACACATTTGAATGGCAGGCAGATGGTGATGTTTGAACTGGTGCAGCCCATCAATCAATGGCCTGTTACGATTCCCAGCAGCTAATCACGATTTCTTTTTGCAGAGAAAGTACGTCCCCATATCATTTAGAGTCTGTCCTAGGTTTCGCCTTGTGGGAATGCTTTCCCTGTGTTGTGAGGAATTTCTTGATCACTGGCAAGTTCATAAAAAAAGAGTTTTAATAGCACCCCAAATAGCACCCATTAATGTTACTATATAGTGGTTATAGTAATGGGTGTTGGATTATTTGAGTTACTGGCTTTCAGGCATGGTTGGCAAGCACATGCACAAAGATGTAAAATGGGTATTACTTTTAGTAAAGTACAAAGTGAGTCTGTGACAGTTTTTCATTGCTTTGTCCAGAATACTTGTATGTGAACAAGATACATATACTAATCAACAACATCTACACACACATATGTTGCACTTTACATATACTGCTTAAAATAGCACATATATATATATATATTCAATGAAAAAACTTTGTTAAAGGGACGTTATGGTTAAGTTGCACTAATAAAAACGTTTCAAATTCACTGAAAAATCTTTGTTAAAGGGACGTTATGTTTAAGTTGGACTAATAAAAACCTATGAAATTCAAAGAAAAAACTTTGTTAAACAGACGTTATGGTTCCAAGTAAAACCGAAAAGCCCCTGAAATTTGCCAGTTGTGGTAAGCTAAGCAACCATAACTCGCGCCACCACCGTGCACTGCTAAGACTAACACCTAGGACATCAAAGATGACATCACAAATGTCATTGATGCCATCACTGATGACATCACAAGTGAAATACATTTTGATGAAAAGTCTCTACAAGGAGTTGTGTTTATATTGTTGATAACAAGATGTCAGGAGTGATTGGGAGACCTATCATGAACTACTTAATCTATTAAAGAATGTACTCATCTAATATCATTGTATTGGAGTGTTGTTGTTAATACAGAAACCTAATCATATATAAACATAGGCAATGACTGCAGCATGCACCATAGAAGTACACTATTTATAATATTGTAATTTTGGATAGTACAATAATGAACGCTCCATCATCAGAGTTTTGAGTAATGTTAAACATGTAATAACTAGCTAACAATTCAAGACTTACAGCACGTGTGCTGGTACAAACAATACATATGAAGCACCAAAATGCATACAAATCAGAGGCACATACAGGGAAACTAAAGTAAGGAAGAAAGAAACTGCATCATCAGAAAATATTAATGACATTAAAGTTTATCTTCATGTATACAAATGAATTGTGTGTTTGAGGCCTGCTCATTTCCCCATGTATGTGCACCATGAGCTGAGACCAAACCCTAAGGAAAGTACTTAAAGAACATATGACAAGGTTATCATCTAGATATATAGCACATTTTGAAATGTATTATTCTGACTGGCAGTGAACAAAACCACCTGGCCTATATATGTCAAGGAACAAAAACAAGTGGCCCAGATATGTGATGTCATCAGTGATGTCATCAATGACATTTGTGATGTCATCTTTATTGTCCTGGGTGTTAGTCTTAGCAGTGCACGGTGGTGGCGCTGGTTATGGTTGCTTAGCTTACCATAACTGGCGAATTTCAGGGGTTTTACTTGGAACCATAACGTCCGTTTAACAAAGTTTTTTCTTTTTTATATATATATATTACATGGCCACGGTAGTGGCCATGTAGTTATGGTTAAGTTGCTGTTTCCATAGGAAGAGCACTTTTTGGGTGGCTTATAACTTCGCTCTCCCTGGACGGATCCTCACCAAACTGTGCAAAAAAAGTAGTTGGGTCACTCTGAATTTTTTTGCAAAGTTTGGTGAGGATTCGTCCAGGGGGGGAAAAGTTATAGGGGGGTCCCAAAACTTTTTTTTTCCCATAGACTGAATGGGAAAAAACTTTGCGCACGGCTACAGCCCGAACCGCTGGACGGATTTACACCAAATTTGCGGCAGGAGCGGCAGCCTGGTCCCAAAAGCGTGCTTTTGTAAATTTGGTGTAAATCTGTCCAGTAGTTATTTTAAAAATGACCAAAATGTAAGGCAAACAAATTAGTGATATCTGTGTTCGCTTCGCGGACGGACTTCCCTGTTTGCTCCGCGGACAGCACCCCGATTGGCCCATGGCCTTGCGTCATGTCCGCGGACATGCGACGTGTTCGCTGATTGGACGGCGAGGGGCGTGGAGCGCGTCAGATTTTCTGTGGCGCCCGCCATCTTGTATTCGCAGTCGACCGCGTACAGCGCAGTGAAACGTGGATAAAAAATTGTATTTAGTGCCGTGTGTTGGTGTGTAAGAGTGTTTGGGGAGGGTGGGGGAGTATGAGATAGGTCCAATGTTTTGTTTTTTTATGTGCTAGACGTTTTTGTCGCATTCGATTTGTCCACGGAGAACACGGCTGTTCTGACATTTTGTAAATAAACTAAATGGTGGGGTGTTTAGAGGACGGAGTATGTGTCATTTTTGTTCGCAATTAAGGTAAAAATGAGCTATGAACACTCGCGGTGTACTTAATTGTTCGTAAATACACAAACTGGGGGTGTCCTCAGGACGCTGTCCGTATTGTAATCCGTATTGTAATCTGTCTAGTTGAATGTGTTCTAAGAACACTCGCAGTGTCCCGAAATGGTTGCAATTACACAAAATTGGGGTGTTCTGAGAACGTTGTTTGTATTGTTCGTTGTCAGGGTGAAAGTGTTTTAAGAGCACTCCTTTTGTCCGCTAATAGGGGCGTCAACCGACTTTTTGGCCACTAAAGAAACGATAAATCAGGCTGGTGTGCGCCGACATTATGTGATAATCCTATGACTGGCGCTATTGACCTGGCTGACTTGCTTTTGCGACACTAAATCATATCTCCCGCCCCTAAGCCTGATATTATCAAAGCATTCATATTCCCCGCCTCTCTCCGTGACGTTACAGGGTGCGTAATCAAACGCGCCCAGTCATCTCCAGTACTACGCGACTTTACACGAACCCGGAAGACAACACACATTATGTCACAACACAGCGCGCCACAATTCGGAATATGAAACTGTGATTTAAAAGCAAACAGCAAGATTGTAAATGTTGTAAAGTACATTTATTTGACATCAAATGTTTAGAGAATATTCAGCAATTTGCATTTGTCCTTGTTGTCGATCCGCAAAAGTTCATGTTGAGACACGCGATGTTCCTTTGCAGTACAGAGAATGTTATATCAGCTTACAACTCAGTGCGCCACAATTCGGAATATGAAACTGTGGTTTAAAAGTAAACAGCAGGATTGTACATTTGGTAAAGTACATTTATTTCACATGAAATGTTTAGTGAATATTCAGCAATTTGCTATTGTCTCTGCTGTCGATCAGCAAAAGTTTATTTGGAGCCACGCGTTGTTCCTTTGCGGTAGATAGGCTGTTGGTTTATGATAAAAGCAGTAAATGGTCGCTCTGATAATCGGAAGGTTGCTCCAACAACGAGCCATTAGACCACCCTATTGGTTGGTATGTTGTTTGTAGCCGCTAGTACTGCGTAAGGGCATATTGGTCCTTGGCGATTGTCCCATAAAATGGTGAGGTTCATAAAGTTGCATATTTGGACCTGCACCTGGCAGTTGAAGACCCCATCCGCTGGAGTCTGTAAATCGTGACATAGGCAAAATGGAGCCACATACCTGTTTTAAAAAACATAAATTAGTATCACCAGCCGATCTTCATTAAAAATCATCATTTTATTTATTAGGGCGTGAAAATATTTGCTATCGCAGATAGTGCAACAGAGTATGTTAATAATAAAATAATAATATTTTCCCATTCATATAGCGCTAAGAACCGTGAGGTATCTAAGCGGTGCTTATTATTAACCACGGTGTGTGGTGCTCATTTATCGACCACGGAAGGATGAAAGGCTGAGTTTGGCCTTGCCGGGATCCAAACTTGCATTAGCAAGCTGTGCACGGATGTCAAAGCGAGCGCTGTACTCGCTGTGCCACTTGACAGGCTACAGTGAAGTGGCACAGCGAGTAGAGCGCTTGACCGCGTATAGACCGGTTAAATTATTTCTATTAACCCACCCTGTGTCGTCTGCCTTTTTCAGAGCCCTCTAAACGACAGGGGATCAATTCGGCGGTGATAGTGCACGGTAGAAAACATTATGCCACTTTCAACGAACAAGTTCAACTTGAGCGGTCTTTAATGCTACGCTATTGTAATTATATTTGGTATAAAGTAATCTAAAGGGTAACTTACAGTACAATTGCAATTTCCATTGTCTACGAGTGGTGCAGTCCCAAAATACGACTCCGCGTGTGCCAACGATCTTTCGCATAGTGATATAATATATAAAAGTGGTTTCGTTTCAGAAATTTCATCTTTATCTTCTCTTACGTTTTAGCAACACTCCTTCAAGAGAAGTCTTTCATCACAATCTCTGTCTGTCAAGGTCAAAACACAATACAACCTTATAGTCCGCTTCGTGAGCCTCTCCGGGGCCTGAGAAAAAAATGGAAGCAGCTGACCTTCACTGTGAACGAGCATAAATTCTTAATTTTGCAACATTCTGTGTAAAGCCAACTGTAGAAGTTGTGGAAGCAGCTGACCTTCACTGTGAACGAGCATAAATTCTTACTTTGGAACATTCTGTGTAAAGCCATCTGTAGAAGTTGGTTTTTGCACGCCATGTTTGTATATTGTTTGCGTGATATTAAAAAAAGTTTGTTTAAAGGACGTTATGGTTCTAAGTACAGCCGAAAGACCCCTGAAAATCGCAAGTTATGGTAAGCTTTGAAAAATAACTGGCGCCACCACCGTGCACTGCTAAGACTAACACCCAGGACATTAAAGATGACATCGCAAATGTCATTGATGAAATCACTGATGACATCACGTGTGTATGTACTTTTCATGGAATTTTTGCACTAAGGATTTTTATTATAATGTTGCGAAAAAAGTGTTAAGGATATTGCAATAAATATCATACCGTTATTAGTGCTTTGAACGATGCATTGATATAAATAGCATTGTATTATGGGATTCTATCTAGTATACTGAGCTACTAATGGAGAAACATAGCATTGTGCGCAGAGTACAAGATGAAAGTATAATATGTGTAATGTTTATATGTTGAATAATGAAATAATAATTGTCCTGAAATGTTCGAAAATTCACAAAATGGGGTTGTTCTGAGGACGTTATTCGTATTGTGTGATTGCTTAGCTCTATGCAATGAGGGAATGGCACAGAGAGTAAAGTGGATGCCGTCTGTGGACACCGCGGCTGTTCGTGGACAGGGCGTGCTACATCCGGGTTTTTCCAGGAAATCCAACATGGAAAGAAGACTGTACGGATAAGCCAATCAGATGTCGAGGTTGTGGATTTGTGTTGAAAGAGACTGTGTGTGGTGAAGATGGCAGAAGTGGAGAAAGTCAGGGTGTTGGTGATCGGAGATATGTTTGTGCATGGTTTACAGCAGTACGCTGAATGCAGGCATGTTGCAAAGAACTTTGATGTGAAAGGAGTGGAGGTGGTGTGGAGCAGTGTGCCTGATTGCAATGTACAGGGAATTGTACAAGTTTGTGAGGATATGGCCACGATGAACAGTCCGCATGTGGTAGTTTTGCACTATGGTGCTTTCCATTTGGGCAACGTCAGTGCCCCTACTTTGTTGGCTGATTTGGAACGCTTGGTTCAAGCAGTAATGAAGATCCTTCCAAATGCAAAAGTAATTTTTTCAAGATTACTACCTAGGGCAATATGGGACAATAGTTCAGTTTTTTGTCCTCCGCAAAATATTGCTAGGTGTGTCATCAACCGAGGCATGTGTGCCTTCATGCTTAGAGCTGGTATGTTCTTCTGTAACAATGAGAATATTGATGCCAGTAATGCTGTTAATTTTAAAGGAGATGGCATTTCTTTATCTTTTACGGGAAATGCCTTTCTATTTTGGAATGTAAGGGTTGCTTTGGAGAAGGTTATGTGAAGATTGTAGGAGTAAAGTAAGAAAAAAAACAAGAAAAAAAATACAAAATAACAGGTGTCTGTCAAGCATCTGTAAAAAAAAAAAAAAACGGCTCTTTTCAGAGCCAACTTCGAAGGGGAAATGTGGCACACTATTTAAATTTACATTCACCACGCTCAGATTTTCGATGTGTCCGCGGACATGGCGGTAGTCCGCGGACATGAAAATCACTACGAGGGGGTTAGTATGTTCTATGTTACATGTATATGAAGTCAGGGATATTATGGTTAAGTTGTGCACTAAAAACCTATGAAATTCAGTGAAAAAACTTTGTTAAAGGGACGTTATGGTTAAGTTGCGCTACTAAAAACCTATGAAATTCAGTGAAAAATCTTTGTTAAAGGGACGTTATGGCTCAAAGTAAAACCGAAAAACCCCTGAAATTCGGCAGTTATGGTAACATAAGCAACCATAACTCGTGCCACCGTGCACTGCTAACACTAACACCCAGGACATCAAAGATGACATCACAAATGTCATTGATGACATCACTGATGACATCACATGGCTGGCTCTCCCTTTTTATCCTTTACTGACATATCGAAGCCACATAGTTTTCTTCAGTAACAGTCAGGAAGTAAAAATTGAAAAGGTACTATATTTGTAGACTTAGGGTCCAGTCACATCATATGAAACATATACATAGTGGAAGATACAGGCTTGAAAGAGAGCAATCCTTTCTGTGCATGAAGATAATCATTATGGTTATCAGCACTTTCTCATAGTTTTATTTTTATTACTCTACCTTCCCTCTATATGCTCATATTTGTATACATTATACTCACTCTCCATAGAGTGAATGGGAAAAAATGTTTGCTCGTGCCTACAGCCCAAACCGCTGGACGGATTTCCACCAAATTTGGACCAGGAGCAGCGGCCTGGTCCCGAGAGCGTGCTTTTGCAAATTTGGTGAAAATCCGTCCAGTAGTTTTTTTAAAAATGATCAAAAAGTAGGTAAAAAAAAATTAGTGATATCTGTGTTGGGTTTGCGGACACACTTCCCTGTTCGCTCCGCGGAAAGTGTCCTGATTGGCCAATCGTCTTGCGTGATGTTCGCGGACATGCAAAGTGTTCGCTGATTGGACGGCGTGGAGCGTGAAGCGTGTCAGATTTTTCGGTAGCGCCCGCCATCTTGGATTTGCGGACGTCCCCGGACAGCGCGGTGAAACTTTGTTCAAAATGTGTATTTTGTAGAGTGTGTTGGTGTGTAGGAGTGTTTGGGGAGGGTGGGAGTGTATGAGATAGGATGAAAGTTGTGTTTTTTATGTGTTAGACGTTCTTTTTGTGTTCGATTTGTTTGCGGCCATCACGGGTGTTATGAAATGTTCTAAATAAACTGACTAGGGGGTGTTCTAAGGAGTCAATATGTGTCCGTTGTGTTCGCAAGCAAAGTGAAACTGTTCTAAGAACACTCGCGGTGTCCGGGGAGTGTTCGTAGGGGGTGTCCTGAGGACGCTGTCCGTATTATTCTCTGTCAAGTTGAATGTGTTCTGAGAACACGTGCGGTGTCCTGAAATGTTCGCAAATAAACAAAATGGGGGTGTTCTGAAGACGCTTCTAAGAACACTCGCGGTGTCCGGGGAGTGTTCGTAGGGGGTGTCCTGAGGACGCTGTCCGTATTGTTCTCTGTCAAGTTGAATGTGTCCTAAGAACACTCACTGTGTACTGAAATGTTCGCAAATAAACAAGATGGTGGTGTTCTGAAGACGCTTCTAATAACACTCGCGGTGTCCGGGGAGTGTTCGTAGGGGGTGTCCTGAGGACGCTGTCCGTATTGTTCTTTGTCAAGTTGAATGTGGCCTAAGAACACTCGCGGTGTCCTGAAATGTTCGCAAATAAACAAGATGTTGGTGTTCTGAAGACGCTTCTAAGAACACTCCCGGTGTCCGGGGAGTGTTCGTAGGGGGTGTCCTGAGGACGCTGTCCGTATTGTTCTTTGTCAAGTTGAATGTGTCCTAAGAACACTCGCGGTGTCCTGAAATGTTCGCAAATAAACAAGATGGTGGTGTTCTGAAGACGCTTCTAAGAACACTCCCGGTGTCCTGGAATGTTCGTAGGGGGTGTCCTTAGGACGCTGTCCGTATTGTTCGTTGTTAAGTTGAAAGTGTTCTAAGAACTATCGCGTTGTTCTGAAATGTTCGTAGGGGGTGTCCTGAAAACGGTGTCCGTATTGTTCGCTGGCAAGTTCAAAGTGTTCTAAGAACACTCACATTGTTCGCGGACATTAAAAGTTTCCCATAGATCATAGTTGAAATGTTTGACTCTATGGATGTGATATGCTGCGGTGGTTGTTGCCAGGGCATAGAGTCTTGGGTGCATGGCCATTTGGCCATGCACCCAAGACTCTATGCCCTGGCAACAACCACCGCAGCATATCACATTCATATTTGCTTATAACTTTGGGTGAAAAACAAATGTATAAGGAACAAAGGTATTAGATACTATGGATGTGATATGCTGCTATGGTTGTCCTTATTATTGTATACTTACTGTTTGGTCTAGTAATGGGAGTCCATGTTTTTCTTCTTCATTTCTTTGATAAAAGAAAATAGCATGTTAGTGTTAGTATTTTGTAATGACTTATTACATTGTATAAGCAATATACTTTTATTTTTTTTCGACCCTCATATTTAGTAGAGTACAAATCAGAGTACTGTGCAATTTGCTCAGTTTCTGTATTTGTTGCTAAAATCATTGGGTCTGTGGGAGAAAAAAAAATCCATGTTGGATTAAAAAAAACCTTTTTCTGTTATGCTACAGTTTATTTGTTTGTTTGTTTTCAGTGTTCACTTGTTGTTTCTGGCTAATGCTTTATACTTTGCTTTGTTGTATTTTTTTTGGAGCAGTAACAGATTCTTCATTTATTTTGATATTATAAAATTTTGGAGCAGTTAGATACCAATTTGCGTATTCTGTCTATTTTTTTAATATATTTTAGTGGTTTTGATTTATCTATTTGGATATTGTTAAATTTTGGGACAGTTAGATACCAATTGGCGTATTCTAACTGTGTATTTTTTGGCCTAATTTAGTGGTATTCATTTATCTGATTAGTTGTTGTAGAATCTTTCAGCTGTTAGGTAGCTTTTGGAGTATTCTAACAGTTTATATTATTTTAACACAAATTTATAATTTTGGGACAGTTAGATAGCAATTGGCGTATTCTAAATGTGTATTCTTTGGTCTAATTTAGTGGTATTCATTTATCTGATTAGTTGTTGTAGAATCTTTGAGCAGTTAGATAGCTTTTGGAGTATTCTAACAGTTTATATTTTTTTAACACAAATTTACTTAAAGGTTTAAATACAGTTTATTTATCAAATTTTGGTTTTAAGAACATCAAATAAGCGTTTGTAAGATTTGCTGGTAATCTCTGCTTTAGAGTAATGGTACTATCATTACATTCAAACCATCCACATTTCTTTTTCATATATGCAGTGTAGTGCCCTGAATTGGTTGTGGCTCCTGCGTGGTAGATTATACCTATTGTTGTGAAGGTTTTCTTACCAAGTGATATTTGACCATGTGTGAATCCAGTCAGCTTGCAGTTGTTTTTGGTACCATCTGCATTGTAACGTAAAAGCATTAGTATTACGTATTTACTATGTGTTTGTATTACTAACGTGGAGCGATTATCTGAATTGCAGGTAGAGCATAATCTACCATGGTTTGCATTTTGTACAAGTTGCTGAAATGGAATGGATTCACAATTTGGTATTGATATATATATGAAGCGTTCATTGGGGATTTCTTCTTGTGTCACATTGTTGCAGAGAGTGCATGTATGTTTCCACATGTATGAAATCTAAAAGATTTCATTTATATGTATGTTTTTGTTTTCCAGTACTTGTAGTAAGTACATTAGAAATTCTTGTGGATCTTCCTGTGAGTTTATAGTGAATTTAACCATTCCAGCAGAGTAGTCCAATTGTCGTCTTATTCCAAAAACACTATATGTGTTGTCAGGATTGTTTGCTGCATTTCTGTGAAGTACTAACATTTGCAAACACAATGGGTCTGTACTGTGTAAGTAAATGTTGTCAAAAATTGGTGGTAATTGAAATAGAATATTCATTGCTACATTTGCATAGCAACTTACACCAACTATATTTGAGAATTTAAATGGTCCAGGTAGTTCTGTATCTAACTGATTTTTTTGGAGTTTGTCTTCCTTCTTTAAAGAAGTACCTGGTTTACTTTCTCTAATTGATTCTTTTTTGTTTGTGGTACTTGATGAAGTATTAGTTTCTTTTACTCTCTTTGGAGGATTTGCAGTGACGTCCTGTTGCATTTCTGTTTGATTTAGTTTTCTTTTACAATGTTTTAGTTTTTGTGGAACAGAATATGTGTTTAGACGGGGAGTGTATAGTGAGCGAAGTCTATTATATTCTAAAATGCAAGGAATATCAGCGTTTACTTTACTTGCATCAAAGTTGATTAGAAATAGACCGTCAAGTGTACGTAAGCGTGATAGTGCTACGTAGCTCATGCCTTCTTTAAAGACTGTGTTACCAATATCTATCATTGCTTTGTCTAGGGTAAGACCTTGTGATTTATGAATCGTGACTGCGTATGCAAGAGTTAGAGAAAATTGTTCTCTGCGTACATACATATCTTTGAAGAGAAGGAATCTAGCTGTTGAGCGTCCTATCCGTTTTACTTCTGAAAGTTTGTCAAAGAGTATATTGACAAACTGAATTTTGTTGTCACGTGGGTATGTTTGAAAGCCAACAACTGTACCCAGTGCTCCATTAACTAGTCCTTGGTCTACGTCAAGGTTACGTTTAAGCATTACTCTGCAATTTAAGGATAATTTTAACATCTTTTCTAAGCCTGCTGTCTTTGAGATTGATTTTTCTAAATTATTTAGTCTTGTTGTGGCTTGGTCACACATGGGTAGTGTCATACCATGTACATCTAGTTTGTCTGTGGCGCTAATTTCCATTATTGGTTGCATTTCTTTACTTAGCATGATTTCATTGAATTTGAAACAGCTTGCAAGAGTTGGCATTAAGGCCATACAATTGACATTTTTGTGGGCTAATTGTTCCATAACATCTGTAGCACATGCATTATCACCATAAAGTGCATTAATGTGCCGGGTTTTCAGTGTTGCTTCTGCTTCTTTAGAAAGTATACCAACTCTCAAACTTTTTAAAATGTTGGCATAAGTTAGATCTGCAGATTGGCGCATGTTTTCTGTTAATTCTCTGTATTGGAAATGTTGCCAAAGGTTGACATTTCCAATGCTGCCAACAGTTTTACGGCAGAGTTTGTGCCCTAATGTTTTAAAAATAGGTTCACCTTTTACTGGTGTTAATTGAAGCAGATCTCCAAAAACAATAATGTGTTTTCCTGCAAAGAGCTCTTCATAGTCTGTTTTGAGTACTTCTTGTAATCTGAGGTGAATCAAAGCTAACATCAGGTTGGAGACCATGCTCACTTCATCTATTAGTAGCATTTTCATTTGTTTCAATACTCTGCGTAATTCCATTGCAGCTTCTGCAGAAAGTTTGTAATAGTCTAATTTGTTCTGGATTCTACTGGTAATAGTAGTAATTGGTGTAATGTAACACCACCTATGTTGTAGGCAGCTAAACCTGTGGGGGCAGTGACAACAGCTGACAGTTTGTTGTTTGTCAATTGTTGAAGGAACTTACTAATGATTTTGATTAGGAATGTTTTGTCAGAACCAGCTTCACCACTGATGTACAGTAGTATAGGTTTATAATTATGGCAGGAACATTCTTTATTTTCATGTTTTACACCATGTGCAATTTGTTTTGCTACTTCTTGAAAAATGCTACTTTGCTCATTGTTTAGTTTTGATTGTAGTATAGTTAAGTCTTCCTTATCTTCATACTGACACATGGTGTTTTCTACTTCTATCATAGCTAATTCTGCCTCATTTGTTATTAGTGGTTCTCCCAGTGGTTCTTGGCTTCCTGTTACAGAAGGTTGACTACTGTCAGGAGTATCCTTATCTAGTTGGGCTTGGAGTTCTTCTTCATGTTGCTGTTCATTGTGCAACATTGTTTTGTACTGTGTAAAGTTTACATCAGTTATAGTGCTTTCATTTGCTTTGAAAGCATCCTCATATGAGTCATAGTTATCTAGTAATTGTTCTTCTTTTCTCCATGGTTTGAAGAGTTGTAGCAGGGACATGTAATATACTTCTTTATGTTGAGGAGTCTTCAATGACAATTTGATATGATTAATTAAATTTGGTTTAGTGAGTTTAACTAAGCTGCCTTCACAGTCTGTCACTATATTTACCTTTTTTTTTCATCAGGTTTCATATTATTTTTGTATGTGTAGTTTTGGGCTATTTGGTATAGAGACATGTTTTCCAAAGTCTTACTTCTGTTTGGGTAGTATGTGTCCAATAAATTGTTTTTTAAAATGTCTTGGCTGTTGGGATCATGTTTGGCTATTGTTTCTATATCTTCATATGATTTTAGAACTCTTCTAGATTTAGCTGGACCAAGACTTAGCCATACTATATTTTCAGATTTACCATACAATGAAGTACCAGTTAAACGATCAGCTGCTTCATAAGATCCACATTCTCTATGGGTGAGCATTTTTATGCCCAAGCTGTATAATTTATGAGATACTGTTTTATCTGATGACAGGTCATTCCAGAGGTCTTGGAGCTCTGTCTTTTCTGCTTTAGTTAAGTATGCTGTGACATATCGTGCAACTGCAGTAGAATTGTCTGCAATGTACTGCAGATCTATGTTTGCATTCCATAAGTGGGCAATGATTGCATTATAATCATTGATATATTTTTCTTCTTCTTTTCTTTTTATGTAATATGTATTTTTAGGTGACTTACCTTTAACACTATGTCTAACTGAAGACATGAGGTTGTTTACTTGACCTGTATTTGTAACTGGTCTAGGGAAACCAAATCGGCATTTGGTGTAGTATTTGCCTTTGTTTTTGTATTTGCGACGACAATATTTTCCACATTTGTGTCTTTGAAATTGTAAAATTTGTGCACGAAGATCACTATTTGTGGCTTCTGATGGAATTTCACAAGTGACATATTTTTCAATAAACTGTAAAACAGTGGCCTCACTGTCTTGACCAAATTTAGGAGCATCTTTAATCCATAAAAGCATGTGGATATGTGGTGCTCCTCTGGCTTGGTATTCTTTTCTCCAAAAGAAGTGTTGCACTTCTCCAAGGGGAGGAACAGTTTTATTACAAATAAAATGTAGCATAGCAATGAAGCGATGGTGAAAATATCTTGAAACATTAACAGGATCAAAAGTTCTCCAGGTGTTAGAATATCTATGTTTGTTTTGTTTTTATTTGATATGCGTAGGAAATCATGTAAATATTCCCATACATATTCTGCACAACTTAATGTAACAAACCAAGTGGGTGGGCCAAGGTTTCTGATCATACAACGTACATCTCCATGACGTCGAAACCAGAACTCTTTAGTACCACGCATATTTCCTAATAGATTTGTAATATTTGATTGTAAAACCTCATCCTTTTGTTGCACTTTCTCTAATAATTTTGTAGCTGTCATATTTTGAAAGTGTGATCCTGATTTTAATATGTGTGCAACTCCGTAACATAAAGTTGCTAGTTCACTTTCAAAGAGTAGGTGGAATATGTATTCCACATTTTGTCTAAATCTGGGATCTTCAGAATACATCCGTAATGAGCGGTATTTTGAAGCTGATATTGGAATAGGTCTATCATCATACCTTCCTCCTTTGCCAGTAGGAAAGAGTAGAGGAAAAGCACGTGCTTCTATACTTTTTTCCCATATACTGATTGGCGATCCTTTTGTTTGACGCATTTGGTAAGTTTCCAGTACATCTTGCACGGTGTCATTACAGTGCAAAGGATGAATTGTATAATGGTCTAAAGTATTTGATATTGTAGCAGGATCTAGTAGCTCAAATTGACCAGCTTCTTGTGTTTCTTGAATTATTTCAGTTGTATCTTTCAAGTTTTCTTCAATATTAATTTCTTTGTAATATTCATTATTCTCTTTAAGATATTGGAAGGCTTGTCTAACTTTATATAAATCTACCAGCTGTTGCCATATTTTTTTGTCTTTTGTAGGTACTCCATTTACTAATATAATTAAATATTGCTGCATTGGACGTTGCACTCCTAGAGTATGCACATTTTCTTTTAGATTTAATGGTAAATAAACTACTTTTCCACGAATGCCTTTTACCAATTCAGAGGGAGGTAATTTTGCTGTTTTTGGTTGAAGGCGTATTATTGCTTGAAATGGGTGTACTGTTTGAATTATGATGCTCTCATATAAATTAAGTTGTTGTAGAGGTTTTGGTACTGGGTATAATTCCAAATTATTTGTGATAGAATGTGAAGGAGTTTGGTTGTTGTCAAGTTTTGTAGTGCAATAACTGCAAAGTATTAAGGGCTCAGTTATTTCATATTTGTTTTCTGCTAGAAGGTAGAGAGCTAATTCAAGCCATTTAGAATCTTCATTGTCTTCTATTTTGTATGATAGGTCCACAGTTTTTGTGTTACTTTTATAAAAAATTCTACGGGAACATACACATACATGGTTTGGTACTTCAGCTGATGTACTTTTAAATTTTAGTATTTCTTTTTTGTATGTGTTTAGCAAAAGGTTGCCATGTGTAGAATTGTTGCTTAATTGGTTTAAAGCTATTTCATTCTGTAAATGGCTTTCACTTCCAAAATATTTTTTCTGGATATAGTGAATTTCTTCAAGTAGGTCTTTTGCTGTACCATGTAGAAGGATGTTATTTAACTTTGCTAGTGCTAAAGCAGGACTTTTAGCATAGTACAGTTTATAGACTAGATTTCTTATAGTTGAATGATGTGTTGATATCCTTTTGATATCATGGAAAGTGGTTTTACAAGTAGGTCCTGTAATGCAGGCCAATGAATGTCCTTGTAGTCCTGTGTACTTGCGCACTGGACAGGTATCTATATTTTGCAGTAATTTAATTTTGTCTTTGCTTTTTACATATTTATTGAGGAATTGGTGTAAAGATTTGAAACATTGTTTGGGAATGTTACACATTGACGTGCATGGCCATTTGTACACTAGACGTTCTGATTCAGTTGAATGGAGGGGTAAACTAAGTTTTCAAGGCATATTTTTGTAAGGAGTACTTCTTGTTCCATTATGGTATTATTCACTTTTTCATAACCTCGACCACTGCTATTTATGGCAATTGTATTCGTTTGCTTTTGTTTGTACGCTTCTTCATTAAAATATGGTTCTGTGCTCGTAGTGTGATTCCATTCACCTCCGCAGATACTTAAGAAGTTCTGTCTGTTGACATTTCGCTTATTGAGAAGTCTTTTTTGTAATTTAGTTATTAGTTTTGTTAGTGGTTTCATTTTCTTTAACAGTAAAATAAATAAATTTCTTTTGAGAAGAATTGCACTGTCCATCAATGCTTCTAAGATTAATTTCCTACGATAGGTTTTCAGCTTTGAACCTGATTTCTCTCCTGTTTTTATAAGATTTTGAAGGACTTTGTGACGGTATATTTTGGCTAAAATACTTTTCTTGGTATGCTTACTTTGCACTATTTTAAAATTTGAAGAAGTAGTTTTTTCTGTACTGATAGCTGATTTTCTGTTAATTGTTTTTTGGTTTGTTTTACATTTTGATAGAGGAAGCGAAGTTGTTGTACTTGAAACTGGATGCTTATGTTCGACACCTTTATTTTCATTTGCTCTAATTTTGCGTTGCTTTCTACGGAGTTGTCTTTTGGTAGGCATTCTTTAGGGTCTGTTGAAAAAAATAAAGAAGATATGGGTTGGGGTGTTCTGGAATGTATGTGTGCTGTGTGCATGAGTGTTTGAGTAAGTTGATAAAGATGTATGTAATGGTGTGTGATTGTGCATTGGGAACTAAAACTAGTAGGGATAGGTATTCTTGAATTTATGTGTTACTAAACTGGGGTTCAGATGACAAAAAAAAAGTAAGCTAGTGGTGTGGAAAAGTACAAATAGTAAATCTAATGTATACAATTAAAACAGTTGTTTGTTCTATAATATGAATTTTGTAGTGGTTCAGTTGGCTAATTTGTGTGTCCAAAAATAGAAATTTGTGGGCCGTTCTGGCTGTAAATCGCTGTTTAAGACATGGACATTTTTGGACAAAATGGTACAAAATCTCTATTTTAAGAAACCAAAATAGCTCGTATTAATGTTATAGTATATTTAATTAATAATATAAATATTATGGTGATATTTTACTTACTTTTTTTTAAAATTAACAGGTAACTTCTTAGTTTTTCTTTCTTCTTCGAATTCGGCTGCTTCTTTTCAGGAAACTGGTCTTCACTGCAATTGTAAAAGCTTCAAATTAGTAACTTTGTTTGTATATAGCACTGTTTTTAATTTAGATATTGATTTGTTTAATTGAAATCCTCAGTGCCTTCTGTAAAACCATTAAACTAATTTATTTACATAAAATACATTGCATCAGTTCAGTACATATGATATGTTCTTAATGAACAAATTGTATTGAATGACTAACTGTAGCAAAAAAAAAATATTTTTACTATGTCTTGTGAAATTTATAATATATTAGTAAATACCACTATTTCTGTAAGTAAACTGTTCTAGGTAATAGCGCCTCAATGTCATGTCTAATTTAAAGTAATTAAGTAAATAAATAAATAAAAACTAAAAATATGAAATTGTATAAGTATTTTTATAAAGGTTTAAACATAGATTGTGTTTGCATGCAATTTTGTTTGAATATATGTAGTCTATATATTTCATTTAACAAATGTTAGTTTAACATGATTTGAGTGTGTGTGTATAAAGAAAGTAAAAAGTATAAAGGTTTATAAGTGATAGTTGATTTTAGGAAATTGAAAAAAAGTACAGTAAATTCATTTTACAGATTTTACAAGGTAAAAGTCTGTTTGAAAATGTGTTCATCTACCATAGCTCTCAACTGACACGCTTTTGGCGGGTGTCACACGCCTTGTAAAGGGCAGACTCACCCGCCAAGCCTCCTGCACGCCCATTCATTCCAATGGGCGTCTCACCCGGCAAAAACAAAATCGGGTGATTTCACCCGCCTGTAAAACAAAAATGGTTGAGAGCTATGTCATCTACTATACAGAAAATATGCATACCTGAAGTTTGTGTTCATGCATACGGATATGCATGGAGCTGCAAGTAGACATCTTGAAGACTTGTACAGTATTTCTGGTAGATGCTGCTTGCCAATGATATGACACTTGTACTCAGAGCGATTCAGAGTACAATTGCAGTGCTGATCTATGATGATGCAGTTAGATGTAGAGGTCTTGAATGTGATTGGTGCATGGTCATGTGATTTTTGAGATACATCCAATGAGGGAATGGCAGAGAGAGTGTAGTGAAAATGGTAGAAGGGCTGTTCATGTTACGATATGTCCGCGGACATGGCGGTAGTTCGCGGACATCGGGAGTTACATCCAGGGATTTTTGGGTTCAGAAGTCATGCAAATGAGAATAAGCACTGAAAGCGATTGGTCAGGAAAGTTTGGTGGGTGTGTTGTGCCAGGAGAGATTTTCTCAGATAATCTTTTTGCTGAGAGAACAAAAGATAGCTATGGCTGTGTGTTTCAGAAAACAGATTGTTTGGATTTTAGGAGATTTGTGGATACATTGGTTGAAGGTGCATGCAGAAAGCTGCGGAGTAGCTGTAGATCTTGGATTCCCACATGTGGAAGTACACTGGCATGGAGTACGTGGAATGAAGTGGTTGGACTTGCTACCTCTCTGTGCTACTTTGGAGACAGAGCAACATCCAGACATAATTGTAATTCATTGTGGAGGGAACAGTTTAGGACATGTGACTGGAATTTTTTTGCAACTTGCTATGAAAGAAGGACTTAGGAAGGTTATGGACATGTTTCCTAATTCTCAAGTGATATTTTCACGGATTGCGCAGAGACAAATGTGGCTTCGTTCTTCTTCATTGTGGCTTTCTAAGAGATTTTGGCATGTCTTCTTTTCACAATGAAAATATTATGTTTTGTAGTACATACATTTTTCGCAGAGATGGAGTCCATTTTACTTATGCTGGCAATCAGATTTTTCTGAGAAATGTACAAAATGCATTGCAACCTTTTTTGGAATTACAACAACGATTTTGAAGTAGATGTTAAGCATTTACAATTTTTGACTTACAAACACCACCCAAAGGCTCTTTTCAGAGCCACCACTTCTTTCCAGAGAAAATTATAATGTTTGTGATGGAGTAGAACCCAATTTTTTTAATGTTCGCGGACTTCTAAAAAATACAAAGAGCCCTGCTTCATTTATTTTCACTTCTATTTTTTAACCTCGAAAGGCGGCTCTGAAAAGAGCCTTATTTTTTTTTTATTTTTGTAATTTGGTATTTTTTTTGGTTTTTCAGACACGACACACTAGGAGAGGAGGGTAAAGGAGGGTAAAGGGGGGGACACCAACCACAGGGATAAGAAAGGGCGAGCTGAGAGAGGAAGATATAGAGTGGGTTTTATTTGGGTAGTGAGCAGGTCTTCTCGTGGTCTGAGACGATAGTCTCAAAAGCACTCCGAAGTCGCTCCCCCCTGCAGAGTACTGTGTCACAGTACATACATACAACTGTGACCCTCGAAAGGTAAGGGTCATCAGCATTCTGTATGGCCTGTGAGGCAGCTTGAGAAAGACGCTGTCCCACAGAGGTGGTCCTTGTGGTGACAGGATCAGAAACAGAGGATGAAGTAGAGGAAATCAACCTGCTACGTTCTTCGCAAGGTACAACCCTGCGAATAGCCCCAGAGTGAAATGACCTCAGGTGTCGCTTCATAGTAGTGGTCCCAAAGCTGTAGTTACCGTGCTTCCCGCGACTGAGTATCATTTTGCACTCATTGCAGGTAACATGGTTCGCACGAGCCTTAGGACCATTCCCATGAATGGTAAATAACCGCCACACCCAAGACTCACGCCTAGTGCGGGTAGTAGGGATTTCCTCCAACTTACTCTCATCATCCTCTTCTTCCTCATCTGCATCCTCAGTCCTGTTCCCCTCTTCAGGCCCTTGGGGAGGTGGTGGTGGTGGTGCTGAAGCAGGTGCAGCACCAAGTGGCAGTTCAGAGCCAAGGATGCCATCTCGATGATGGTGTAGTCTGCAGGTGGCAGCAAAAATCACTGTGTACTGAAGAATAGCCAGAAACACAATGGGAATAAGCTCTTGGGCGTGGTCTTTTATAGGGGTGCTTGTGCGCGGTCCGCGGACATGCACACTGTGCGCGGACAGATCAAACACAAAAAAAGGATCGGAAAGTTTCAAAAGGTATATAGAAACTCAAGATTGCTATGTGGGACTTGTGGCATGGTGAGATTTTATTGAAAAATATTATGGATTAACTGAAAATGTACTTTTAAATTGTTCGGGGACACGAACAGTGTCCGCATTTCAGGACACACGATGAGCGTGGGCGCGGTCATATGATCCGTTTGCGAACTAGTACCCGAAGGAAGCGCCTGTCCGCAGGACACCAAGTGCACGGAGATTGGTTAGCGCATGCACATTGATGTCCTACGGACACTGTTCGGGTTCTAAAGTAATTAAAAGTGTGTCACACGTGAAACGAACATTTCAGGACACCGCGTGTGTTCTTAGAACAGTTTAAACTTGGTAGCGAACAGTAAGGACAGATATAGTGTTCTTCAGGACACGTGTAATTTAGTTTATGTACGAACATTTCAGGACACCAATTGTGTTCTTAGAACAGTTTCAATTGGGTAGCGAACACTACGAACAGGTATAGTGTTCTTCAGGACACCTCCATTTTCGTTTACGTACGAACATTTCAGGACACCAATAGCGTTCTTAGAACAGTTTGAACTTGCTAGTGAACAGTACCGGACAGGTATAGTGTTCTTTAGGACACTTTAATTTTTGTTTGTTTACGAACAATTCAGGACACCGCGTGTGTTCTTAGTACAGTTTCATGTTGCTAGCGAACACTACGAACAGTTGTACTGTTGTTCAGGACACATCATTTTCGTTTATTTACGAACATTTCAGGACACCAATTGTGTTCTTAGGACAGTTTTAAGTTGAAAGCGAATATTACGGACAGATATAGTGTTCTTTAGAACACTTTAATTTTTGTTTCTTTACGAACATTTCAGGACACCACGTGTGTTCTTAGAACAGTTTCAACTTGCTAGCGAACAGTACGAACAGGTGTGGTGTTCTTCAGGACACCTCCATTTTCGTTTATGTACGAACATTTCAGAACACTCGCACTGTCCGCGGACACTTTTTTTGTTTTTAAAAAAAAAAAACGGAAACTATTCACAATACAATATAAAAATTAAACTTTATTTAAAATATATTAATAATTTATGACAGAGAAGGTGAGGCAGAAACAGAAACAAAAACAGGAGAATTTGGGGTTTCAACATGATTGGTATTAGGTGAAGAAGGGATGGAAATCTCATCAAAACGTTTTGGATTATGGAGAGGGTTTGGGGATAATTGACTGGGATATGGTGAGGAGGGACACGTACATGTGGGGCAATGGTATGACGTTTTTGTTTTAAAATGATCTTCAACAAAAGTTTTCAAATTATTAAAATTGGTCAACAGTAAATCAATTTTTTCTTTTATGTTGTCAAGCGTGTTTTCCATAACAGCTTCTTCAGAGGTAGTTTCTATTTTGTTATGCTCTGTACAAAAAAAATATATATATGTTAAATGTATACAAAATAATAATATTTAAATGGTTTATATTATAAAGTGTTTACCATTAGTTTCACTATCTTGTGACATTTCTTCATGTGGGAAATTGTCCTCTAGCCATTCCAGAGTACTAGACATTTCTGTGAGAAAAAAAAAAAGATAATATATTTTTTAATCTAATACAGAACGTTTATAAATATATGAGTAAAATGAAGTACACTTACTATTTCTGGTAAGATAAGTCCTATGTATTCAGTGGGTCTGGTCTTGTTCTCAGTTCTGTTGTGTCTGTGAGGTAATTATGTTGGAAGCCAATTTATGTTCTTGTGGTATATTCCATTTCAGAACATATTGTATTTAAATGAATGGTTAGTGTGTTACATATATGGGTTACATTTCTTATGTATTACTATATATAATGTGTTTGTGTGCTGCTTTTTGAATTTGTTAAATGTTCCTATATTATGATATAACAATCAAACATACCCCACCATCCCCCCCCACAGTTTTTAGGTAGTGGTACTGTTCTCCGAACATGTCCGCGAACATTAAATAAGTTTGCGGACATCACGTTCATAGGAAGAGATCTAGTCAGTTCCATATGACATGTATATAAAGTCAAAGTCATTATTGTTAAGTTTTGCTACTAAAAAACTATGAAATTCAGTGAAAAAACTTTGTTAAAGGGACGTTATGGTTAAGTTGCGCTACTAAAAACCTATGAAATTCAGTGAAAAAAACTTTGTTAAAGGGACGTTATGGTTAAGTTGCGCTACTAAAAACCTATGAAATTCAGTGAAAAAACTTTGTTAAAGGGAAATTATGGTTAAGTTACGCTACTAAAAACCTATGAAATTCAGTGAAAAAAACTTTGTTGAAGGGACGTTATGGTTAAGTTGCGCTACTAAAAACCTATGAAATTCAGTGAAAAAAACTTTGTTAAAGGGACGTTATGGTTAAGTTGCGCTACTAAAAACCTATGAAATTCAGTGAAAAAACTTTGTTAAAGGGACGTTATGGTTCCAAGTAAAACTGAAAAACCCTTGAAATTCGCCAGTTATGGTAAGCTAAGCAACCATAACTCGCGCCACCACCGTGCACTGCTAAGACTAACACCCAGGACATCAAAGATGACATCACAAATGTCATTGATGACATCACTGATGACATCACATGTATATGTACTTCTCATGAAATATGTGTAGAAGGGATTCTTATTATGTTGCGAAAAAAGTGTCAAGAATCATTGCAAGAAATATACCCTAATAAGTGCATTGAACGATGCATTGATATAAATAGCATCCTATTATGGGGTTCTATCTAGTATACTAAGCTACTCATACAGAAACATAACATTGTGTGCAGCGTACAAGATGAAGGTATGATATTCGTAATGTTAATATGTTGAATAATGAAATGATAATTGTTTTCTTAATAGATTTTTGTGTGCTGTGAAATATGTAATAAGTAGCTAATAAAACCCATGTATTACATAATTGCATTACTATAAAGAAAACACAAAGACACAAGAACACATACCGATATGGGTATATACAGGGAAAGTGAAGTTAGCAAAAAAGCACAAGTAGTAGCAGAAACAATTCATAACTTAACTGATTAGTTTCATGCAAATAAATGATTGCTCTGTTTCAAAGCTGCTATTTACCCTATGTATATGTATCACTTGATGTGATTGGACCCTAAGGAAAGTAGTGTGAGTACAATGTATACAAATATGACCATATACAGGGAAAGTACAGCCATTAAAAAAAAACAGAACTATCAGAAAGTGCTCATAAGTCTAGTGATTATCTTTATGCACAAAAAGGATTGCTGTCTTTCAAGCTTGTGTTTTCCCATATGTATATGTTTCATATGATGTGACTGTACTCTAAGGGAATTACTGTAAGAACCTACTAGAAGGATACGTCTACAAATAAAATAAAATTCTTAGTTTCTGACTGTCACTGAAGAAAACCATGTGGCCTAGATATGTCAGCAAAAGAAAAAATAGTGAGCCAGACATGTGATGTCATCAGTGATGTCATCAATGACATTTGTGATGTCATCTTTGATGTCCTGGGTGTTAGTCTTAGCAGTGCACGGTGGTGGCGCGAGTTATGGTTGCTTAGCTTACCATAACTGACGAATTTCAAGGGTTTTTCGGTTTTACTTGGAACCATAACGTCCCTTTAACAAAGTTTTTTCACTGAATTTCATAGGTTTTTAGTAGCGCAACTTAACCATAACGTCCCTTTAACAAAGTTTTTTTCACTGAAAATATATATATATATATATATATATATATATATATATATATATATATATACACACATTCAGTGAAATAAACCGTTGTTAAGAAAGAATTAAGGTGATCAGATTTAATGCAACAAAACCCTTGAAATTCAGCACTCGCATTTGAAGTAAGTCCACCTTAACTTTGTGCCCCCTGTTGTGCAGCATATGCCCACAATGATGATGTCACAGAAGACATCACTGTTGACATCACCAATTACGTCCTACATGACATCACTGATATCACTGGTTGGATTCATTACATTTGAAAATATGACAACTCTGCTTTGTTACATACCATATATTTCTATCTATCTATCTATCTATCTATCTATCTATCTATCTATCTATCTATCTATCTATCTATCTATCTATCTATCTGTTTTTTATATTGCGCCACTCACCCAAACGCCTCAGGGCGCTCATAAGACAGGTGATCAGAAAACAAATAGTGGGCTGCAATGGATGGTGTCTCAGTATTAGGGGGAGTCCTGTACTTCCTAAACTATCCCTCTATCAGACAGTATTGTTTTCAGTTGTTTTTTGAAGAGAGTTGAAGTAGCACAGATCCTGAGATCTAAGGGGAGTTAGTTCCAAATGGTTGGTGCCCAGGCATTGAAGCTGGCATCACCAATCCTTTTAAGAAACACACGTAGCTGATGTAACATCATGGTATTGTTTGAACGGAGGGTCTGCCTAAAAGGAACTTTTTTTGAAGAAAGATAAAGAGGGGCTTCTGCCGAGAGGCATTTATACACCAGGATGGAACCCTTAAATTGGATTTGCTGCTCAACTGGGAGCCAATGCAGCTTCCTGTGGGATGTAGAGATCTGGGAGCAACGACCCAGTCCACATACAGTGTGGACAGCTCCATTCTGTGCCACTTGCAGCCACTTCAAGCCTTTTTATATTGGCCTTAGAGGTGCCCATGAAGAGACTGTTACAATAGTCTAGCTTGTTATTTACGATAGCTGCAGCGATCAGGGCTCTGTTGGCCTCTGATAGGTACGGGCAGATCTACCACAGTAGGTTTGTGTAGTAGGAGCAGGGTGATTTAAGGTATGAGACATGTTTTTTGAAAGATAAGTGTGAATCAAAAAAGACTCCTAACGTTTTAACTGATTCTGAAACTGTGATGGCTTTACCATTCACCAAAAAACATTTGTACTGGGAGACTAGGTTTTTTAATTTTAGTTGAGTACCAATGACAAGCAACTCTATCTTTGAATCATTGAGAGCCAATGAATGTACAGCCATCCATATCCTTATGGCTTTAAATACTTTATTTACTCTGTCCACATCTTCACTATATACCCCAGTTAGTTCAAAAATGATCTGGGTGTTGTCAGCATAATTTGCAAACCGAACACCCAGAGAAACAAGTAAATCAGAAAGGGGTTTAGAATACACATTGAAAAGTAATGGAGACAAACATGATCCCCGTGGGACACCACAAGTCAAACGTGTTTTTAGTGAGTGGGCATTCCCTTTGGCCACTGTGGCCATCTTTGGTCACAAGAATGACTTGAACCAATTAGCAGCAAGGGGTATACATTTCCCACCCTGAATCAGTCTATTCACCAGCAGTGCATGGTCGACCAAGCAGAAATCTGAAGAGAGATCCAACAATAAAAGTAAAGCTGCACTACCTTCCTCAATAACACATGCTTTAGATTTACACAGTACATTGTAGTGCACCCTTGTTACTGGTAAATGTCGCATATATGTTCCTTGGAAGGAAATCTGTTATATTTTAATAAAAATTAAGAAGCTATTTTCAAACTAAATGACTAAGAATATTAGCAATACAATTGCTATGTCTGTAATTACATTTTTACTTTCAAATATGAATTTCTTTTCTATACATTTAATTATGTAGTATAAGTAACTCATTCTTTTGAATGTTAACCAAACTTTGAATGCATAGATTCTATACTATCACAATGCACATGGGCATGCACTTTCTTTTCTATGAGATTATTTTGTATTAAACTCATCACCTAGAAAAGGGTGTGTCCATGTAATATTATTACAGTAAGGTGAATAGCAAATTTAAGTGTGAATATTGACTTCTTTTTTTTTATAACACTTACTGTTAAACATGTTTTTACTTCTATCTTTTCTTATTATTTTTTGTACTACTGCATCAACCTACTATAATATTTCTGAAATACCTGAAATAGATGAATCTGGATCAGGTACTTTCCTTGCAATGAAGTATTGTAATTGCTTACTAACATATGACATTAAAAACATGTGTATAACATTGATAGGTACTAAAAACGAATGCTCCACTTGTAATCATATGATATGTGTATATGACTGTATTGTTCGATGTCATGTTGTTATTATTGTTAAGTGTAATACATTAAATATACATCAAAAGTGAGCAACAAAACTATTGTAACTTATAAAATCAGTGATGTTATATATGATGGAATTATTGATCTCATCAATGATGTTGTGTAAAATGTCATTAGTGATGCCATCAATGATGTCAACAGTGATGTCATCTGTGATGTCACCATTGTGGTCATTCGCTGCGCAACAGGGGATGTAAAGTTATGGTGAACTTGCTTCAAATGTGAGTGCTGAATTTCAAGGGTTTTGTTGCGTTAAATTTGATTACTTTAACTGACTTAAAAAAAGTTTTTTCACAGAATTCCAAAGGTTTTGTTGCTTTTCTATTCTTGTTAAATCTGATCACTTTATCTCTCTCAACTAAATTTTGTTCACTGAATTTCAAGGGTTTTCTTATACTATAGTTTATTTTGGGCCCACTAGCCAGGGCCACAATGGACAGCAAGTTAAATCTTAAAAGTACAGCCACTGTACTTGTTGCACCAATAGGTTTCTTTGAAGCCCACATGCCAAGGCCTTTGGCCATGGCGAGTGGCCGCATCCTTCGGCTGTGGCCCCTTTACATGTTGTACCAATACATTTATTTGGGCAAACTAGCCATAGCTTTCGGCCATGGCCCCTGTACATGTACATGTTGTACCAATAGGTTTCTTTTGGGCCCACTAGCCCTGGCCTTTGGCCATGGCCAGTAGAACAAAGACCCATTAACCCCTGCCTACTAGATGTGATCACTGTAGGTGTAAAATGTCCTTGTTTCACTCTTGATGGGGTAGTCAATAAAAGCTCCACTGGTAAAGAGAAGTTTGAATTGCGCACGTGTAAGTGATTTCAATCCGGCACTTCACCTAAGTTAACGCCCAGCGTCTAATGCACAACTGAAATCCTTATTTATTTGTGTCTAAAAGTTCTTTCATTCTGAACGATGTACCACTCATATCACGCCCCTCTCTTGGAACCCCACCTCCCCCTGGTCACACTGAACCAGGAATCAGGCTGGTTTGCAAAGTTAAAATATTTATTTATGCATTCACAATATAATTACACTATGTTTAATGGGTATACAACAATCACCAATGGGGTGATGTAACACTAAGCAAACTCTTTAATCACAAGGAGCAATTGTGAGCGAAAAAATTCAGCACAGACATAATACTTTTGTGTATGTGTTCAGAACAGATAGCAGTGTGATTACTATTTCCCCCTGCACACCCCTCAACCCCCAATAGACAATGTACAGAGATAGGAGGAGAGAACAGGTTTCAGGAATGGCAAAATTCAAACAATATATCAATCCCAATTTCCCCCCAGCAAGACAAGAGAAAAACAGGATTGATTAGCAAGCAGTCAGAATGATTATTAAAGTTATCAAGAGAATGGAATGGGTAAAACCCTAAATATGGTTTAAATCGCTGAAATTGTTTAAATTCTTATGAGAGCCGCTTTAGATAGTTACAGACAAACACTAACAATGATTTAATACTAATAGGCAATGTGAAATCTTAAAACTAAGGTGGGAAGCAATCAAAAGCTGTTTTACACGTGACAGAAATTTCCTAAAACAAAATTTGCGCCAAACATTTCTGCATGCGGTAATCGCGATTGTGGGAGAACTATACGGATTTGGAATGCGGTTTTAGGTTCTATGGAAAGCTGAGGATGTTAGCCACAAGCAGAAATTTTGTTTCTAGCATAATAATTGAGAAAGTTATGGACGTTTTAGCAGAGGTCGTTTTTCTGAGATAGGCGCAAGAATGGGAAAACAGGGATGTGCTTTTAAAAGACAAACAGGATTTCTTATACTAGATTATGACTATATAAAAAGAGAATGCCAGACATGAATCTCCACAGTCCTGGCCAGGGACCCTTCACATGGTGGATACTCACTTTCTTTCCGGGATTCAGTTTATTTATTCACAACACTAATGATTTATGATTTTAGAAAACAAATAAGAGAAACGTAGTGCAAGAAAAGTTCTGACAATTCAAAAAAATACTCCTAACGCTACCGGTTCTGAATACAGGAGAGGATGGGTTCAAGATAGGGATCAACTATGGACAGTACATATGCTACTGACACAGTCCTATTCTATAGATACTCACTAAATATGTTTCAAATGGAACCGTCAGGATTCTGGTCCTTCATGATTTCTGGTCAGGGAAGGGAACCTGGTTCTGGGATAGATAGCTGGGCACACCGGACTGGACTGGGTCTGTTCACAGCACGGCACAGGACTGGATCAGGTCAGCAATGGTTCTCTGGTCACAGCACAGCACAACTGGATTGGATCTTTTGGTTCTGGTAATAATTCTTTTAGCAGGAGAGCAGTTGCTGCACAGCCCGGCTGTTTCTTTTGTTCCCCTTAGGTTTCTGGGGTGGGATCTGGAATCTTAAGGCCTAGCTGAAAATGGTTCAGCTATGCAATGAGCCTTTCTGCTTGCCAAGTTTCTGGAGTCTGGAGCAAGGAAGATGGATGGTTCACTAGCAGGGTGCTCCACCAGCAATCGGTTAGTGGGTGAATCTGTGTGTCCCTCTAAGTCCCCAGCTGTCTCTATTTATGCTTATGATAAAGGGTATGTGTGCTGGTTTGTCCTAAGCGTGCCCCTTAGGCGGCACTTGGCTAGAATCTCTTCTCTCACTTGATTGGAAAAGAAAACAGGGTGTCACCATGATGATGTGGGTTTATGAGTCAGGGAATCCTCCCCTTGGCCCCTTGAACATAAAATCTACTTTTGGTACAATACATATTTCCACGTGTGCAATCTCTATAATAATCATATATACAGTTTACATATTGTGTGTAGCATCTACTCCTCCAAACCTCGTCGCTGTAAGATCTTGTGTCTGCTTTTGACAGAATTTTGCCCTTTTTGTCCGGAACCCAATATTCATTTTATCAGAAAATTTGTACAAATGTGCGCATTGAATATGGTCATAAGTGTATGAAGTTTCATGCTTTTGGCATAGATACATTTGGCGTAAAACCATATTTTCCGCTGTTACTTCCCAGAACATCTCACAGAGTTCTGGCGCCTCTTAAAACGTGCTGCCAAAAAGTAGATTCAGAAATCTGTTGTTTACATATTTTTCACAATTTTACACAGTAAATTATCAGTCTTTTTAAAACTGTGCTTTTGGCCTTTGTTAAGCAGTAAATGGTGGTTTGTCTCCGCCTCCTTCTTCTCCTGGCAGCTCAGAAGCAGTCTCCTCCCAGTTCCTGATGGGCCCGGCCATTTATGACTCTTCACACTTCGCATTTCCTTTTAGCCAGAGGATGTCCATTGTCCCCTTCTCCTGCAGTCCCAAATTCTCCTCCCCTAATCTAATCATAACAGAGGTGTGATTTCCCGGTGGAGTGAAGCAGAAGGGAGATGCCTGGCCTCCGTGGGAGAAGCTGTTGGACTGGTTTGATTGCTTTTAGGCAGGCTTAATTTCAATTACATTTTTTTTCTTGGTTTAAAACAAACTTGTAATTTCAAAACAAGCAGCTAGAACACTTATTCCATATTCTAAACCATGGGATTAAACAGTTACAACCTAGGCTACTCTCAATAACAGGTCAATTAGTTTTCAGACATTAGATTTCAGTTGTACAAGTTTAGATTCTATGCAGGCTTCTGACAGCTGTCATACAGGCGGCCGAGGGTACTGCGCCCATATTTTGACAGATTTCACAGGCAGGCACATTTTTTGCTGTGAATGTTTTTATGACAAATTAAGCTTTTCAGGATATTGTATGTTCATAATGATTTCTTGAACTAAGTGACTTGTAGCACCCAGCAAGAATATTGAATGTTGGCGGGTGTTTTGTACCAGCATTCTGCATTTTCAGCAACCAAGAAAAAGGATTTCAAAGCAAGATTTTGGATTTCTTTGAGCAAAGCAATGCTTCTCCCTCTGTGCTCCATTTTTACTTGTGTGAAGCCCAGTGCCATGTTTCAGGAGTGAGATCTCTGTTCCACCACTGACAACATGCATCGTAGATTTGGCAGCCATCTTTTTGTGTTGCAAAGCGCAATTTCCATAGGTTTTGGCTTGCATGAGGGTTTTGCAGCCATTTTAATAATTCTGGCACCACCAGAACATAGTGATACCGCAGGGCAGAGCATAAGTGGGTTAATACATCCCACAAAACCCCCTCATGACTTGAATTTGACCGCCCATCAAGGGGAAGTCGGGAGATTGGGATGTCATTCTTTCTTTTTGTTCCAAGTGGAAAAATGTGTCTGCTTCACCCATCAGTGCTGGATCGACAGGTTCTCCTCGCCGGTTCCGGATGGGAGTATGGAGCAATACTCCGTGCCCCTTGGGTCTTTCCTCTGGGTCCCCGAGTGGTCCTCCTTGGTGCTTAGAATCCTTAGTTCCAGTGCTGTAATGACAGAACAGAGCATGGTTATGGACATTTCCCCACCACTATTCATGAAGTGGGGCAGATGCATACATTTGACATACAATTGACAATCTTTCCCGCCTGTAATTACTACTGATTTTAACAGGTGGAATGGTTTTACAGTTAGAATTTTCTAGAGATCCGGAATGTCCCCCTCTGGGTTTCCAGATGGCTCCTCTAGTTGCCGCAGAGTATGCCTAGGATGGCAACACTACAGCTGGTTGATGTGGACCCACTTATCTTCCCCTTCTGCCAAGCTGCCTTTGGGGATACAGATTTTGTAGGTGACTGGTGAGATTCTGTCTACAATTTCAAAACGACCCCACCAGCTAGGAAGAAATTTGCGCTGTTTGGCCTTGTTCCTTTGGAAATTGTACAAGTAGACCAGGTCTCCTACTTGGTATTCTTTTCTAGTTGTCTTAATGTCATAGTGGGTCTTCATACTGTCTGCAGATCTTTCTAGATTCCACTGAGCATAGGCAAAAGCATGTTGAAGGTGTTTTCTCAGATTCTCAACATACTCATGAGTTGTGGAGGCATTGATCAAGGTCTGCTCTTGGGTTCTGTAGAGCAGATGCTGGGGAAGCACCATTTTTTGTCCAGTCATCAGCTAAAATGGTGACATTTTTGTTGCAGAAGAAGGGGTAGATCTGATGGCCATCAGAACAAGAGGTAATCGAATGTCCCAACTTGACCCAGAATCTGCCACAAACTTTTTTAATATGCTCACAATTGTCTTGTTGTATCTCTCAACTCCGCCACTAGAGGCTAGACGGTAGGCAATGTGTAGTTTCCTTTTGACCCCCAAGTATCTCCCACATCTTTGTCATCACTTCGCTAGTAAAGTGACTACCTCTGTCTGACTCAATCCTTTGGGGTAGTCCAAAACGCGAGAAGATGTGGTTGATCATCAGGGCAGCTGCTGTTTCTGCCTTGCAATTTGGGGCTGGGAGGCATTCCACCCATTTAGTGAAGAAGCATGTCACGGTCAATATGTACTTGTTCCCCCTAGAGGAGCGAATCACGGGCCCAATAAAATCGACTTGTAAATATGACCAAGGCAGTGTCATCCCCCTCTTTTGGAGGGGAGCACGGTATGTAAGTGATGTTGGCTGAAATTGTGCACACACAAGACACCCCTTCAAGTATTGGTTGAGATCCTGCCCCATGTGTGGCCCATATGCAACCTCTCGCAAGATTTCAAGTGTCGTGTGAAACCCCTGATGACCGGCTGTGGCCGCATCGTGGGTGTGACTTAGCATCAGGCTTCAGAATGAGGTAGGGACCACCCACTGGTCATGGCCAGCTATGGATCTCCTTACCAACAAACCGTCTTGGATTCAGAACATTTTTGGACATTTCATCAGCACTCTGAGGCCCTCTTTCCCTATGTAATTGGTATCCATCAGGGGAAAGTTCTCAGGGTCCTCAATGTGTTGAAAAAATTTGCCAATTATTGGATCCCCTTTTTGAGCCATAATCAAATCAGCAACTGGGGTCTCCTTACTCCATTGTGCAGTTGAGAGTTCATTGTGAGCATTTGTCTGGGACCTAGTGATAGCAGTGACCTGGATTTCCCCCAACAGGGACTCGATCTCAAGCAGATCCCCTTGGATGGCTCCGGTTTGGGCCATTTCCAGTTTTGTCTGGTCCCTCTACTTTAGAATGACCCTTGATCTTTTTCCAGTAGATGGTCATCCCATTCGAGGTGACCAGATAGTCAATATTTTGGATTAGTTTCCCATGTTTCAATGGTTTGTTATTAGCACATAGCATGCCTCTGGTTTTCCAATTAACCAGGTGCTCCACGAACCCGTTCCGTACATAATCCGAATCAGTGATTATGACCAGTTCGTGGAGTTGGTGTTGGACAGCAGTGAGGATGGCTTGATGCACAGCCATCAACTCTGCCACTTGACTACTTCGGGGGACTGATTTTGTACCCAGAGGAGGGTTCTGGGGCATCATTCACCCATGCATTCCCTACGCCGGCCACAAGTTCTTTTTCCCCGTTGTTGTCAACATGGTAGGAACATCCATCCACATAGACAGTGGGCATTCCCTCACACTGGTCTTCTTCATAGACCTTGTGTGGGGAATTAAGGTATGCCTCCATGTTGTCCTTGATTTTCAGACTTTCGACCTCGAGACAGTTTTCTCTGGCACAATCATGCAAGTCAGCCAGACCTTGCGTGAGGCGACTCCTCTTGTTTTGGCCATATCTGACCTCCACAGGAAAGCCTTGCATTGACAGAATCCAGGAAGTAATTCGGGAATTACTCACAATTCCGGCCCGGATTCTGTCACTTTGGAGATATTGCAGAGGCTAGTGTGGAGTCTCCACTATGATGTGTTCCCCCTGGAAAAACAGGCAGTAATTCTTCAATGCCCACACCGTTGCCAGGAGTGCCTTCTCACAATCGTTGAATTTTTCCTCCACAGAGGATAAAGTCTTACTCGCATAGATTACTTTATTGACCTTGTCATGCTTTTGATATAATGCTGCAGTCAAGCATGTATTTGAGAACCCTGTCTCCAAGACGAAATCCTTGTTTTTGACAGGGTAAGCTAGGCAAGGTGCTTGTGAGAGGCTTCTTTTGAGTTGTCTTACTGCCTCGGCTTGTTCTGGACCCAACTCCCACTTGACCCCCCCCTTCAAAAGATGGATCAGCGGTCTTGTGATCTCTGTGTAATCCTCAATGAACTTTCTGCTGTAATTAGTTAGTCCAAGGAGGCTCCTTAGTTCCCGCAGAGTTGTGGGGTCTTTTACTTTCTGGAGTGCTTCCACTTTCTTTTCCTGAGGACAGAGACCCTGAGGAGTTACCTCATGCCCCAAGAAATTGACACAGGTTCTGCACCACTGTGCCTTTTGAAAGGAGAGTTTTGCTCTGGCAGCCCTCAACTGTGTCAGAACATAACAGATCTCTGCTATGTGTTCCTCCACAGTTGAGCTTTTGACTAGAACATCATCTACATAGGTCAGGTTACCCCTTTCACCCAGGTCGGGCATGGCCTTGTGTAGAAAAATGTTGAATTCATTGCCGGAGTTGAAGTATCTGAAGGGAGTCCGGGTCCAAGAGTATTGCTGCCCTCGAAGGTAAAGGCCAGCTTGTATTGGTCCTTCCTACTGACAGATACAGTCCAGTACCCATTGGTCAGGTCAATGGCAGTGATTACCTTTGACCCCTGGATCTGGGCCAGCTCTTGGTCAGTGTAGGGAAGAGGCCATAGGGAAGTATGGACCCGTTTGTTGAGCTCCCTTAGGTCAGCACAGAGTCTCCACTGGCCGTTTGGTTTCAAAATCCCCAGCACCGGATTATTGAAGGTGCTGTGGACTGGAAGAATAATCCCAGGGGACTCAAGGTTCTTAATTATTTCAGTAAGGGACTCCATTGATGCGAGAGGCAATCGATATTGCTTCACAAACACTAGAGTCATACCAGGGTCCGTGCGAATTGTTGTTGTGTGGATGTCAGTGCGACCACAGTCATATGAGTCCACCGCAAAGAGATCTTGAAAATTTAAGAAAACGTGTTTCAATTTTTGCTTTTGCTCTAGAGTCTCACAGGCATCAGCTAGGTTGACTCTCTCTTCAACCATCTGCCTGAAGCCTGGAAAGACTTCCGGTTTTGCTATCTCAGTGGCCTCCTCCAGCTGGGTGGAGGAGTCCCTGGTCAAAGTGCTGATTTGGACTGATGGCTTCAGGCGGGGAAGGCAGTCCTCGTGGACTTGAAATATCACCTCATCCCTCCTGAAGTCACAGGTCCCATCTTCCTTACCATAAGGGCAGGAAGTGTACACCAGGAAATTCCCCCCATGCCGGGTGAAGATCCTGTCTGGTGTTGCGTCATTGTCGCTAACACTGTCAAAACAGTGCTTGGGGATTGGTCCTAACAGTTCATTACCTAAATCTATGGAAAAATGTCGGTCATCAACCGTCATTCCAATAATGGTGCCTTCGGCCAGAGTGATACTCTTTAGGTCGCTGTTATCCACCTCTATTGGAATGGTGTCGTGTTCTATGTTGACTAGTGGTGTTGGGTTTACCCCCAACCTTTGCTGTTGGAAATGAGCATTCAGATGGACATAGGCATCAGGATTTTTCAGTTTCTGTCCTCTTTTAACTTTTACTTCCAGTGAGAATTGTCGGGTCCGTTCTGGGATGGTGACTTCGTCTCCAATCTGAATTTCAACTGCATAAGGCAGCAGTTGAGCTGACCTAAATGCTTTCTCTGGGTCATCAAAGTCCATGGGATTACCCGCTAATCGGGACCAAGCTTTGAAGTTTATTAGGTCCAAGCTAATGGCAAAGTGATTGGGAATGTCACTGCCTAAGTAAAATGCCGCAGGGTCATCTCACACGACCCAACAATTATGGACTATGCTCTTGTTGCCTATGGAAATTTTGAGCATGCACCTGCTATGCAGGAGATGTTTGGAATTTGGTGTTTCCATTTGTCTAACAGTTTAAATGTGGGAATGGCTGGATCTTTTGGGAGTTTGCGGAACATGGCTTCACTGATGAAGCTCTTACCGTTGTTCACACACACTCGGGCGAGAACAGAGTCCTTCCTGTCACAGGTTTCCCCCCTTCTCACCTGTCTATGTTGTTTGTTGGAGTTCTTCGATGGAGTCTTCTTTCGCACAGTTTGGGTCTTGTATAACCCGGTGTTTAGGTCCTCGGGTTCCAGCGTGCGTTCAGCGTTCCCACTCCTGGGAACGTTCAGATGTCCGGGGAAGTCCGAGGAAATCCAGGAAAACAGCATAGAGTGCACACAGAAGACGAGTGCACGGAGATCCGGGATGCAATAGAGGACAAAAAGAGGGGGAATGAAGGAGGAGGAATTTAGGGGAACCGGGAAACAGGAATCAAAGGATAAACACAAGCGAACTACGGCAGCACACGTCTAGCCACGGCAAGCGGTAGCGTTGAGACACGCAGGGCCGCGGGGCGTGTCTGCTTTATAGAACGTAATGCGTACGGCGCGGAAACTGGTAAACAGTGTTCGGCGGCCATGTTGGGAGTACTGCTGAGTGCAAGCCCCTAGGGGTCAGGGACCAGGAAGTCCAGAAAGGACGTGTCCGATGGTTCATGACACTTCCCTTCATTTAACTGAATAGGGATGAACAACTGCTCTCCAATTTTCTGAATATCAGAGAAACGTTGAGCTGATTTGTCATCTTTTTGGACTATAGAAATGGGATTTTCTGATTGCAAATTTGTAAAGAATTTCAGAGTGTTTGCTTCCAGTGTGGAATGCCACCTTAGACTGGAAGGAAGGTTGATTTTCAGAAATAGAGAGGACTCCCCATCGCCAGTTTGATGTCCTACTGCAATTACTGTCCCGCCTTGGATTTGATTATTCTGGAAGTGAAATTCTATTTGGTCAGGTTTTTGTTCAATCATGTAGCATTGTGTTGCCCAATTTTAATGTCCAAATCGGCAGTCCCCTTGACGGAAATTTCCTTCCCGTCGAAGTTCTGAAATTGTCCAGGAAGAGGGGTGAGAGGAATTTGGTATTTCTCCCACCTTCCCGAATTCAGTTGTGATCAAAGGCCCTTTTTGACAGAAGGGTAGCTTGGGATTCAGTGTCCACCAGTGCCAAAATTGTACATTGCCCCTGTATTTGGACCGGGGCATAGAATCTTCCCTCCTTTTCCTCAAGGGGGCAATGCACATTTTGGCCAACTGGTGGGTTAGTTTCTTTGCTTTGGACACTGATAGAGAGGTGATTTGGGCAGGATTCTGTTTGGGCTCTAGGGAATCTGCAAGAAAAAGGTGACAGCTAGAGATGGGGGAAGTTTTGGGTTCCCCTGGTTCTGATTCTGGGCTGCCCCCCCCCCCCCCCTTTTTGGAGGCAGTCACCAGGATGGGTTTGAACCAGGGGATTTTCGTGCTGGTCATTCTGGGTTTTGATGATGGGCGGTTCTAACTCGGTCCCCACATCTACCCAGTCTGGATTTGGATCCTTTGGGACCGATTTTTCTTTGGGAGGAGTTCCTCCATCCCTGAAGGAGAAGATCCTTTACCCAAGATCCTCTGAGGATCCCTCTCCTTCAAACTGGAAGATTTGTACCTCCTCCTCAAAATGGGTCTTTTAATGCTCTTTATTTCTCCTACCCGCCCTCTGCTCCTTGGGTGGCAGACTTTCGGGGGCAGGAGATTTTGGTTCCGTTTCCTGAGTTTCCAGGGGCTTTTCACAAGTGGGGAAGGAAGCTTCCTCCAAGGCTTTACACCCCCATTCCCCTTGTGCCTCCTCCCTGGGAACCGGTGGGTTATCAGAGTTCTTCCCCCGTCATTGTTCTGGAGCACCAGATCCTGGATTTGAGGCGTTCTGAGCCGCAATGCTCATTTGAGGGTTCTGTTGGGACACCCGCTCTGGCTGGTACGGGGGCCTCGTGTCTCCCCTGGGTTGATTCTGGGAAGAGTAACTATCCCTTCTCCCAAAATACCCTGCATTAGGATAGTTTGGGTACCCCTCCACCCTTGGCCTCCCCTCTCCCAGATTGCTCTGTCTGGGCTCAGGAAAGTGGGGAAAGAAGGATGGATTGTTTTGGGGGTTAAAGTTTGGTGGGTACCTAGGAAAGAAATTTGGTCCGGCATTTGGGGGATTACTGCCCTCCTGGGGAAAGTGAGGAGGGAAGTTCCCCGGGTTTCCTGTTGTCTGGTTGGATCCCCCCGTGGGCTGATGCAGTCAGGGGAGTTAGGGGTCCCATTTGTGGGGTTACCTCCCTGGCTCCCTGTTTGTGATTGGCCTGAGGGCCTTCTGGGTTTGGGGTTGTTGGGATTCTGTGCAGGAAGGTTTTTAGGCCCCCCCATCTCCAGATCTAAAATGGGGGCAACCTTCACCTCCGCCATTTTAGCAGCTTAGCAGCAGCAGGGGTGTTGGTTGTTTTGGGGCTTTTGCTGCTATTTTTATTTTCCAACGGCTTCTGCACCTCATAGATGTGCGTTGCTTGTTCAATGACCCAGTCTAGTGATCTTTTCTCGTGAAAGTCCCTCACTAGCTGGATCATAATATACTTAGGGAGAGCATGAAAGAAGGTGTTTACAAATTCTTTACTGTCAGTGCGCACACTTCTAGTGGTCTGCGCAAAGGCGCGTTTTAATTCCTGGACAAATTCTTGTGGGGCCTGGTCTTCCCCACATTGTAAGTTCAAGGCTACCTTGCGAACCTCTTGCGGGTTCCTATGGATGGAAAAATGTTTCAGGATAGCCTCCCTATAGGTGGACCATCTGGAATTAATCTGATCCTCCTGCCCCGCAAAGAAGCTGGAGTACTCAGGAGAAAATGTCGACTTTACATATTGAATACAGCTTTGGCTGTCCTTCAAATGGAAAGTTTCCATCATCTGTTCAAATAGCTCAAGGTGCTCCCAAACCGAATATTTAGCATTCTTGTGGTAGGGCGTAATGACACTCCAAATGGCTTTTATTTGTTTCAGGGGATCCTTGAGCAAGGCCCTCTTGACTTTGTTGGCTTTTTTAGTTCGGTTCACCCTGGTCCACTCGTCCTCTGACTCAGAGGCACTGCTACCAGAGGTGGCTGTCTGGTCTTCCAGGCTCTCCTGGATTCTACGAGCTTGGGAATTGGTGGCAGAATGTGGGGGCCTAGTTTCTTGGGGCCTGTGGCGCTCAGAAGAGTCGTCTGACTCTTCCTTGCTCCCAGGATTGGCTGAGTACTCCCCCCACTGTCCTAGCTGGGAAGAGGTTTTTAATATACTCTTAGTGGGCCTACCCCCATGGAATTCCCCACTAAATTTTACCGTCTGATCTCTGGATAAGTGATATTTCTGAGGATCCATTTCTCTGATTCTCCCCTCATTGGAGTCTCCCTGATCTGAGAAGATGGCCCCAGCACTTGGGAACTCATACATAGATGCCTGTTCATCCATTTCTGGGAGGCGCTGACCTATTGGCCCCATATTTCCCCTTGGGTTGAAGTCTACCATCCCCATGGTCCTTGGCTCATGTGAGCCAGTGGACATGGGGGTGGCAGAGTCCATGGAATTGAAGATATTGAGGTCTCTGGTGCCTGGGTTTCTGAGGTTATGCTCAGGGGTTTCCCTCTCCCATCTGACCTCATCTCTCTCAGGGCCTACTCCCTGTTGATATGCAAGAGCCTGACCCTTGTGTTCTTCTATCAAGGCCTTCCTGGTCTCTATTAGTTGTTTCTGCATAGCTACCTGTCTATGGAGCCTGTCATTTTTCTCACAGAGAGCTTCATTGTCTCTCTATGCTTCCTGTCTAATTTTGGAGTATTGGGCCAATTATTGCTGCAGGAGGGTCACCTCCTGAGTCTGATCCTTCCCAGCCTGGTCATTCTTTGCCAGAGCACCTTCCACCCTCCTGGTGTGCTCTAACAGTTTTTCGTAGTCTGTTTTGAGCTTACCCAGTCTCTGAAGAGCCAGGTGATTTTCTTCCATCTTGGTTTTTAAATAACTGACTTCCTGGCCTAAGGTGTCCCTTTCATGAATTAAAGTACCCTTCTGTGCAGCCAGGTTATCCCTTTGTTTTTTGAGTGCACCAGCTTTCTGGCACTCTTCATCAAATTCAGTTTGGGATTCAAGGTCCTTGATAATTAATTTATTATTTTCCTCTTTTAATTTGTCTATGCGGTTCTCTAAAGTGACCATCTGTTCTGCGCATGCTCTGTTAAAGGTTAATTGTTATTCCAGGTTTTGTTGGCTCTGTTGTAGAGAGTCCAATCTTTCCTGACACTCTTTTTGCAGTGTCAGTACTTTGGTATCCTGCTCTACCCTCTCTTGCTGCAGTATATCCAGATCTCTTTTTACTTTTATCAGGTACTGCCTGGTTTCATTCTCTGATTCTTGGCTCTTTTGTAGCCTTTGCTCTGCAGAGTCCAAATCAGTTTGGGTTTTCTCTAGTGATTGTACTTGCCTTTTTGCCAGATCTAGGTTTTCGGCATATTTTTCCTGTATTATCTCCAATGTGGAGGTACAGGTATGCCGCTATTTTGGCAATTTTACATTGCTCTTCTTTTTCCCATGGGGCCATGTACAATTCACTAAGGGCCATGTGTATTGGACCCTGGTCCTTCCATATGTCTGATCCTGTGGCAGCGGCTTGTTTTTTGATTTCCTGCAGCCAAACATTCTCATCCTGCTCTGTCCATTCACCCCTGCCAAATAATTTGTGCAGTAGGTGTTATTTTGCCATATTAATTTCTACTGGGGTCGCCATTCCGGAAATATTAATTTCCTTCTGACTTACAGGAGTTATTTTATTTTTGCCAAACAGGCCAAACTCCTTAGAGTGTTTCTATTGAAGGGTGTTTTTACAGTGTAGCACAGTGTGGTAGCCCAACAGGGTTTATGCACCCCGTCAGTTAGCATGCTGTGTTAGACCGTCACAAGTGGTATGTCTAATTCAGGATCTCGTGACGAGCCCCCAATCTGTAATTGATTTCAATCCGGCACTTCACCTAAGTCAACGCCTAGCGTGTAATGCACAACTGAAATCCTTATTTATTTGTGCCTAAAAGTTCTTTTATTCTGAACGATGTACCACTCATATCACGCCCTTCTCTTGGAACCCCCCCTGCCCCACCCCGGTGACACTGAATCAGGAATCAGGCTGGTTTGCAAAGTTAACATATTTATTTATGTATTCACAATATAATCACACTATGTTTAATGAGTATACACCAATCACAATGGGGTGATGTAACACTAAGCAATCTCTTCAATTACAAGGAGCAATAGTGAGCAAAAATATTCAGCAGAGAAATAATACTTTTGTTTGTGTGTTCAGAACAGATAGCAGTGTGATTACTATTTCCCCCTGCACACCCTCCACCTCCCCAATAGACAATGGCCCTCACTCCGAGCCATGCTGGTAAGTATCGGTACTTTCCGGCATGGTGTAAAGTACAAGATCATGCTGGTTGAAGACCGAAAATTTCGGCCCATTCTGAGCCCTCGGATACGCGCTTTCCGCCATGCCGGAAAAGGACCGCGCGGCCTGCCGCAAAACCCCCCGAAAAACCTCTACCGGCATGCAGCGACACGTAAAGTACAACACCGCCCTGTAAGCATTAGCGTCAGTGCATAACGGTGACCGTAATTTACGGAGACCGTAAATTACGGTCACCGGAAAAAAAAGGAACCGGAAATTACGACATCGCACAGGAACGGGAAGGAGAGCGGCGGCCATCTTTAAAAACACAATCCATTGCCATACGCAGCTGCCAGCAGCCCTGTGAGGAAACTAAAGTTGGGAACCGGACCAGGCACCGCAGGACATGCCGAAAGCACCAAAAAGGGCGGCGGATCGCATCCGCAAGCAGAGATTCTGCCCCGATGAACTCCAGGCCATGGTGGACTACCTGGCAGAGCATGCCGATGTAGTCTTCAGCAGCGACATGAGGAGGGAGTTGACCCTCCGCAAGAAGACCATCTGGGCGGAACTGGCACAGAGGGTGAGCGATGTTGGCAACACCCCCCGCACCCCAGGGACTGCCGCAAGCGGTGGGACGACCTGCGGGTGCGGGTGCGGGGCCTCCTCTCCAGCAACGGCAGCCAGGCCCTGCAGACGGGAGGTGGCCCAAGTACCGCAGTCCAACTTGAGCCGTGGGAGGAGACCTGTGCGGAGCTCATTGACACTGAATCCATTGAAGGCATGGGACCATGGAGTGCGGGGGAACGACTTCTGGAGAAGGAGGTGAGTGTCGACAGTGTACACTGGCAATGTCCATTGCATGATGTAAACTGACCCAGGGGCCATCGAAGGCACCCTCTCGTGTTGCCCCCCATCCAACGCATCCCCCCATCCAACAAATGGTGAGGCAAGTGCTGCCTAATGCTGACCCAAGTGCGAGTACATAACACACATCAACCATAGTGCATTGACTTGCACAGCCCATCATGCACACTGTCCAGCGTGGTAGGCATAGTACTAGCCAAAATGTACATGACCAGGGCACAACGAGTCACTCCCAAACATGTGTATATGCCATCATCATGCACATGTACCACTGCCATAGCTACCCCCCAAACAGAACAAACCGTAAATGACCGAAATGTCCATGCAACCATGTATGCAAATAGGACATTGCACATACACTAATGTTGTCCCTCTCTTCTACCCCGACAGGCAAAGACCATGACAGCACAGAGCCACAGGGAAGCCGGCCAAGCACCTCTGCGTGTACTGGCAGGGTCAGACCGAAGCCAGCAGCAAAAAAAAACACCCCCCAGCCTACGGAAAGGCCACTTGAAGCTGGCAGACCAGCTACCCACACAGCATCTGCGGCAGCAACTGTGCAAACCCCTAGCTCGGCACAGTCGACCGTCTCAGGGGAGGCTGCTGCCACCGCACCGGATGAGTGGGAGCCCAGCCCGCCACTCATCCAGGGGCCCATGTCGGAGGACGACCAAGACAGTATGCACAGGCCAGAGCCATGCCTCGTGGCCCTGGCATCATGCAGTGACTCCGGGGATGCACCGTCACCTGTGCACAGACTGGAACTTGACCCGCAGGGGTATGACGCCGTTCCCCCCAGTCCACCCATACCACCCCCTGCAGAGCATGCTGGTGCAAGTGGATCCTCAGATGGTCTCCCTTCACTTGACCAGCACCGAGTGCACCAGTTGACTGATCTAATTGAGAACTACATTGAGGACAATCGCCAGGCCAGACTGCATGAAGAACTTAAGCAAATGCGGCAGTCCCTCACCGACTGCACCACCAGATTGTGCGACTCTATGACGGACAGCACGACCCGGCTATGCCATGTCCTCAATCGCATAGCAAATGCCCTTGAGGCAGGGCATCAAAATACGGAGCCACAGCAGTAGGACACGGCCGCGACCAGTGAGGCCACGCAATGCAGCCCGGAGAGACACACTCGGCGTTACTTGCGTCAACGGGATTTGCCTCCCCCAGACAAGGGGGGCAAGAGACATTAGGCATTCCTGCCACATGTGGGCCCCACATCCTACATGGGACGACTGCTCTGGAGTTGGGGGGAGTGGGGTGATGGTGTGTTCTGGAGTTGGGGGGAGGTGGTAGGGGGGTGATGTTGTGTTCTGGAGTTGGGGGTGGGGGGAGGTGGCATGGGCAGTTGCTGATGTAAGCACTATTTTGTTTTATTTATCACAATACACAATTGGTGTTGCAAACTTCAACCGTTGTGGACATTCATCATTGCACATTTGTTCATTGACTACTGCCAGTGCATGGTGTACAAGTATGCACGAGTCCGTTGCCCTGTGTGCCCATGTCATGACACCCTCTACTGACTTGTGTCCTGGAGACCTTGTCCACTGTAAGTACAGAGCATTACACGTCCCTCAAGTGCACAGCCTCAATGAACCTTTGTTGGCACTACACCCTCCGCCTTCACCGCATCGTCCTGTGGTTGTAGCAGTACCATGTCAGGGGTGATAGCCGCTCACGTAGGGATGCACTTTTTGTCCATCGGCACATATGGCATGGGCCCATTCGACACCAGATATCAGTGGAGGGGTCAGCCACCAGTCCTGGTTCGCCGGCACATATGTGCATCATGCAAGCCTGGTGACTGCTTCATCTACACGCTTGCACGGGTATGGCCATAGTCTGGTTGCCCCATGGGCCTGTTCAGGGGGTTCATGACAGGGGTCATGTGGCTTGCTGTCATGGGACAGCCAACAACAGCTGCATGTGTCGCCAAATGAGGTGGGTGTGTGGACTGTCATGGTGGAGAACAGTACTTGGCTGTCATGGCAGGGTTTCAATGATGGCCATCTGGACATGTCCATGGATGTATTGGGCACGATCAGGGACACAAATATGTGTCCGATGCAATGTAATGCAGTGGGGTGTTGTGTCTACATGATGGTCCGTGAACGATGGTGTGGACATCTTGGGGTACAATTTTCTTTGTTGCATGCTGCTGTCCTGATGTCGGATCATTGTGGTGCTGTGCACTGTGTACATTCTTATTTGGGTGTGATGGCTGTAGTCTGTGGATCATGGTCATCATCCTGCTCTGATCCATTCTATGGTGATTCCCAACACTCCTATGGGGGTGCCATGCCGGTGATGTGATATCGTACCCCTGCTGCCCTCCGTGAATTCCACTCCCAGGGATGGGTCTCCAATGTGGTGCCAGGCTGGGGGATGCCACATTGTGCATGTGCAGTGTGTCCTCCGATATGCGCTTACGGTTGTGGTGTCCGCCAATGAGTGGTGCTGGTGTAGTGTGCTTAGCCCTTGTCAGTTGGTGGAGATGTAGTGTGATGTGGGTGCCTTATTCTGGCAAAGTGGGAATCTGTTCATATGTGCCGTTGCACTGGTTCTGTGGCAGGTTTGTTGTCGGGGTGAACACCGTGCAATGGCTTCATCGTTTCAACGCAGTTGGTTCATGCAGTCACCCACCCTGTGGCACCAGTGCACTTGCATGACACAGTCAGACGACTCAACAGCCAGCCAGACAGGTCATCCTGCAGGTTGGGCCATGTGGCGCGGTAGGGTGGTGATCAGCTGGCCCTTTGAGTCATGTGTAGTTGTTTGTTGTCGGGCCCACCCATGTGTGCGGTTCTTGGTAGCGTTGGATTCCATCTGCACGTAGGGGGAGTGGTATTGTTTGCAGTTGCTGTCCGCAACGTGCATCCCAGGCAGGTCCACATACGACCTGTAGGTGCTGTCAGGGGCACCATTGTCATTTGGCATGCCTCCATTGCATTAGGTACAGCTTTACTGTTGTGTATGTCATGGGTGGTCCATGTTGGGGATTGGTGGACCCTTGTGTGCTTGGGGAGGTCTAACAGCACTTGTATATGTGGCCGCATAATGGACGGTTGTGACATGCCACTGTGTGCTGGTGGGTGCCTTTGGCATGGGTGTGGGGCACAGGCAACACCATCACTTGTGCTGGGTTGGCACTGTACATTTGTATGGTGCTCGCTTTTCTTGTGTCTGTGGCGCAATATGGTGGTGACGGTGTCACAGTCTAGGTGGTCAGGGGTGTCTATCTGGTAGGACTTCTCCTAGAGCGGCCGGACATGCTGCGGGTGCATGGGGGCTGCAAGGGTGGTAACGGAGGCTGCACTGGTGCTGCATGCAGGGCCTGTCTCCCCCCTCCTTCTACCCCTGTGTCTCCTCAGTGGGGGGGCCTGGTGTTGTTGCAGGGGTTTGTGTGGTTGTGGCCTTGCTTGTTCGATTGGTGTCATCTTGGTGTGGGAGGGGGGTGGTGTGTGGGTGTGTTGCTTTCCTGCTGTGGCAGACTCCTGGCCTCCGTCTGTGTTGCATGTGTGCACCTGTGGCTCTGGGTCCCACTGCTCAAGGTTCTTTACTCCTTCTCTGAGATGCCTGTATGTACTCCATGCCGGTAAGGTACTTTACGGCTTTGGGGAGGCCGTAATTTACGTGTGCTCCTTACTTGAGATCAGCTCCGGTTTACGCCATGCCGTTAATTTCGGCATGGTGGGGCGCGCGCGCGACCCAAGAACGTAAATTACGGCATTGTAGTTTACGGTGCCGTAATTTACGGTCTGAGGGGTCGGAATGGCATGGAGCGGAAAACCATGCCGGTAAATCATTACCGGCATGGTTTGTAGCTTACCTCCATGCTCGGAATGACCCCCATGGAGCGGAAAACCATGCCGGTAAATCATTACCGGCATGGTTTGTACCTTACCTCCATGCTCGGAATGACCCCCAATGTAAAGAGATAGGGGGAGAGAACAGGTTTCAGGAATGGCAAAATTCAAACAATATATCAATCCCAATTTCCTCCCAGCAACACAAGAGAAAAACAGGATTGATTGGCAAGCAGTCAGAATGATTTTTAAAGTTATCAAGAGAATGGAATGGGTAAAACCATAAATATGGTTTAAGTTGCTGAAATTGTTTAAATTCTTATGGGAGCCGCTTTAGATAGTTACAGACAAACACTAACAATGATTTAATACTAATAAGCAATGTGAAATCTTAAAACTAAGGTCAGAAGTATTCAAAAGCTGTTTTACACATGACAGAAATTTCCTAAAACAAAATTTGCTGCAAACGTTTCCCCGCGCGGTAATTGCGATTCGGGAGAATTATATGGATTTGTAATGCGGTTTTAGGTTCTATGGAAAGCTGAGGATGTTAGCTACAAGCAGAAGTTTGGTTCTAGCATAATAATTGAGAAAGTTATGGACGTTTTAGTGGAGGTCGTTGTTCTGAGATAGGCGCAAGAATGGGAAAACAGGGATGCGCTTTTAAAAGACAAACAGGATTTCTTATACTAGATTAGGACTATAGAAAAAGAGAATGCCAGACATGAATCTCCACAGTCCTGGCCAGGGACCTGGCCATGGACCCTTCACGTGGTGGATGCTCACTTTCTTTCTGGGATTCAATTTATTTATTCACAACACTAATGATTTATGATTTTAGAAAACAAATAAGAGAAACTTAGGACAAGAAAAGTTCTGACAATTCATAAAATACTCCTAACACTGCCGGTTCTGAATACAAGAGAGGATGGGTTCAAGATAGGGATCAACTATGGACAGGACATATGCTAGTGACACAGTCCTATTCTATAGATACTCATTAGATATGTTTCAAACGGAACCGTCAGGATTCTGGTCCGTCAAGATTTCTGGTCAGGGAAGGGAACCTGGTTCTGGGATAGACAGCTGGGCACACCAGACTGGACTGGGTCTGTTCACAGCACGGCACAGGACTGGATCAGGTCAGCAATGGTTCTCTGATCACAGCACAGCACAACTGGATTGGATCTTTTGGTTCTGGTAATAATTCTTTTAGCAGGAAATCAGTTACAGCACAGCCCGGATGTTTCTTTTGTTCCCCTTAGGTTTCTGGGGTGGGTTCTGGAATCTTAAGGCCTAGCTGAAAATGGTTCAGCTATGCAATGAGCCTTTCTGCTTGCCAGGTTTCTGGAGTCTGGAGCAAGGAAGATGCATAATTCTCTAGCAGGGTGCTCCGCCAGCAATCGGTTAGTGGGTGAATCTGTGTGTCCCTCTAAGTCCCCAGTGGTCTCTAATTATGCTTATGATAAAGGGTGTGTGTGCTAGTTTATCCTAAGCGCGCCCCTTAGGCAGGCGCTTGGCTAGACTCTCTTCTCTCCCTTGATTGGAGGAGAAAACAGGGTGTCACCATGATGATGTGGGTTTATGAGTCAGAGAATCCTCCCCTTGGCCCCTTGAACATAAAATCTACTTTTGGTACAATACATATTTCCATGTGTGCAATCTCTATAACAATCATGTATACAGTTTACATATTTTCTACTCCTCCAAACCTCGTTGCTGTAAGATCTTGTGTCTGCTTTTTACAGAATTGTGCCCTTTTTGTCCGGAACCCAATATTCATTTTATCAGAAAATGTGTACAAATGTGCGCATTGAATATGGCCATAAGTGTATGAAGTTTCATGCTTTTGGCATAAATACATTTGGCGTAAAACCATATTTTCTGCTGTTACTTCCCAGAACATCTCACAGAGTTCTGGCGCCTCTTAAAATGTGCCGCCAAAAATTAGATTCACAAATCTGTTGTTTACATATTTTTCACAGTTTTACACAGTAAATTATCAGTCTTTTTAAAACTGTGCTTTTGGCCTTTGTTACGCAGCAAATGGTGGTTTGTCTCCATCTCCTTCTCCTGGCAGCTCAGAAGCAGTCTCCTCCCAGTTCCTGATGGGCCCGGCCATTTATGACTCTGCACACTTCGTATTTCCTTTCAGCCAGAGGATGTCCATTGTCCCCTTCCCCTGCAGTCCCAAATTCTCCTCCCCTAATCTAATCATCACAGAGGTGTGATTTCCTGGTGGAGTGAAGCAGAAGGGAGATGCCTGGCCTCCGTGGGAGAAGCTGTTGGACTGGTTTGATTGCTTTTAGGCAGGCTTAATTTCAATGTCATTCTGTTACATTTTATTTCTTGGTTTAAAACAAACTTGTAATTTCAAAACAAGCAGCTAGAACACTTATTCCAGATTCTAAACCATGGGATTAAACAGTTACAACCTAGGTTACTCTCAATAACAGGACACTTAGTTTTCAGACATTAGATTTCAGTTGTACAAGTTTCAATTCTATGCTGGCTTCTAACAACTGTCATACAGACGGCTGAGGGTACTGCGCCCAGATTTTGACAGATTTCACAGGCAGGCACATTTTTTGCTGTGAATGTTTTGATGACAAATTCAGCTTTTCAGGATATTGTATGTTTATAATGATTTCTTGAACTAAGTGACTTGTAGCACCCAGCAAGAATATTGGATGTTTCAGCAACCAAGAAAAAGGATTTAAAAGCAAGATTTTGGATTTCTTTCAGCAAAGCACTGCATCTCCCTCGGTGCTCCATTTTTACTTGTGTGAAGCCCAGTGCCATGTTTCAGGAGTGAGATCTCCGTTCCACCACTGACAACATGCATGGTAGATTTGGCAGCCATCTTTTTGTGTTGCAAAGCGCGATTTCCATAGGTTTTGGCGTGCATGAGGGCTTTGCAGCCATTTTGATAATTCTGGCACCACCAGAACACAGTGATGCCGCAGGGCATAGCATAAGTGGGTTAATACATCCCACACACACCATAATGGGCACTGGGGTGATGGCAATGTTGCAAATTGCACAAATATAGCGTAGTTAATGTAAATGGGATAAATGTTACTTTTAAGATTATTTCGTTAAAATGATACATTTTTAGAAGTGCACCCACGCAGCAACATAATGGCAACTATGTTAATATGGTATACATACAATATAAATACATGCACTGTCACTCAGCCTTAATGAGAAGCAAGGAGTTACACATGTGCATGCAAGATAGAGGGTTTGAATGGAGATTATGATGAGGTAGACACAGTAGTCTATAAAACACACATGCATGAACATACATAAACGGTTGCTTTTTGGAATAGTTGGGGGATATTTTGAATAGATGATTCTGTGTGCTGTGTGCCTCCTTATTGTGGGGCGTTTGTGTAATTCACTGAAGCTTGGATCTGTGAGATGAAACTTTGAATGGCCAGGAAACATTTTTTTCAAGACTGAAGGCTGAGAGGGAGCAGCAGCCGAGGTCAGTTTCGACCAACCCTGTTTTATCGCCTGCTGCTATTGTGGAAGAGAGATTTGATCTTGGTAGGTACATGGGAGCCTGTTATTGAATGACAGAGGGATTTTGAACACCTGGTAGGGCTGGGTTTAAGGGCCAGACAATTTACCTGATGCAAGGGGTGCTTGAGTGGAAGGTGCACCAATAGATCATGGATTTTCAATTGAGTTGTCAGGGTGTGGGTTGAGACCATGTGGGCTGGAATGGTAAATTGCATAGTTTAGAATGAAACGTGGACACCAACAAGTTGGGCTAATAAAACCAGTAACAATAGATCAAAAGGAAGTTTGTTTTTTGCTCTCCTCTTTACACCAATGGAATTTGTATAGAATGGCTGTGTGCGTCACAAGTAGGAGTAAAGGTTTCCAACCAGATGGAACTTGCAATAATTGAAACTGTTTGTAAGTTGTGTAAACTGTGTAACTATGAGATGGGGCTATGAGAAAATATGGAAGAACCCAAGAGAAGGGTGTAGTGTAAATATGAGGATGGTGCCTAGATGAATGCATCCATTGAAAAGTGTGGGAACTGAAGGGAATATGGTTGCATTCTATAGGTTTGACAAATCATGTGTGGGGGGCTGACTTTGTAACGAAACCTGTGGGAGTGTTTTAACTGTTGCAAATTGCATAAAATGTGTGTTCTTTGTGTGGTTCAGAGAGACTCTGATTAGTTTGACTCTTTGATGTCATCTAGTCCCTCTCGGCTGTTAGTACTATAAACTTTGCTTTACGGACAAATGTGCACTTGCTCTTTAAGTAGTGGGCCTACATTGGGTTAATCTGATCAAAGGTCCACACCTACACTCTCTTACAATTCTCATGGTATTCCCCTGATAATGGCAATGATCTACACATATAACAACAGTCTATCCATGCCTGCAGGATTCCCCTGGGATTCCCCCGATAATCGGAAAACGTTCATAAATCAAAAACTCTTTCAATTCCTTTCAGGATCTCACCAAGTGGCCCCTCCTCTTTCCATAGTTCCCCCACCCCCCTTAGCTGCTTCCCCTCCATGGCTCTCTCCCATTCCCGCCTTTCACTCCTTGATTTGTGTGATGCATGTTCATTACCGAGCACGTCTTCTGTTGTTCCGCCATTAATCGGAAAACGTTTTAACTGTAACAGGCTCCAGAGACCAACCCAAACTCTCCCATTTCACATGGTATCCTCTTTCACCCTCCCCACCTGTAGCGGGATGCAGTTGCACCCTCCCACCACCCCTCCAAATATCTCTTTGAGCACTTTTGTTTTCTCTGGTATTACCCACGGTAATCGCTCGCATTGAGCAACACAAAAATGGCTGCTATTCATTTCTGAAAAGCATCTCTGCTGCAAAGCACCATAGGAAATATAGCTATTTATTTGGGAGCAGGGACACACCCCTTCCCCATCAAATATCTTTAAACTACGGGGCAGATTTACCCCTAACCTGCCCCAGAATTTAAGTCAACGCTTCGTGCCCAAGTAGTCTCTTATTTGGTTCAAATCCACCTAGCACTTTCTGTGCTTCAGCCTTACCAAATTTAGACGAATGAGAGTAGGCTGAAAACAGAATTTTTTTCTTTCTTAATAACTTTTTCATTTTTAACAAACCTTTCTCCAAATGTCCAGTTTGGACGGACAGGGGACAAGGGGGAAGGACGTCAAAGGACTTCAAACTTTTTGTTTGTAAAATGTCATCTAAATCGGTCATGCAAGTCAAACGTTATTAGCAAAAGAATTTTCAGATTTCCTTTGACTCAAGGCTATCACTTAACTATAGGGCGGCGACCACCACCCTCTAATATATATAGAACCACACAGACATGCAAAAACACACATTGTATGTAGGGGAGCCAGAGTTTATGAACAAAAAAATGGGACAAATGTGGAAAGGCAATATAATAGAAATAGAGGACCCCTCCCACCCCCCTTCAACCTGCACTCTGAAGTATCATGAATACAAAACCCTGAATAAGGCCTGAATAAAGCAATACAAATAAATACAATGTCTAATCACTGACAGACATGGCAGAGCAGAGCGGCAAAGCTCACGGATGGCCTGTTAGATCAGACGTTTCTTTTTTAGTCCAATAAGGTTTGCTATATGTTTAGACTATTTAACTGCTGTGTTCACTACCAGGAGCAATTTTAATAGTTTCATCTTTTTCAGGAAGGGTCTTTTTTTGTGGTGTACTTGGGTCCACTGATGATAGATTCGTATGTGATTACAACTAATCACATACGGAATTTATAGTATGTTTTAATTTTTCTAGGCGGCTACCACCAATGTGATATACTGTTCATTTCAGCCTTAGGTTCCGCCGTCATGGGCTGCCCCTTCAGTTCACAGGATAGATTCAGGGATGGCAGACCTGGAACATTTTAGGGCAAAGCGCACGCACATATTTTCTATCACTCGCTGCTGTCCTCATTTGGACCAACAGCTCCTAGTGAATTGCCTCCTCTCTCTTGATCCCAGGGTTTTCGCTCCTCTTTTCCGTCCCATCACTTTCACACAGCTGTTCTTATTTTCGGGCTCTCCCTGCACCTGCACCATCACTACCACACACCAGTCTGTCCCGGGGTGACCTGCAGACGCCCCTTATCAGAGAAGCCTTCTGATGATGAGTATGTAGTTTCGAAGCCTGGTCCAGAAGTGCGACACTTGGCTATGCTGCAGAGGCTTGGTGGCAGGGGGGCACATGGTGTCACACACGGGGACTGCCCCCCGACTCCACTCACCTAAAACGAGCTGTCGGGTCACCCTTTGTGTATGGGCCCAACTCTCCCTCGACTTTGGTTATACTAATTTCGGCAAATCAGCTGGAAATATGACCCATCGGAAAACAGGTGCTGCCAACAAGAAAAGCCGGCAGCAACGTGGAGTCTGACGATGTGAGGGCAGAAAACAAATGCGAGAGGGAACAGGTCAGTGTTCATTTGTATTCCGAATAGGGAGCCATCCAGGGAGGCCGAATGGAGAGATGTGTGATTAAATATGTAGGTGTCCCTGGAGGTAACAAAGAAGCTACCAGCTGTGAGCGACCCGGAGTTGACGTTAGGCATTCGGTATTTCAGAACTGAGTGAGCTTTTGAGGGAGTTTGGCAGCTGCATCGCTGTTAAAGGTGCTGTTCTATAATCACCGCGATGTCTGTGAATGTCGCAGCCTCCTAGGTCTATTTTGTTGTTGTTCAGGCATATGTATTAATTCAGTGCCAGCATGGCACAGATGTGATGCTGCAGGGTGCTTGACAGCTAAGACTGACATTGAATGAAGCAGAAATGATCTTCGGTCCTGTGCTTTAGGCATACTTCTTTATACATATTCAATTCAGACGCTGCAAGATCCCTTGCTTGCATGCCTGAGCAGGCTGTTGCTCCTTTGTCAGGCATAACTCATTATGTCAAGCTTTGGAATGCTTGCTAATTATGCGCTTCTTGTGGGAACCTACACCCTGACTGTCTGTGGGAGACTGTAGGTACCCTCTTTATGGGGAAACTTGCATTGACGAAAATGGCAGCAATGAATCCACCCCCTCCCCCCGCCCACCTCTCTTACTGAGCATAGGCCATGCAGTACACATATGGAACGTCAACGGATTAATTCCATGTGTTAAAATCGTGCCAAAAATGGCTGTTTACACAAAAAATCGCGGCAAAAAGGCCGTGGTTTTGCCGCCACAATCCATGTAAAGGATGCACGGGACACCCCTGCAACCCCCAGACCCATTATACTATTTAAGGAGAGCGGGGGACACCCCTGCAACCATCGCTCCTTTTAATGGTATAATGGGGTACACCTTTACCGGTTCAAACCACAGCATTTTTGCAGCAATTCTTTGTAAAGGCGACATTTTTGCAGCGATTTTATTACTGCATACCAACGGATTGTCCTTCTTTAGTGATGCTTTTTACTCACATCACTTCTACTCACAGGTAGAAGTGGGGTGAAAAAAGTAGTTGAACTGTGGACTTTGTGGAAAAAAGGGTGTTGTGTTCAGCGGTAGCTGGTGAATAGTTTTAATTGAGTGGACGCACACTTTTGGCACGAATATAGGCGAGAGACCGAGCGTAGGGAGAAGCGCAAATCAACCATGAGAATTTAGGAGGGGTTCTTCACATAGAAGATGTTTTCAATGATGGGTTAAAATGGTGAATTTTACAACACACTTTCTGTGCAAAATTGGGTGAAAAGCTACACAGATTGCAATCGATATTGTAGGGTGCAGGCATGAACAAATCCATTAGATGGCAAGTCACCAACATTGCACAGGAAAAATGTTCTGCACATTTTGATGATGCCTTTGCCTTCTACAAGGCAATATTCAGCCAGTGTCAAGAAATATTGCCATGATGACTGACATACAACCATATATGCCTTTATTCACACATAAGAACATTCTCCTGTTTGCTTTCACCACAATCCCAGTAATGATACTAAAGGGAACCGTACACTCTGGCTCTGCCAATGTATGCCAGTATCCCATGTAAGAACATTCTCCTGTTGGCTTTTACCACAATCCCAGTAACAATGCTAAATTGAAACGTGCACACTAGCTCTGCCTGTATATGTCAGTATCCCATGTAAGAACATTCTCCTGTTCGCCTTTACCACAATCCCAGTAATGCTACTAAAGAGAACCGTACAAACTTGCCCTGCCAATGTATGCCAGTATCCCATGTAAGAATATTCTCCTGTTGGCTTTTACCATAATCCCAGTAATGATGCTAAATTGAAACATACACACTAGCTCTGCCTATATATGCCAGTATACCATGTAAGAACATTCTCCTGTTGGCCTTTACCACAATCCCAGTAATGATGCTAAAGGGAAACATACACACACTAGCTCTGCCTATATATGTGTAACGCTCACCTGGTATCCACGGGGACGTCACTCAGCCTGTTCTGACCTCTTATGACCTCAAACCCTTCCCTGGAGTCTACTCGACTGGAGACTGGGCCTGAAACACAGGATTGGTAGAGTTTAACTCCCTATTGTCTCTGTGTGCTTGAATACCTTCTCACCTTGTTTTCTTGGAAAGCGTGCTCTCCATCCTGCTTTGAGCGCTGGGGCACGTTGATTGATGCGGGCTCGTTGCTGCCTAGTTACTTCACTGGCAAGAGTCCAACAGGTAAATACAATGAGTCTTTTGAACAGTTCTCTAACTTCGTTCCTTTCCTTCCTTAGATGATGGCCGGCGTCCGGGGATGACGATGTGCTGCTGAGATGAGTAGCGCTGAAGGTGAGTGAGAGCGCGATGTGCGAAGCAACCCTTTCGTATTTGTATTGAACTGAGTTCTTTTTCTGTGTGTTTTAGGTGCCGCAACGTTTTCAGCGTGGATGCCGGTTATGAAGAAGAAATGCGGTGAGTAAGCGCGGTATGCAGTGCCTCTAGATGTTTCCACGCTAACCTGGAGTGTCTTTTCCCAATTGCAGATGGATGAGAAGTTCCGGAGACAGAGTTCCCCCAGAGCGGCTGGGATTCAGGTAAGCGTTTGAAGCTCGTACAGTCTTTAAAAATAAGCGAAGGTTTGCTGAATGCTTGCTAATGCCTTTTTTCTGTTCTTTTCCCTTTTCCTTAGGAAGCGGCGTGCTGGGATGGGAATGACACAGCTGAAGATGCCCGCAGAACAGAAGGAGCGATGAATGATGGGCAGAAGCACCCCAAGGTAAGGATGTTCCTAACAGTGTTCTTGTTCTTGCAGGAGATGAGCGCAGAAGAAAGATGCAGGCCTACTGGAGACCGATCCGAACACGGTGAGTGTCACGCTGCAGGTGCAGAAAACACAAAGCATGTTTCTCAGCCTGGGCGTGGCTTAAATAGTCTCTGGGTATCCCAGGTGTCTCTGGGCTGAACCACATCCAAAAGACTAGACTGCACATGCAGTTCAGGGAACCAAAATATGTGCGGGCATCCATCTTGTCCCCATCAATGCACTACAAGTCCAATCCCCAATGTTACCCTATGGGAGTGAGTGAGTCTGGTGCCACAAGCGCCAAGTCTGACTCCAAGTGGGTCTTTGGAGCGATGGAGAGGCCCTTGAGGGCCATGTAGGTGATCGTGGCCTGGCTCCAGCCTGACATCTTGGAGGGCTGGGAACATGAGGGGCAGGAATCATGACAGCACTCCCCCCAAGGCCCCTCTCAAGGTGGCTCTTCTGTCTGGGCCTGGTTTGTTTGGATGTTTTTGATGAAATTGTCTAAGCAAGCAAGGTGCATGGATGTACTCACAAGGCTCCCATGTCCTGTCTTTTGGACCATACCCCTTCCAGTCTACTAAGTAGTATAATTTGGATCTGATGTACTTTTAATCTAGGATGTCCTTGACTTCGATTTCTGGCTCCCCGGCGACTACTACAGGCTGCGGTGGCGTTGCTACCCGGGTCCCAGGTTCAACAGGTTTAAGGAGAGACACGTGGAACACAGGATGAATCTGCATGTTTGACGGCAAAGCGAGTCTAACCGCCACAGGATTTATCACAGAGGTGACTGTGAATGGACCCAGGTATCTTGGACGGAAAGTTCGGTTCCTTTAATGGACACGTGTTTAGACGCCAGCCAGACTTTGTCTCCCACTTGGTAGTTGGGGGTCTTTGCTCGGTGTTGATCAGCAAACTTCTTTTGGCGATTCTTAACTTGAAGTAGGTGTTCAGCTGCCCTTTTCAAGGTTTCAGAAAAGGTTGTGTGCAAAGTTTTGACTGCTGGCATTTCCAGGGTTGTAGGAACGTCCAACTCAGAAGTATGTGGGTGCCTGCCATACATGGCATAAAAGGGTGTCTGCCCAGTGCTGGTGTGTAGGGAATTATTATAAGCATATTCAACTATCCATAATAGGTCGAACCAGCTTCCTTCAGCTTGGTGTAACATGCAACGCAGATACTGCTTGAGCGTCTGATTTGTCCTCTCAGTGTGACCATCCGTTTGGGGATGGTGACTGGTGGATAGCCGGATGCGATCTGGGCCATAGAGCAGCATTTTCTACAGAAGTTAGATACAAATTGAGTACCTCGGTCTGAGACTAAAACTGAAGGAAACCCATGGAGCAGTACGATGCCTTCAAGAAATACCTTTGCCAGAGTGGAAACATTTGGGAGCCCCTTAAGAGGAATGAAATGTGCCATTTTTGAAAATAGGTCCACGACCACAAGAATAGTGTTAAACCCTTGACTGGGTGATAAGTCAGTAATAAAATTGAGGGACAACGTGTGCCAGGGTGCTGGTGGGGTTTCCAATGGTTGTAATAGCCGAGACGGTTTCTGCTTGGATGACTTGTTTTGAGCACACACTCCACAAGATAGATGTCTTTACGCCACGTGGGCCACCAATAATTTCGTTTTACCTTGGCTAGGGTTTTAGCGAATCCGGGGTGGCCCTCGATCAAGGAATCATGATAACCGGACATGACTTGTTCTTGTAGTTCTTGGTTTGGTAAGAATAAATGATTCCTGTAGTAGGGCAACTGATCTTTTATCATGAAATGTTCTACTTGTGCATTCCACGCTTATAATTGCTCCGGACTCATCAGGTTTTGGATTTCTTCATGTCATTCTTTCTGAGTTATGGTTGCTGTGATTCCTAGGAGCTTGTCACTCGGATTGATTGCTATTGGGTCAGGGGTCTGATATGCTTGCTCTTCCACCCCCATATGGGAAAGGGCATCGGCCTTCCCGTTTTTGACCCCTGGTCGAAATTTAATCACGTAGTCATATTCAGCAAAAGAAAGAGCCCAACATAGTTTTCGTGAGGATTGGACATTTGCCGTTTTTAGGTAGTGGAGGTTCCGGTTGTCAGTTATTACGGTGATTGTGTGTCTGGCGCCCAGGAGGTAGTGCCGCCATGCCTTAAAGGCTGACTTAATGGCCAGGAGTTCTTTGTCTGTGATAGCGTATTGAGTTCAGGGGTGTGAATTTACGCGACCAGAAGGTAACTGGGTGTAACTGGCCCGTTTTGGGGTCCTTTTGTGAGAGGACGGCTCCCATAGCCATGCTTGAGGCATCTGTTTCCACCAGGTATGGGAGATCAGGGCGAGGGTGGCGTAAGATTGGGGCAGATGTGAATCTTGCTTTGAGTTCCTGGAAAGCTTCCTCGGCTTCTGTTGTCCACTGGAACTTTTTGTTGCTTTTCCTTAGCAATGACGTGATGGGATGCACGATTTGCGAAAATCCTGGGATGAACCGGCGGTAGAAGTTTGCAAAACCCAGCATACTTTGAACCCCCTTGAATGAATTTGGGGATGGCCAGTTCAGGATAGCATCTACCTTGTGTACATCCATTCGGATTCCATTCGGGCTGAGAATAAAGCCCAGGAATTCCACCTCGGAGACGTGGAATGAGCACTTTTTGAGCTTGCCGTAGAGCTGGTGTTGACGGAGTTTCTCCAATATGGATCGGACGTGTTTAACGTGGTCCTGCTTTGATGCAGAATATACTAGAATATCGTCGATGTACACTAGAGCACAGACATCAATCAATTCCTGTAGGACATCGTTCATGAAGTTTTGAAATGCTGCAGGCACGTTGCAAAGGCCAAAGGGAATTACTTGATATTCGTACAAGCCGTTCTCCATTCGTCCCCCTGTTTTACGCGAACAAGGTGATATGCCCCCCAGGTCTAGTTTTGTGTAGATTTGGGCATCTTTGACTTGATCAAGCAATTCAGGGATCAGTGGCAGGGGGTAGTATTTTTTGACGGTAATCTGGTTCAGTGCGCGATAGTCAATGCACTTTCTCAAGTCCCCCTCCTTTTTCGGTACGAAGAATAGAGGACTGGCTGCTGGAGCCTTCGAGGGACGGATGACCCGTTGGCCAGGTATTGGTCAAGATAGGCCTTCAGGTGCTGGTTTTCTGGTTCCATGAGTGTGTAAATTCGCCCGCAAGGGATTTGTGCGCTGGGTATCAGGTCGATTTGGCAATCGTATGGTCTATGCGGTGGCAGGGTATTAGCCTGTTCTTTCTGAAAGACATCTTGAAAGTCCTGGTATTCACTTGGTAGGGTGCCGATTGCCACAGTCGCAAGCGTGGAGGTTCTGGTGTCTATTGGTTGTTTCTCTTGGCGATAACATGTGTGGGCGCAAGTCTCGGGAAAGGCCAATTCTTTTGCTCGCCAATCAATTTGAGGATTGTGAGCTACCAACCATGGCATTCCCAAAATCAACTGGATCGGCGGTGCCTTAATGAGGTCGAAAACGATAGATTCTTGGTATCCATCCTGGCACAGAAGGGTTAAGGCTGCAGTGCATTGGGATACTGGACCAGAAGCTATTTCCGTGCCTGTCGACAGTGGTAACAGTGTCGGTGGTTGATTTAGGGTGTAACGGAAGCCCCATCTTTGCCGCAAGATCCTGGTCGATTTAATTCCCAACGGCTCCACTGTCAATGTACGCTCTTACTGCGTGCATCTGAGATGGTTGTTGGTGATTGATCAAGACCACAGATAGTGCAAAATTAGAGGTCTGTAGTTCACTTTCTTCGCGCGAAAAGTGGACCCCTACACTTGCCGGGCTGGGGAGTTTTCTGATTCTTTGATGGTATCTTCCTTGTCCGTGGCCCCTACCGTCCTCCTCAGTGGCTTCACAGGGCACTCTTTAAGGAAATTACCTGACCTTCCACAGTACAGACATAACTGCTGCTGTCTCCTTTTATCCCTTTCCGCTTTAGTTATGGGGGATCTGATCCCTCGGTTTGCATTGGTTCTCCTGAACCTTCCGTTGTGCGGGCAATATTGTCCTTTGAACGCACATACATAGGGCGAGGGTCTGGTCTGGTTCGATCTGCTCTTCGGTCCTGCATCCTATGATCCAGTTGAACAACAAGGTCAATGAATTCTGAGCAGTCTTTCGGGGGTTTTCACTACTTGTGCGAGAACATCCTTGCGATCCCCCCGCAAACCCTGATTCTCTTCTCCACTGGCCATTCTGCTTCAACTACAAGTCAATTGAATGTGGCTATGTATGTTAATAGGTCTTGATTCCCGTGGCGTAGGGACAGAAGTTCGTTGTCTAATGCCTGCCCATGAGTACGACGGTCGAACAGCTTTTCCATCTCCTGCTGAAAGCCCCTGAAGTCATGCAGCAAAGGATCGTCTTGGGCCACAAAGGGTACAGACCAGTCAGCGGCGCTACCACTCAGGTAGGATAGCACAAAAGCGACCTGGGATTGGTCATTCGGAAAGGCCCCTGGTCTACAAAGGAAGTGCAGGCGGCACTGGTTCATGAACGTTGGAAACCTCTTGGGATCCCCCGTAAATTGTTCGGGCGGGGCCAAGGGAACTGCCCCAGGAAGGGTTATCTGAATGGGATTGGCTGATGGTGCTGGCATCGATGGCACGCTTCCCGGCAATGGTGCATGCCCTGCTTGTAAGTTGCCGGCTTAAAACATCAGTGCGGTTTTTGGCTACTATCAGCTCTCTCCTCAGGGTGTTGGTCTCCTGCCTTGCTGCATGTACTTCGGAACGTAGCTGCCCCAACATGTGGGCTAACTGGTCGGTTTCTGACATTTCCATGATGCCCAGGTGGATTTTGATGTGAGGCTTTGTGTTCTGTAACGCTCACCTGGTATCCACAGGGATGTCACTCAGCCTGTTCTGATCTCTTACGACCTCGAACCCTTCCCTGGAGTCTACTTGACTGGAGACTGGTCCTGAAACACCGGATTGGTTGAGTTTAGCTCCCTATTGTCTCTGTGTGCTTGAATCCCTTCTTCCTCGTGGTCCAACCCTTCCCTTTGATCCACAGCTCACCTTGTTTTCTTGGAAAGTGTGCTCTCCGTCCTGCTTTCAGCGTAGGGGCACGTTGATTAATGCGGGCTTGTTGCTGCCTAGTTACTTCACTGGCAAGAGTCCGACAGGTAAGTATAATGAGTCTTTTGAACAGTTCTCTAACTTCGTTCCTTTCCTTCCTTAGATGATGGCCGGCGTCTGGGGATGGCAATGCAACCCTTTCGTATTTGTATTGAACTGAGTTCTTTTTCTGTGTCTTTTAGGTGCCGCAATGTTTTCAGCGTGGATGCCGGTTATGAAGAAGAAATGCGGTGAGTAAGCGCGTTATGTGGCGCCTCTAGATGTTTCCACGCTAACCTGGAGTGTCTTTTCCCTCTTGCAGATGGATGAGAAGTTCCTGAGACAGAGTTCCCCCAGAGCGGCTGGGATTCAGGTAAGCGTTTGAAGCTCGTACATTCTTTAAAAATAAGCAAAGATTTGCTGAATGCTTACTAATGCCTTTTTTCTGTTCTTGTCCCTTTTCCTTAGGAGGCGGCGTGCTCGGATGGGAATGACACCGCCGAAGATGCCTGCAGAACAGAAGGAGCGATGAATGATGGGCAGAAGCGCCGCAAGTTAAGGCTGTACCTAACGGTGTTCTTGTTCTTGCAGGAGCTGAGCGCAGAAGAAAGATGCAGGCCTACTGGAGACCGATCCGAACCAGGTGAGTGTCATGCTGCAGGTGCAGAAAACACAAAGCATGTTTCTCAGCCTGGGCGTGGCTTAAATAGTTTCTGGGTATCCCAGGTGTCTCTGGGCTGAACCACACCCAAAAGACTAGACTGCACATGCAGTTCAGGGAACCGAAATATGTGGGGGCATCCATCTTGTCCCCATCAATGCACTATAAGTCAAATCCCCAATGTTATCCTATGGGAGTGAGTGAGTCTGGTGCCACAAGCGCCAAGTCTGACTCCAAGTAGGTCTTTGGAGGGATGGAGAGGCCCTTGAGGGCCATGTAGGTGATCGTGGCCTGGCTCCAGCCTGACATCTTGGAGGGCTGGGGACATAAGGGGCAGGAATCATGACAATATGTCAGTATCCCATGTAAGAACATTCTCCTGTTGGCCTTAACCGTAATCCCCGTAATGATGCTAAAGGGAAACATACACACTAGCTCTGCCAAAATATGCCAGTATCCCATGTAAGAACATTCTCCTGTTGGCTTTTATCACAATCCCAGTAATGATGCTAAAGGGAAACGTACACGCTGGCTCTGCCAATATATGCCAGTATCCCATATGAGAACATCTCCTGTTGGCCTTTAACACAATCCCAGTAATGATACTAAAGGGAACCGTGCATTCTGGCTCTGCCAATATATGCCAGTATCACATGTAAGAACATTCTCATGTTGGCTTTTATCACAATCCCAATAATGATGCTAAAGGGAAATGTACACACTGGATCTGCCAACATATGCCAGTATCCCATGTAAGAACATTCTCCTGTTAGCTTTTAAAATAATTCCAGTTATGATGGCAAAGGGAAACATACACACTGGCTCTGCCAATATATGTCAGTATCACATGTAAGATCATTTTCCTATTGGCTTTGCTCTTAAAGGCAGTGAGAGGCAACAGTAACAACATATGTCCAGATGTGCTACAACAATGTGGCCCAGTCATACTGGTGGAATTAGTTTCACATTGCCATGCCTTCTTTAATGAATGTGCCCAACTGTACCTCACAGAGAGAGGAGAGACAACTGCTGAACCCAAAGTTATGTAGCCACATCCACGATGATCCAGGATGTATGTTAATCGTTTCTTAATGGTGCAGACGTTTATTTTTGATGTGGGTTGCACTGTAGCCTCACCCCTTTTACCGCCTATAAACCTTTAGAGTGGTTGATGTTACTGGGTGAGACCTAGCTATATACACCTAAGTCACATACAATCTCAAGACGGAGTTGAAGAAAAGCAATCCTGCTCCTGTGTCAGATAAAGTGTCACGAAGAAAACCTAATGAGAAAAATTGAATGACGTAAGCCTACTGTTAAAAGGTACAAAGCTTTAAGGCAAGAGTTAAAGAAGCACTTTTATACACAAGATTTTCCTGTTTTTGCTTCTCTCCTCTCTCAACTCGTATTCATTTCTTTCATTTTCACTATTCCTTTCTCAGTCTCCCATTTACTGCTTCCTTCATATTTACTTCCCCCTAACGGCCTCATCACAAGTTGAGCAGTAGCCCTTAAACAAGGCAGTAACGCTGCTACCACTGCATTTGAAGCTTGGCACAATCGCGAGTCGGGCAGAAAGTTGGAGTTTTACGTTCGCTTTCGGTGTCAGTAGCGTGGCGCTAATTGCGCGGTGCTAATAGCGCTGAAAAACCCCCAATGGGGAAGGAGGATTTACTGCCTTACCGGTACTCGAGATCCGGCGCTGAGTAGCGGTGCTGCTATTTGTGTTGGTGGTATGCCGGTGCAATTACCACCGGGATACCACCAACCCTGTGATGAGGCTGTTCAGCCATCCTTTTATTTGCTTTATTTTACTTTTCCCCTTTCCGGTCCATCCCATCCTCGACTCTATCTTCATGATGACCTCTGCTCTTTTCCTGTTACCTTTTTCCATTTCAATTGTCCTGCTTCTCCTCTGTTTCATTGCTTCCACTTTCTTGATTGCTGGTCCTTCTTCCCAACTTCTCCTTTTCACAGTCCCATCTCTGACACTTCTCCTTGGTATCCTTTTCATTGTTCCCTTCTACCACGCAATCATTACTGATTCTCTACTCCTTATTAGTACCTGGCAGGGGGGTGTGTGGCAGCCTCTTAGCCAATGAGGAGGCTCAGAAAGTGGGAATTGCCAGCAGTAATCCCCGCTCCAAGCGACTCATGGCTGAAGGCCGCCATCTTACCCCGCTGGGGAATGAGGTAAGTGTGGTTCCGCTCTCCGCTCCCTCCTCCCCCCATCCACAGAATTCCCTCCCCAGCCCCCATCTCAACTTACCTTCTTTGAGTCCATTTTGGGAGCGGATGGGCTGGGAACACTTCTGTCCTCAGCGGGTCAGCTACCGATCTGCGACAGGCCGTCATTGAAAGGAAGAAGGGACTACATGTAGTCTCTTCTCTCCTTTCCATGGTGGACATTTTTTTTGTTTACTTTTTTTTATGGACTTCATGGAAAGAGAGAACGGACTACATGTAGTCCCTTCTCCCATTTCCATGGCGGGCATTATTTTTGTTTACTGTTTTCTATTTTTTTCAATGGCCATCATCAAAAGGTAAAACTGACTTGTTTTTTTTACCTTCGCCAACTGCCATTTTTTTTCATGCTTTTATTACCCCACTTTTACGGGTCGGGGTACTAATAGCATAAGCCATTTACAGGGGGGGGCATTACCACTTCACTTGGGCCTGTAACCATGGGTCCGGGAGCATTACCTAAAGTGGTATTTCCCCCCTGCTTGGGGCTTATTGCTTAATTAAGGTGGTTTATGATGCCATTGTCACTATTATTAGTCGCCTGATGTGTGTCACATGATGTCATAATGAAATTCATTATTCGTGAAAGGTTTTGTCATGATTTTTGTTACATGAATGAGTACAGTCCATTCTTAATAAATGACGTGTGAGATACAATACAGTGAGATAACTGTCCAGTGAAAAACTACGTGTTCTTTTAGGCATGCTCGGAATGTATAGGCAGGCAGATTACTTTTGCGTTTAAGGGTGACGAGGTCAGAGTCAAGAGTTGCACTTGGCTTTGGGCTTCAAGCTGATTCTCATGACAGGAGAAGGAACATCAAGGGTGTCAGAGATAGCAGAGTGGAGCATGGAAAGGGCAGGATCAGGATGAGAGTCAGCCAGAGGTGGGGGGAGAGAAAGTGGCAGCGAAAGCCTCAACTGACACACGCTTCATGGGCTGGTTGACCAAGAAGATAGGTGGCAGTTCTGGAGCTGGCTTGGCCTGCGGGGTAGAGAGGGAGAGGTGGGAGGAAAGGAGAAAGTGATTGCTACAGAAGAGATGAGTGATGAGCGGGTTAGAGAGGGGGAGGTCAGAAGAGATGAGAACATCCAGAGTGTGTCCTGCAGAATGAGTCGGGCCAGAGGGAAGAAAGAAAGAGACAGAGAGTCACAGAGATCACAAAAGAGTCCAGAGGAGGGAAAGGAAGCATCCAGGTGGATGTTGAGGTCTCCAAGAAGGAGGAGTTGAGTGGTTGCGCCAGGAGGTGGAGGTGGAGAGGAAGGAGGTGATCTGACCAGGTGGCCAGTAGATAGTGGCCACTATGAGGGAGTGCCCAGGAGAGAGAGAAAGCCTACAGACCAGGCATTCAAAGGGGTGTATGCCTGCATAGGAGTGGTAGAGGCAGGGATCCAATCAGGGAAAATCAAGGCTTCACCCCGACCAGTGCGGTTGGCTCTCGGCACAGAGAGGATCTTGTAGCCATAAGGGAGGAGAGTGTCAAAGCTCATGACACAGCTGGTTGTGAACCATGTCTCGGTGAGACCAAGGACATCAAGGTCATGTTCTTCCATGCGACGGCACATGTCAGAGGAGTGTTTGACAGCTGAGCGAGAGTTAAGAGTGGTGAAGTGGAGAAGGTTGCCATGCTTGAAAGTCTTCTGGGGAGGGGTACAAATTAGAGGTATGCCCTGCAGAGGTATAGGAGGAGCACGAGGGAAGACAGAGGAGGTAGGGGGAGAGGGCAGGGTGGCCAAGAAGGAGGAAGCAGGTGCCAGAAAAGAGACAGAGGCAGTGGGCAAGGTAGCCGAAGATGGGAGAGAAGGGATAGCGGGAGCTGAAAGGAAGTTGATAAGGCGTGGGCGACGTCTATCAAAGAGGAAGTTGGACTGAGGGCCTTGGACCAAGACGGTGCCATTCAGGTAAACGTAAATGATGACCTTTTGAGGAGTGGAAGGAGGCAAGGAGAGCCTCCCACCGGGAGCCACCAATAATGGGAGTGGAGGAGTAAGGCGAGAACACGGAGACCATATCAAGAGTCCATAGGTCTGGCGAAGGAACGACAAAGAGTATGTTGTTGAGAGTCTTTCTGGAGGAAGCGCTGGTGTGGGTATCAGCGAAAGGGAGGCCTGGGTTGGAGACTAGTGTATCCTTTTTGAACGTCTTCCTACCAAACTTAGTGAGAAGGGAAGGTTAGTCGATAGAGAAGCAATTGGAAAAGACAGGAGGGACAGAGAAAAACATAACTAAAATGGAGGGGGTAGGAGTAGAGAGTCAGATGAGACACGAGAGCTAGGGTGGGAAATTACAGCAGGTAAAGCATAGTGGTCACTGGGCACAGCGCAATTCAAAAGTCTGGCAAGGCAGATGAAAGCAGTGGTCACAGGGGACAGGGGCAGGCTAACACATGAAACAGCAAGGCCAGGCTAAACTTGATGTTCAAATAAGGCAGGCTAACACATGAAAACATGGGCAGGCTAAATTAGAGTTTCAAATAAGGAAGGCTAACACATGAACACAGGCCGGCTAAATTTGAGTTTCAAATGAGGCAGGCTAACACATGAACACAAGCAGGCTAAATTTGTTTTTCAAATAAGGCAGGCTAACACATGAACACATGCAGGCTTAATTTGAGTTCCAAAAAAGGCAGGCTAACACATGAACACACGCAGGCTAAATTTGATTTTTCATCAAGGCAGGTGAAAAAACAATTAGTGACTGGGCAATGCTAGTTTAGGTGGAAGTCCAGAATGAGAAGCGGTGAGAGGTTGAACAGTCCCGGTGTGTAGGAGAGGGTTGATCAGGACATTTAAAGCGAATGACTCTGGGCACAGATTGGCATATATTGTGGCCTCATAGGAAATCAAGGGCTTTACCCTTATCCCAAGTATAAGAACAAAAATCAAATTGCAGATTACTCAGCAAGCACCAGAGCCCAGTGATCGTATCCAGCCTCACCTCAGGGACGCCCTGCCTGCATCCCTGCTGTCCACTACCAACACAGCTTCGTTCACCTGCAATGTTGGATAGCATCACTGGGGCCCATAGTGGGCGACTGTCACCCGAGCAGGCTCCGGTCCTTCCAGGGCCTGCAGTGTGGCATACACCAAGAGCTCATGCCCTGCTGTCTTTACAGATCCGGACTATATTTTAGCAGCAGTCCTGAGGGTACCTCTGCCGTGCACAGGCAGGTTGCATCCTCTTTACTGCGAACGCAGCCACGTGGTCGACATCACAATAGGGGCCCAGTTACATCAGTGTGGGTTAGTGAGGCTGGACCCTCGAATGCACAGATCATGTGGACCGCAGGTTCAAATACAGAATGAACTGCCCCTTTGGTGTAAAACAGGATCACCAGAGACTCAAAAATCCATGTGGGGGGCTGTCTAACTACGAGGTGGAGTGTGTCACCCTCCGTCTCTGCAGGCAGATAAGACGGGGACCCTCCATCTCGTCCTTGGCCGCCACCCTCTAGAGAGAAGGCTTTCTTGGCTGGGTATGCGCTGCAAGGTCGCTTGGCCACTCTCCACACTTCCTTCAGATCATACAGAGGAGCAGCAGTTGGGATTCACTATTGAGGTTGCAGGGGGTCTCTGAGGACCCGGAATACACCTCCCAGTGATCCTCAATCCTTAGATCAAAGTACACTAAAGGAGCGCTGGCCAAGGGGTTACATGAAGGGCTCCAGTCTCGGTAGTATTGAGCGGAGATAGGAGCTCGTCTATGGGGCAGCCATCTTGACCACGCCATCACTGTGCGGGGCTGCCAGTGGCACTTGTCCCCCCTGTCATAAGGGTCTTCAATTAGGCTTCTTTTCCCTAACTCAGGTGGTTCAACTGAAAGGTTAGGGGATGAGGGCTGGCCCACTTTGCTTACTGCTTCATTTTTCCATTAGCCTGGTGAGGCAGTTTAAAGGCTCCTCTGCCGTTCTCCATTTGGTGGGCCCCAACTTGAAGTCAGGCCGTTCGGGTCACATGTGCGCAAGCTCGTCTGGTATACCAACGGTAAGATTCCTCTCGTTTCTGATTACAATGGTTTGTTTCCTGGGCTCCATGGATCACTCCTGCATGGACGCTAAGATTTAAATCTGGAATTAAACCTAATTTCAAGAGTTGCTATACAGAACTCTTCACAAAAATCCTACAAAATCAGATTCAAGACAACTACATGAACTCCTAGCTCAGTATGAGGTTTTAACATTAGCTCATACCCCCTATCACATAATGGGCCACTGTCTTGATTTAGTGTTAGCAAGAGGAAAAGGGATTAGTATGGTTGATACATTCCTATCAATTGGACAGACCATTATCATAGGGCGTTTTGTATCAAGGCAGGACAACGTGAAGACCCGATTTAAGCCTCTGTTGGTACTAAACTTGGCAAAAGAAAAAAGACTTGGATACTATACCTGGGACGGATCTTAGTACAGCATTGAGTAAGTGTACCCAGCACACAGCACAATGATTGTGATATTGTATTCCAAGAAGGTACTCAAATTATGAGCAATATTTGCACAAATGATGCACCCTTGAGAAATATTGCTATTAAAAAGCCTTCTAAAACATGATGTACCAGAGACCTTCTGGAGTTTAAAAGAGAACATAAATACCACGAAAATTGATGGTATCGTTCCAAGTCAATTAAACATTCTTCGTTGGCAAGTATAGCAGTGAACATATATAAAAAAGCGGTGTTCCGAGCCAAATCGAATTTCCTATCAGCTAAAATCACATCAGCAATTAACCGTCCTCAAAAACTGTTTAAAACTATTGCTGACTTTGTCAGCCCCAATATATACGCACCAACGAAAATGTCATCTGTAACTCAGGCTAATGGCCTTAATAATTTTTTCAGAGATAAAGTGCTGAAAATTCAAAATAATATTAGGCTTCATAGAAATTCATATAAAACCCTCCAATTAGAGGCTGTTAGCCCTGTTAATCAAAACTCTGGTGTTCTGGAGATGACAACAACTGAGATAACTCAGTTTAGTTTCAAACAAGTTTCAGAGGATGACATTACTGCCCTTTTGTCTGAATTAAAACCCACAAATGATTCTTTCTTTTCAATCCCTACTCTAGCCGCTAAACTACTTTCTTTGGAACTCACTCCTTTTATGACTAAGTTTGTTAACCTTTCACTCATTCAAGGGTTAGTCCCTGATGCCCCAAAGTTATCGGTGGTCTCTCCGTTACTGAAAAAAGTTAGTTTGGATCCTGAAGATTATAATAACTACCACCCAATTGCCGGTCTTCCCTGGCTGGGTAAAATCCTGGAAAAAGGTGATCACTAAACAATTGCAGGACTGTGTTCAAGACCACCATCTTCTCCACCCCCTGCAATCTGGTTTCTGTCCCTTACATGGGACGGAGACGGCATTGATGGTGGTCTGGGACGAGATATTACAGGCTGGGGAAGCAGGTAAAGTCCCTGCTTGTGATGCTCGACCTGTCTGCCGCGTTTGATATGGTGGACCACGGCATCCTGCTGGACCGTATGAAAAATATTGTGAATGCGGACCCTTGTGCTTTACAGTGGTTCACATCGTTTCTTACTGGTCGTCAACAACGTGTTCAGGTTGGAGGCTTTCTTTTAGTAATTCTCCTCCAGTGCTGTGGTGTGCCACAGGAATTGGCACTTTCTCCACTTCTTTTTAACATCTATCTTCATGCCCTTATGGATATCTTGGAGAAATATGATCTCAGATTCCATTTGTATGCTGACGACACCCAGCTATACATTAGGCTCGATGATGTGGAGGAAGCTATTGCCTTGGTTTGCAGATGTCTGGGTGTGTGTAGGAAATAGGAACTTGGATGGAAAAAAATTGGTTACAACTTAATCCCCAAAATAACGGAGATGATTTTGTTTGGTCCGAAGCATCTGCTTGTATGAAACAGATGCCCCCTCCTGGGAACTAGTCTTAAATACTCCACTAAAGTAAAGAATCTCAACTGTATTTGGCAGAGTTACCTGGATGTAATGTCCAGGTCTCAGCCAAAATCCAATCAGTCTTTTATAATATCTGCCTGTTGCGTCAAGCATTACCCTTCCCATCACTGATCATGCTGTGGTGGTCGGGGCTCTAGTCAACTCCAATTTGGCTTATTGTAACAGACTTTTGGCTGGAGCGCCGGGCAAACAGATTTACTGCCTTCAAAAAGTGCAAAACATGTGTGTAAGACTGGTCTTTGATGTAGCTAAGAACACCCACATGTCTGGTCTCCGTCGATGGTTGCATTGGTTAGCGGTCGAATACTGGATTCAATTTAAAATTGGGTGTTTGGTCTACATATGTATGATTGGGCTGGCACCAGTTTCATCTAATAAATAAACTGAAGCGCTATCAACCTACTCGGGCCGTTAGGTATGAAGACCGATTTCTTCTTGTTATCCCTAGGACAAACTGTAGCTCGAGAGGAGATTGTTGTTTCTCAGTGGTTGGAACTAGACTATGGAATAGCCTTCCATTGAGCCTAAGACAGGCAAACTCTTTATTAAGCTTTAGAGCGGGCCTAAAGACCTATTTATTTAAGTAAACCTGGTGATTGCAGCTTTCGTTGAACTTTTGTGGCATCAATCTTTACTGGGTTGATGTTCCCCGTTTCATTATATGATATCACCTGCGCCAGGATTCGATTAAGTTCGTTGTGTGCGCATTATAAATTCTTCAAATTCAAGTTCAAATTTACTCTGCGACTGCCCTGTTGGCCATTTTGTATAGGGAATGTCCTTTTTTTGTTTTGGTCACCCTGGATCATTACATGTCAAGCATTTACAGGGAGGGGGTAATCTGGGATCTAAAATATTTGCATGCTCATTAGGTGATTGGTCTAATTCTAGGTTCTTTGCATTCTGGTACTTGCTTTTATTTTCATTAGTAATGTATGATTGCACGTACCAGAATGCAAGGAATAGGATGGGTCTTTATCTTTTATTACACAACACATGGCAGAAACAGTAATCTATGGGGTCATTTTGGGATTCTACCCATTCTAACTCCCTCATTTGAAATATACTGAATCACCACTATTAAGCAGGCCTAAACCTCCTATGGGGTTAAAATATGTTTTTCCAGCAAATGGTTGTCACCAGAAACTGCCAGCAGCAAGAGTTTTAGGGCAATGCCTAGAATATATTGTCTTAGGGCTACCGTCGAACTACAGTTAATAAGTAAGCCAGACCCTTTCTACGCTCTCTTTTCCTTAACTACTTTTTTTCTGTATCCCAAGACTTCAAACTTTCTATTAAATTGAATCTTAAATACATGAATAATAAATCTTATTTTAGCACAGTTGGGATATCTGCAAATGTACTGTTGGAAGGATTGATAAGTAGGAAATCTTTTATGTACTCATGGCTGAACTATTTTCCTTAGAAATGAAGGTAGTTAGACTACCAATCCCCGAAAACATTTTTCTATTGATTTCATTCTTACACACCTCAACAGGAAGTAACGAATGTACCTTTTATTGGATGACATCGAGAACATCAGGCACTCCTTGGACAAATCTCGGCAGCACATTACAATGAACTACAGTTAGAGCTTGATTAAGAAGGTCGTGTAACACGTTTTCTTCATTTTTAAGCTGTGTACAGACTTTCATGTACATGGTCAATGTCGAAAGAAATGTTAAAACCCAGCTCCACCGTTACAATTTGTACAGGCACACAACCTGGGAGGCCCAGTATTGATTTCCATACCCTGCTCTCCAGCCCATGGAACCAAACTTCCTGGAGATCCAGCATAGCTTCAAGGCAATACAGCACCAGTGGCACCACCTCTTCTGTAAACTTTGATGATCGCATGTAAAGAGCAACTCCACTGTTCTCTATGAAAAAGTCTGACTCACGGTATTATAGAACATAGTTTGTTATCTTTCTTACGGTTAACCCAGATTCCGTTCCTAGAACTTGTAATATCATAACGCAAGTAATGGAATTCTGTTGCTAAATCTGAGGGTTTGACCAAATTCCAGAGAAATAATTAATTTCCTTCTTTTTGCAGAAAAATGCATAATCTTTTGTTTTATCATAATTTAAGCATATGACATTATACATTACATAGTGAGATATTGCATGAATACATCCTTGCAGCCTTGCTTGTGTTACAAAAAATATGCTTGTGTTGCATCATTTAGGACAACCTTACCTGTGAAAGCAAGCCAATTAAAAAGTGAGCCACAATGGTAAAATGGTGCAAGTGTATAACCTTGCTTGAGCACGGCATTGGTCTATGTCTCCTGGGTAAACTCCCAGCTGAAGGTGTCCTTATCTTCATCATCGGTTGACTGTGAAGAAGTATCAACATTTTCAATAAGCCTGGGTCAAATCCCCAGGCACTTAGTTTATTCCAGAGTCCCTCCCCTTCAAATCATAGTGGAAGAATACTGTTTTAGGCCTGATTTGTAAGTAGGCTCACTGCAAACTAATTTCCCATGGCATTAAGGCCAGTTGTAAACCCAAGTTGGAATATGGAGAGCCTATCTTTTGTTAACATTTTTTATGGTGTGTATTCGGAGACACAGTAATTAAAAATAACAAAATTACAATATACAGAGGCAATTAGCATATACATAAAATATAATTAAAACCAATTAAGGATACTTTTGCAAGCAAAATGTATCCACTTAAGATAAAAACACAACTAGGTCATTTTAAAATGAGTTACTTTGTAACACCTCTTTGATTTTTCTCCAAAATATTAACAGCCTCAATAAAATTTGAAATTCATTTAAAACTCTCACTCAAAAACATTCTGTTTTAGAAAATGATGGATCTCTTACAAACTTTCACAACATTTGGATACAACTGCTTTTTGGCTTGTCACAATAGATTATCAAGTACTTCACGGTTTCCACTTCTACTTTCATTTTTCATGGTCTACATGTTCTATCTTGTTTATGTACCCGTTACAAGAATCGACAACTTCTAAGGTCTGAACTCGATTAAAACATAATAACATAAATGTTCTCCTGGTGGCCCAATCAGAGAAACAAATCAAACATTGTTCCTTTCCTTATATAATCTGCCAGTGCCTTTTACATACTCACTTGAAAGAATTTCCATGATAAATGGTTTACATTTCTTTGTCTGTCATACAGCTAGATATTCTTTTTGCATGCATTTATAATCACTCTAAACAAACTATTCCAATCTACTCTGACTACGATTTCAACAAGGCAGTTTCATATCCCCTCGGCAAAAACAAAACTGGATTCACTGCAGTCATTTATTATCAAGAGCATATTAAATTAATGTCTCATGCATTGTTTGGTGGTTCGCTTTTTTCATAGTTAAATATAAAAGTACTTTCTGTAGCTTACGCAGTGCTGTAAGGGACAGGAGCTTTAGTTCTGTCCTTACAAGTTGTATAGGTGTTTCTCAATATAAATGTAGCAGAAAAAAGAAGCCGGAGTTTACACTCTATCCTCATCAGCCAATGTATTATATGACTCTGGGAGCTTTATAGGTCATATGTCAGCATTAGGCAAAGTTTGGCCTTATAAGCTTTTATGAGGCGAATTTCAGACAGCCACATATTCTTTTCTCTAACTGCTTCTGTGCTAACATACCCCCTAGCACCTCAGAGGCCTTCTGCTCCTATATTCCACACTTAATATGATATGATATGATAGGTTATTTATAACGCGCTTAATACCCAGAGGTTTCTAAGCGCGGACCCGGGGATCGAACCCATGTTGCTCCGTGTCATCTTGCTTCCAAGGCAAGCAAGCCGTTGAGCTATCCTTATTTATAGAAGGTGTAGATCCTACTCCCAGATAGCTAATCTACCATACACATTCTAGCTTTGAATCCTCCAAGAACCACGTCTGGTTTGTTCTTTGTCGTTTACATGAGGGTTTAAATATCATAACTTTTGTTTCGGATGTATTTGAATCAATAGAAATCTCACAGAATATTTGGATACTGTGTTCAATGACCTCTGGAGCCCAATACTTGCAACATCTCTAGAAAGACAATGTAATCTAGCAAGGCAAGGTAATCCCAACCCAGACACACATCTCCTTTCAATCCCTGTGCTGTCGGTTCTCCGTCTCAAACAACGACGCAGTTCCCTTCCACCTTATTTACAGGCTACCTGAGGGGAGTGGTAACTTCATCAATTACCTTTCTAACTTTCTCTCCTCTGCACTAGTTTCCTACTCTAATAATATCCGCCTCAGAGATTTCTACATCCCTGAGTCCCAACATGTAAAACACCTTAAACAGATTGCAGTCTCCCCAACGCATGTCAAAGGTCACACGTTTGACCTAGTCTTCACCACCCGCCCAATCTTCTCATGCTCAAACCCTCTGCCCCTCGACTAGACCAACCACTCTGCAATCCCCATTTCTCATATCACACACAATGCTGCTCTACAGAGGTCAGGCCAAACACCTTGTAATTGAGTGCTGATCCTTCAAGGAATCCCACTAGACACACTAGAGGCAATGTTCACAACATTCCCCATCACAGAGAATGCATCAGCCCTTTTGGATAATTTAACCACCTTTGCAAAGAACTAGTGGATGCCCACGCACATCTAAAGTCTAATTGTGCCTAAGTCAAGGTGTCTGCACCCTGGTACATGCCCAAGCTTGCCCAAAATAAACGCTGTATCAGACTCTTTGCAAAGCAGTTGCGCAAGTAATGCAGCCGAGCGGAACTCTCATCCCTCAAATCCCTTCATACCCAGCGCAGACACATGATCTCTGTGGCTAAGTCAGCTTACTACACTTCCCCCATTGAGGCAGCCTCTAACCGCAGCAAAGCCTTATTTGAAGTACACAAACACTGTTCCAAGCCCACATCTGTCCCAGAGGTGCCGGCTTCACAAGAGAAATGCAATGGAATAAACAACTTTCTCATTAACAAAACTGATCAAATCAGAGGTCTCATCTGTGCATCAAATCTCAAAAAAAGACAGTGCCCTGCTAGCCTCTCCCCGGGGCACTGCCCTCCTGGACAGACTTCATCCTCTTCTCTCCCAAGGATCTCTCAGGCTCACTCACTACACTCAGACCCACTACCTACATAAAGGTTCATTCCCAGTCATGTTGAAGACAGGTCTTATTTGACCCCTCTCAAAAAAGCCCTGCTTGATGCAGAGGAGAAAGTAGTTGAGACCCAACTACCTGCCAAAATCAACCAGCTTGACCAACTCAGGAATTACCAGTATGTCTTCCACCCCAAATGCAGCACTGCGACTGCAACCATTCAAGTGCTGGACGATGTGCTCAGAATCACTGACACTGGGAACTCCTGTCTCCCAGTTCTCTTAGACCTCTCAGCTGCCTTTAACACAGTTGATCACCAAATGCTCCTCTTACTCCTCATCAACAGAATGGGCTTCTCTGGAACGGTCCTAAAATTGTATGCATCAGACTTATTCGTAAGCACCAGGTAGTACAAATGGGCTCATTCAGATCCAAATGATTCCCAGTCAAGTATGGGTTTCCCGATTGATCCACTCTATCCCCAATCATCTTCAACCTATAGACCGAACCCTTGGGAACTCTCCTAAATGACCCCAGCCTACCTATCCATCAGTATGCTGATGACACTCAGCTGCACCTTAAAGTCAGTGGCTCCCAGGATATTGTTCACCTCCATGAATGCCTGGCTAATCTCCAAACATGAATGCCAAATGCTTACTTTAAACTGAACCCAACCAAGACCGAATTTGTCCTCATTGGTCCACCCCCACCAAACAACAACTTGTGCAACAATGGCTGGATGACATGTGCCCGGAAGTATTCATGCCTCATCTGTGACCCTCAGCCAAATCCCTGGCCTTCATTGTTGACAGTAGACTTTCCTTCCAACAACACATAGCCAAAACGGCACAAACCGCATGCCTAAAGATCCATACACTCCACAAAAACAAACCCTATGTACACCCAAACAAATTCCTCGTTATTTAACAAATCAATGGGGGAATTCCCTCCTTACTGGGCTTCTAGCCACACACCTGCCCCATCAAAGCAGCACATCGTGCTGCAGCCTACCTTATTACAGGTGCCCTCAAATTTATCCGTATCTCTCCAACACTGCACACGCTTTATTGGGTCCCCCTCCACGCCAGGATCATATTCAAAACTACATGTATCACCTACAACGCATTCTCAAACAGAACACCAACATACTTGGCAGTTAAACTCCATACTTCTAGAAGGCTCTCAAACCTCACATTGCAAAACTATCCAAAAGTTGTGATCGAAGCTAGCCCGCAAAGAGAAGACTAATCAGTCCTTCTCTTGCCACGCCCCAGCCATCTAGGACCCAATCCCGGTAAAGGCTCAAAATGCCCTTACAATCATTCAGCTCTGCAAAACACCAAAAACGTTGCGCTTTCAACAGTACATGCTGGACGCATAAAAATCTCTCTCCCTCCACCAACAATACTGTGTTACAATGTAAAATGCCCAGCCCAATTCTGGCACACTCCTGGTGTAAAGTGCTCTGCTGCTCTTGAGCTAGGTTCGCACAATAAGCAATAAAATACAGTCATGATCGGGGTGATCAGGGTGAATTAATCATAAGGCTGGCATGGACTCCGACAGGCCTTATGATTCATTCACCTCGATCGCGATTGTCATCCTCAAGGCTTTTGTGAGAGTTCATCCTCAGCCTTATCTGGACCCTCTATTATCACCACTAGTTGATTCCCTTCTAAACCATGTCTAACAAGGTTCACACGATACACACAGGATCCATCATGTATTGTCTCTCCGCCATTTCTTCTTCCATCTTGATGAAGGCCATCAAATCTAAAGCAACTCAGATGTGCCAATACTGGCCGAAACACACCTGTGTCGATAATTCTTTCCACAGTGTCAAACATCAACACTGTCACTTCAAAGCTGTCTGAATCAGGCAATGTAACAATAAATTGGCCCCCATTAGATGAAATGGGACCCATGTTTTCAGTACAATATGTTTTCTGAAAAATGTTTCTTTTTTTTCTTGAATGTGCATTGATCTCTTTGCTGATTCTATCAGATCATATATGTATAATGTTTTGTTGTGTCTTGTGTAGCTAGGATGATTTTGTTGTACTAAGTTACTAATTTTGTTATGATTAAATACATCTAGAAACTCTTCATGATTAAAGCATTTTATTAAACGTCTCTGAGTCATGAGAGTCTTTTGTTCATTCTGGACGCCCTAATCAATTGTGTACATTATCACTTCATTCACCTGGGCAAATCGGGGAATCGCCAGGAGCCCTATAATTTATACTAGATAACATAATTTTCCATTGATGTCGAAGAGAGATGCATTTATATCTTTTATGGCCGTTTTTCAAATAGGACTTTTCTTAATTGTGTTACATGATTTTTACCATATTTTACATTGATTGAGATTGCTTGAACCTGTTGTTTAAGTTTCCTCTTTTCCCTTTTAGTGATTGGTCATCTTTCTTATACGTCTTTCCCATCCTTGATATACCAGATATTCCCATAAAGTAAGCCCAGTCTGCTGTCAAATACATAATCAAATTGAAAATGACCCCCATATTTTTCTGTCTCTTGCCCCCAGATGTTGGGGCAATAGACAGAAAAATATCTAACATATTCATGCATTAGTTCTATGTCTCTCGACAACCCCTTGACACGGTTTATCTTTTTTTTAACAACCGTGCTCCTTATCTTGAATTTAGAGCTCATAACATTGCCACCATTTGTTTATATGAAAAACACCATTAATTTGATAAAAAACAATGATCGCTTACTGAAATCAGCTCTATGCAAAAGATTTTGATCATGGAATACATTGCTTTAGAAAATAATATATTATCTAGTAGAGGCATCTCTCTTTGATGGTCTAGTAATTTAATCAGGTATGTCCCTGTAACTCTCCTGTTTAGCATAATTAGTTCCCAAGAGTAGGTCAAAGGTCACCATAATTCCCCTAGCAGGAATAACACCTTGTTGCTTTAATTTACCGTCAGGAATACTAAGGTCAATTATTCTGGGGTCCTCTCCCGGTATGTGGACATACGGTGGATATTTGGCATTCAGGTCTCCCGTCATAACAATCGGATCAAAGGGGAAGTCCAGGACCCATTTTTCCAAAAGAACTCAAATGTGTTATTGTTTTTAATGATGCTGGAGGATCCTAAACATTTAACAGTAAGCATTTCAGGACACAATTATAACCAGAAATAATATTGAAAGATATACAAATAGACATTTTAATGAATATGCACCATAGGAATTGCTGCAGCCCAGAGTAACAGGAGAGAGGCAAACACCTTACTTGAAACATCTGAAAGGGCTATAAGTCTATAGTTTCTGGCTTCCTCCCTATCAACATTTAGAAATATGGGAATAATTTGAGAGGTAGACCATGAGGTAGCAGTGGTTATAATCATTTTGAACAGGTTTATCCACTTTCGCCAAACCATCTGGTATCAGAGCCATCGACATTTTAAGATTCTCAATCTTTTTTCTTAGCACCTAAGAGGTGACGTAATGGCATCTCCCTAGCCAATTCGGGAGGTCAGAATGTGGGATTTACCTCATGGTATTGCCCCTCCACCGAGTCCCCAAGCAGTGGGTGGATGTCATCTTGCTTTTGGCGCAAAGGCCTACACTAGCCCAGTGCTCCTCCATCCTTCCTCTACCCCCTGGCTTCCCCCACTTATATCCCCACATGATCACTTCACTGAACAGCGCTACCTTGCATATCCTCTCACCATCAGCCACACTGTCTGTCCCCTTCCCTTCCACAGCAATGGGTGTCATGGAAAGGGCGATGGGACTACAGGAAGTTCCCTTCTACCTGCGTCCATGTTGAACATGTTGCTTTGTATATTTTTTTAAGTTGAGAAATGGCAAACACATAATTTCTCAATGTAACAAAAAGTTCTTAGCACCCCGAAAATGATGCTGTGATGCTAAAAGCCATAAAGCCCTCAGTGGGACATGGGGTGGCCTTACTGGTTATGTAGTGATGCTGCGGCCCACAATAAAGGCCTCACTTTTCCCTGGCCTGTGATTCAGTCCCCGGGCCATTACCTGACCGGTAATGCCCCACACCTCTGGGTTTATTGCTTAAATATGTCGTCATACAAAAAGGACCCTGACCAATGAGGTAGGGCCGATATGTTGATTGCAGGATTATGCATCTTAACTTATGACACCTTACCTGAAACATATGAAAGGGCTACACGCCTATAGTTTCAGGGGTCCACCCTATCACCAATTATTCTGACATTAGATTGAGAGGTAGAAGTGTTTATACTAACGTTGAACATGTTTGAAAAATTCTCTGCCTATTCATTTGGGCAACTTTTTATATAACATTTGCAAGACCATCTGGTCTCAGAGCTGCAAACATTTTAAGATTCTTAATCTTTTTTCTCAGCAACCAGGAGGGGATGTAGTGGCATCTCCCTAGCCAATCAGTGAGCTTGCAATGTGGGCTTTACTTCATGATATATCTCATCCTCTGAGTCCCCCAAAGGAGGATGCCATCTTGCCTCCTTGCACAAAGGCCTGTGCTGGTCTGGTGCTCCGGCAGCCTCCGTCTCACCTCTGTCTTCCACAGCCCATATCTCCACATGGTGCCTTTACTTACCTGCTCTACTGCGCATCATCCTCTCACCACCAGTCCCGCTGTCCAGCACTTTCTCTTCTGCAACCATGGGTGTTATGGAAAGAGAGAAGGGACTACATGAAGTTCCCTTCTCCCTGAATCCATGGTGGGCAATTTGTTTTTTTTTTCTTGTTTTTTTTTTTTAAGACGAGGAGCAGCAACCGTGACGTCTCTCAATGTAAAAACAAAAAGCCGTTAGCAAACCAGAAATCATGCAGTGGTGCTAATAGCTATAACACCCTCAGTGGGACTTGGGGGGGCATTACTGGTTAGGTAGTGATGTTGTGGTCCACACTAAGGGCTTCACTCGGGCCTGTGATTCAGTACCCTGGGCATTACCTGACCAGTAATGCTCCCCCACCTCGGGGTTTATTGCTTAAATATGTCATCATACGAAATGGTCCTTGACCAATGAGGTAGGGTCGCTATGTAGTCTTTAAAACCTGGGCTCTTGGAATTATAAAACAGAAATTTACCAAAAGCTGACCACGCCATGTCTGAAATGGGATTTATTTGAGACGTCACACCAGGATTATGCACCTGGCCTATGACATACTAAAAGCCCTCCGTATTTCTTCTGCCAGTTATTGAAAGCTTTTGTTTCCAATCACTTATGAAATGTACAGCAGTTTTGATAGTTTTGGTTAATCCAGTTTCTGGTTAAAGTCACCTTGACTGAAGTACTTCCCTCCCAATTTGCACGTTTGCATAGCAACTAATGAGAGCACTTAATCTCACTGATGCAAGTGTGGCCTCTGCCCCCAGCACTTCTGATCTCATTTTCCTCCTATTTCTCCTGGTTCCTATCCTTACATAATGAAAGTTGCATAGTTGTGACTAGAGAGAAATGGCGTGTTGAAGAAGGAATGTGGGCTGCATTTCCAGGGGGAAATGTTGGTGCTTCCAAGCTCTCCATACCACTTTGGTGTGTGAACATGAGGCTAGAAACTGAGTGCTGTGCAAATAAATTGGGGAGCGAGGAGACCGATTTTACAACCAGCTGGAGTGACAGTTAATAAAGGGGGTTGGGTGGGCTTTCAGCGATCCAGCCATCAGTGTCCACCGAGGTGTTCTTTGAAGAGCAGGGTCTTGTGCTCCTTCCTGACCTGAAGGAGAGAGCAGGCTATTGCGAGTGATGGAAGTCATTTATTAGGGGGGTGGGTGGGGGCTTGTGTTAAGCAGGAAAAGGCTTGGGCGTTTAGGTTTTTCCTTCTTGCACCCCTTTCTTACCAGCCTGGCAATACCATTGATTGCTTCTGGTGTTGTGTCTGGGGGAGGAACGATAGCTATGGGGCAACACGCTTGTCTTGGAAGCAAGCCAACGCGGTGCAACACAGGTTCGAATCCTGATCCCGCGCTTGGAAACCACTCGTTGTTATTAAGCGCATTACAAATGAACAATTGGCCTCCCAAGATGGCAAGTTTTCAGATTGTTATGGAGGTACCTTGGTCCTAATGGCCTAGCAGGTGATTCAGGCTACTGTACAATTTCTGCATGCTGGAAGGGTAGCCAGCGCAGTTCCCCAAGTGTGTCAATGATGTACTTGAAGTTCTTCTGTTGCACTGGACTGCTTTCGGGTGCCATGGAAGAGGAGATGCGGGCATTGCCACTATCCAGGTGGGGAGAGGAACAACGTTTCACATCTATCCTTCTATCAGGGGCTGGGATAAATAACTTGATTCTGCAAAGGATTTATAGGTTATTAGGTCTCGGGAGGCAACATGCTCGCCTTGGAAGCAAGAGGACACGGAGCAGAACAGATTCGATCTCCGGGTCCGCGCTTAGAAGCCTCCGGGTATTAAGCGCGTTATAAATATCATATCATATCATTGCAACCTGCCTGTCTTTCTTTGGGGACATGACCTTAGAAGAATGGGTAGCAGTTGCTGTATGATGTATTAACTATGGGGTTAGTTCCCATGTTAAGGGCATGCCTCTGACATGGGCACACTTGTACTTCACAATTTTGAAACCCTGCTAAAGTCGACATAGCATTTTATCCTTCCAATGTCAATAAATTAGGTACCATTAAATAATATATCATTGATTTTTTCAGGGCTTAGAAGTGGAAGGAATCAAAGATGAAGTGCGAGAAAACAAACTTGATATTATGTTGTATGTGCCAACATTTTGGGGATTTTATAAATTGCACGAAGGATCAGCATGTTTGCACTGGATAGGGAAATGTAGCACCAACATGCACAGACCAAATAGAGCAAAAAGTGGTTCTTGCACTCGTCAGCCAGAGCAGATGTCGTTTCGGCACTGGTCACACAGTTCCATGCCATTTTTGCACTGGTAAGTCATTTCAAATGTCAGTGAAATATTGCCCATAACCTGGCCAAAATTGCCAATCAATGTTGCCCTTTATGTGACTGTAATAAGGTAGGGGAAGAGAAAGGTAATCAGAGCCAAGTTAGGTACCTTCATTATAAACAGCAAGCCAGAGAGAGAGTGAATGGATGATGTTATGAGAGGTGGGTCTGCTGATGTAATAAACACTTCTCTGCTCCAACGAAAAGCCAGCTGATAGACGAGTGGTGCTTTTCTCTAATACTGGTGGCTTTGTTTTGTTTGTCCCTCTCTATGATTGATTTTTTTAAAAGGAAAAGGAGTTGACTGCACCCGAAGATGATCCAGTCTATGGATGGGCCTATTAAAATGATCAAGTGAGAAATGAAATAAGAAGTTGCACACGTTGTGCGTAATACAAAAGGACCCGTTGGTCAGGTTAATTCAATAGCAGCAAATAATATATACGCGTTGATCCAGAGAATACGAGCCGACGAACTGAAATTCTCTGTCAGCTGTCTCCGGATATATGTGCGGCTCTGCCAGCGGATCCACTCCTAGCCCCACCTCTCGAGAGGAGGAGCCGCGGCGAAACGTCTCTACTGGCCGTAGACGTACTGTAAAGAGGCCAGGCCTGCACAGCCTATCAGAATCGAGGACAACGCTTGACAGCTGCCAGCTGATTGCTGTATGAGTTGAGAAGAAGGAGGGGCCATGTCCATCGCGGCTCAACGCGAGCAGGAGGAGTGCCGCATAGACGGATAAAGAGGGTGAGCAAAGTAAAGAAAAGACTGTTGTTAAATAATACGAATCGGAGAGTATTTAACAAAATCGAATTGAACTTAGCCTCAGGAGTACGTGTAAATTGATTAGGGGGGCGACAGGAGTATAAACGTTCTCCCTATTAAGACAATAGTTCAACTACGAATTCTGAACGTTATTTTGCCAACAGAATCCTGGAAACTTCTCATAACATGTAGCAGGGAGAGGAAGGGGAAATGAGTATGAACAAGACAAGTTAATACAAAAGAGAGACAAGATATTAGAAAGCTCTAGAAGAGACTATATACAGATATGGCTTTCGCTACCACATTGCCCAAGAGAATTTACAGACTCTCCAGTTACCTGCTCAGAGGAGGAAAAGGTGGTAATCGGAAGAAGGGGGGGTTCCGGATCGACACATATCCTTTTTATTGGTCTGTTTTATGAATAGTTTATCTAATGAATAAAACTGCTAAAACCCTTAAGTCCGTCTAGTAGTCTGTCCACCGCCGGGATCTGTTACATTTGGTGGCAGCAGTGGGATAGACCGAAACACGATGGAAGAGTTAATAAAAACATTGAGTGAAGGTCAGCAATTGCTCCAGCAGGCCCTTCAACTTCAAAGTCAACAGGCCCAAGCAGATTGGCAAACCTTTCAGCAAGCCTTACAAGTGTAATAGGCACAGTTGTTGGAAGCTACGAATATAAGAAACCATCCTCAAGTACTGACTTCTGTCCTACAAAAGTTCACAACAGGAGAAGATCCAGCTCACTTCTTTGTCAACTTTGAGAGAGTCACCAGAAATGCCCAGTGGCCCCCTGAGAGGTGGTGTCACTATATTGCCCCTCTCATGACAGGAGAAATGCAAAGCGCATATCAAGCGGCTAATCCCACTGGAGACACTGGTTATGGGGACATGAAGCATGTTGTTCTCGAAAGACTCGGACACGATGAAGAGGCCTATAGAATTAAGTTTCGGGATACTAAGTTATTAGCAGAATAAACTCCCCAGCAACTTTATTACCGGGTAAAAGAGTAAGGAGATAAGTGGCTACAGACAAGTACATCGACTACGCATGAGATGGAAGAGAAGGTAGTATTGGAACAGTTTGTGGAGGCCTTACCAATACCAATGCAACGGTGGGTCAGACAACATCATAGACCCTCGTTAGTAGAAGTGGTGAATATCGCTTCTGCGTATCAGAAGACAGGACCAGGAAAGATGTTGACATATCCATCCATACCCAGAGTCAGGGTTAGCCCTTCCACTACGGGGCCTAGATCATCCAGTGGACCGAAGTGGCCCTATTCGATGATCAGAAAGCCAGAATGGGAGGGTGTAAGAATCTGGCCTAACAGTGAAGGAGCAGGATCTACCTGTATAGACAGACCACCTAGCCTCAGTGCCCGTGGGCCATAATGGTTTGAGTGTGGAGAATGGGGACACCTCGCCAGACTATGTCCAAAGAAGGGGAAGACGGAACCTATGGATGTTGGGACTCTCGAAGTAGCAAAAGATGTCATCCTATCCGATACTTCCCCGAACACCAAGTCACCATATCCATACGTGTGTGATGCCGAAGTGGAAGGATGATATACCAGGGCTATCTTGGGCCCAGATCTGGTAGGTGGTGTGCCAGACTTGAATTAAAGTATTCCCATTCGATGTGTGCATGGCGACGTTAAAGTATATCCAGTCAAAGATATCAAGAATAAACTAGCTGGGGAGCAAATGGAAGTGAAGGCGGCCGTAATGCCAGTGTTGCCTGAACCCCTGTTAGTTGCTCTGATGTGCCTGATCTTCCACGTCTTATTCAGAAAGTTGAATGAAAATGGTTGGACGAAGCTCCTTTCCATGATCAAGAGATTATGGCGGAGGCCAATAAGATAAAGAAAAGTAAAACAAACAAGAGAATAGAGCAACGTGAATGGATCGAACAACACATGTGCCCTGTCACTGTTGATTGGAAGATAGATGATCAAGGAGATAGTTTCCGCATGGCCCAGGAACTAGACCCACTACTGAGGCACGCAAGAGTCTCAGTCGAAGAAAGACAAGGGAATAAAACCCCCTGCTTTGTCAAAGATAATGGACTATACTATCGCATAACGGATGGCCACGATAAAGAGCTCATTCGACAACTGTTAGTCCCTAGTAAGTACTATCGTCTGGTGTTGGAAGTGGCACACCTTCAAGTTGGGGAGGGACATCCAGGGGTTGAGAAAATGACTCAAAAGATTCTAGCGAGATTCTACTGGCCTGGCAAATGGACACAAGGCCCGGTTCTGTCAGCAGTGCGCGGAGTGCCAAAAGAAAAATAAGGCTAATGTCTCAAAAACACCCCTACAACCAATGCCCTTAATTCTAGAACCCTTTCAGCACATTCAAATGGATATAGTCAGCCCTATGGAACCTACATGTAGGGGACATAAATATTTGTTAGTAATTGTGGACTACGCAACCAGATATCCTGAGGATTTTCCTCTACGTTCCACGAATGCACAGCAGATTTGTGGTGTTTTGCTTGCGTTTATTGCGAGAGCGGGTATTCCTAAGGAAATAGTTACAGATAGGGGCACTAACTTCATGTCAGCTGTATTAAAACAATTATGCAAAACACTTCATGTTAATCAAATTAAAACTGCTGTATATCACCCACAAACGGATGGATTGGTTGAGAGATACAACCAAACGATCAAGCAGATGTTGAGGAAAACCATCTGTCCAGGGGAAAGGAATTGGGATAGGTTGCTACCATGGATCCTAATGACGCTAAGGAACACTCCTCAATCCTCAACGGGGTTTGCCCCGTTTGAGTTGCTGTTCGGAAGACCTGTGAGGACCCTGTTAGATATACTAAAGGAGAGTTGGGAGGAGAAATCGAATCCTGAAATTACACTTACTGAATATGCTGAGCAACTGAAGAAAAGGGTGGAGAAACTTCAGCCAGTGGCCCAAAGTCATCTCCTGCAAGCTCAAAGTAGATAAGAACAGTACTACAATCAGAACACACGAATGCGTACCTTCCAGGTAGGGGACCGAGTACTTGTCCTTGTACCAACTACAGAGAATAAGATGCTGGCATCTTGGAGAGGTCCCTATGCAATAGAGGAAGTTCTAGGACCAGTAACATATTGAGCTCGACAACCTGGGAGTAAATTTCCCATTCAAACTTATCACATCAATTTACTAAAAAAATGGAGAGAGCCCACATCTACTATTGCTATGATAAATGTGGAGGAAATGCCAACAGAGCATCTTCCTATTTTGGGGGAACAGATAGGGAAGGAAGCTCCGAACATAAATCCTGAATTGGATTTGATCCAGAAATTAGAGCTTTCCAAATTAGTGGATCAATATGCTGAGATTTTCTCTTCAATACCAGGAAGAACGTCATTAACATGCCACCATATACACTCTTCACCAGGAACGAAGGTGAGAATAAGACCTTATCTCATTCCTGAGGCAAGACTTCAAGCTGTCAACCAGGAAGTACAAGAAATGATTTGTTTAGGGGTGATCGAGGCGTCGCATAGCAGAAACATTGATGTACGAAGTATGAACATATAGTAAATTCATTATTGGTCCTTAGATGGCCATGAACATACGTGAATCTGGACCTGGAACACTTACAAGACTGAAGAGTAGACAATATGAAGGGCAGATCGGCCTAAATATTGATATAACCTACAAAACAGTGGTTTACACATTGACATAAGAAGACAGGTGAGAGATCCTGATGATTTCTTTCGGCAACAATGAACACTAATGATTATTGCAATCAGGAGACTGATGGTAGCCCCTTTTCTACCTTCCGGCATAGGGCATATGATGAGGAAGCCACGACGCCTGTCAGAAACCCGGAGATATCCTCCAGAATCCACCAAGTGGAAAAACAAGACATAATGCAAAAATGTCTTTTTCTTAAAAGTGTAATGTACATTTGCCATTATATGTCCTGAAGAAAGCAGCAATATAGTTATAACCGCTGAAACTGGTCGACAAATTAAGTGGTTTGGGAGTGATGACCTAAACCCCAATACCCACCACAACAGAACAACTTGGTCTTATATTATTAGTTTCCTAAAACTGAATGAAAGGAGGAAGTATGATATGAACACTACATTTTTGATTTTTGCTTGTAGTTCTGTAATTATAATGATTTAAGAAAATGAAAATGCAAGCATCATTTGTTTCCTTAAAAAAAACCAGAGGGATTTGAATGTAAATTTGATTTGACACATGTGTCAGCCCTGTGGGCTCAGTTCAGCTGTGGAAGGATTATGTGTATTCCTCCCAGACAAGGCCCACCCCTGTCAACTGACTGGACTGTAGCCTTGGGGAATTGCTTCTGTTGTTCTTTTTTAAGGGCAGGTGACATACTTTCCCCCAGGACAGCCACTCCATAGGACACTGGCCTGGGAACAGAAGCTGATAGGTACACCCATTCATCGAGAGCCAGCCTCACACCAGGTGGCTGCTTTTCTAAAGGCCTTCGATCCTATTGACAAGGAAAGGGTGCAGTGGTAGTAGCCAGATAGGCATCTGTATAGTTTTGGGAGGTTTCTGCCATCTTGATTCTCTATGTCTCTCTTTCTCTTTTCTGTCCACTCCACTTCCTCTGGCGCAAAGTATTTTGGGTGTGACATCATAAGGGCAATGTCCACACATTTCAAGAGGAGGGATTGAAGCCCTAAAGCAGGCTAGCTTTAGTGGAGACATTTGCCTATATCATCTTGGGAATTATCTTGAAGCATCTTTGGATCATCACTTGAGAACATTTCACTCTACCCTGATGAGAAAGCAGTCCTGTCTAAGGTCCTCCAGTTTTGAGGTGAAGGCTGAGTTCCTCAGTCTCCTAACCATCCCCAGGGATGCCTCTCTGCCAGCCACAGCAGAACCCAGTACCTCACTGTGTTTGGGGACCCTGCAGTTTTGTGTCAGCCTCCCCTGTGTTTGGGAACCCGAGAACAAGGACCCATCTTGTCCCTGAGTCCCTGGAGTGGAACTCACAGCAACCTAAGAAGTGACCTGTTACGTGAGCAAGGCTGTCTCTCTGCCAGCCAAAGCGGTACTCAGGACCTGACTGTGCTGGAGGAACCCTGCAGTTGTGTGCCAGCCTCCTCTGTATTTGGGACCATGAGAAAAATATTCATCCTGTTGCTGAGCCCCTGGATTGGGACTCAGAGCACCCTGAGAGCCAAGACAGACAAGGTCTTAATGTTTTTAACCATTGAACTGCTTGGAGCATTTCAAAGAACTCTTCAGCACATTTGAATGAGCAGGAACCTTAGTTGTTGCCTTTTGCTCTCCCCTGATCTTGGCACAGCACCAAGAAGTCTGGTTCGGCACTACTGAATCACCAAGAACTGCACAAAAAGTATTATTGACTGTCAACTGCCCCCCCCGTGTTGCATTTTTGTGCCCTACAGATCGGTTAGGTCACTTTGAACCATTTTTGCTCACAACTACAAATCCTTTTTCAAGAACATTGTTGCTTTTGCTTGACTTTCACCCCTGATTTATTGTTGAGAGTGCTGCATCTACTATCTTTGCTTATTCTGTGTTCTTTCTTTGGGGGTGGGTTTTGTGTTGCATTTTTCTACTTAGTATTGTACATGGTGCGTCTGATTAAAGTATATGTTTTTATAGAAGCTTGATTGGACATTCCTTTATTTTGCACTGTGTTTTTCCCTGTTTGGTTTGCTACTGAAGCACATTTATGCCCCTATTAAGTGTATAGTCTTAACTTGGCCCACATTGGCACAGAAGGCAAAAGCGGTATACCTCTTGACTGTGCCTGTTTTATCTTGATGATTGTGTTTGCTCTTTGGTTTGTAGAAGCGTGAGAGCTGAGCAGGCATTTTAGCCTCTACTCATCCTTGTACTCCTGGAGGGAAGGTCAATTTGTCACCCCCACTCAAATTCTTATCCCACTTAAAGCACTGCCAACCACTGGTTAAATTGCCCCCATATCGGGAATGCAGAAGTGCATGCAGGTGAGCAATTGTGCTATCATGGGTCCTGCCCAGGTCATGGCAATTCAGCAGCATTGTGCAGCTACAGCATGGCCTGCCGAGTCAACGTTTCCCATCTCTGTGCTCCATCCTACAACCGAACGAAATGGTGATGAATAGATGAAACCAGGCAGATTTGTCCATTCCAGACTAAGGCTCAAAGGAGTGGCAGTTAATCCATTGTGACACAGCCCACCTCATTCTAGCGTATGTGCCTTTGGGAACCACCTCCCACCTCCTCTACAGGCTGAAGAATTAGACCACCTATTGCGTGTCATCAGTGACCACATTCGATCATGCCATCTTTCAGGGACACGACATTCCTCTCCAGTTATATAGAACCACTGGACATCTGGCTGCATGGGGAATTTACTGCTGCATTTTTTCGTATGTGGTGCCACTCTCTCCTATCCACATTATACTCCCTACTCCCTTTACCATTTCAACCCTGCAACCCATATTCTCCCATCCGTTGTCCACTTACTCCCCAAAATCTATTGTGGTAAAATGGAGCAAGTTGTCCCTCTGACCAATGCAGTCAGTCAGAAACAGCCAGCAAGAAAGAACACATCATGATAACCTGTTCTGTGGGAATGTAACCACTCAGAGTCCGTAGTTACATGTTTAGCTCATTGTACCTTTCACAAACGAGGAATATCTATTTGCATATCAGTCTTTGTCCCTCCCACTTCAGCAGTCCAGCACCGAAATGCTAGACAATCCTCCTATAAACAAGAGTACCAGATCACAAACTACAAACTACAAACTACTTAGCTAATGTTCACAAATGGAAAAAGCTCTCGATCAAGTTCCCACTTAATAGAGAAAGTTCCCAAACAGACGATGGAGACTTGACTTCCTGTGGCTCCGATTTAATATGCATCTTACCTGCAAAGTAAGTGGTGCTCGATCTAGGATTCCGAGGGACCAGAGAGTTTGTAGATTCTGTAAGGATGATAAAGAGGTAGAAACCTTAAAATATCTTTTTATCGACTGTCCGAAGCTACATTTTAAGCGTTGGATCCAGACGTGGACTCCTTGCTCACTGTTCTTAGAGACGCTCAGCTCCACCCCGACTAGGCTGAAACACATGTCTGTGGTTGCTGTTGGTACTCTTGTTCAGATGAGAATTGCCTAGCCTTTCGGTACTGGACTGCCACTGGGCAGGACAAAGAATGATATGCAGGGATATTTCTCGTCTGTGAAAGGGACAGTGAGCTAAAAACTTGGTTGAGACTCTCCCAGGGGGCATCCACCCAAGAACAGGCCAATGGGCTGTGTTCGTGCCTGTAGAGGAACTCCCAGAAACCCCCCCCCCCTTTGTTTTGCATGCTGTCACAGGTTCATGGACAGACCTTCATGTTTCTTGTGGATAGTTATTTCACCCTAAACCCTGATGAGCTTGATTGGAATCCCAGCTTCGACACCCTTTCAAGTAGGATGAACACACTAAACAAATGCTTTTTTAATTAATTAAACACTGAGGAGGGACTGACAGGGCTCTCGGAAAAAAGTGGGTGGACGAGTTCCCCAGAGGTGGCACTTAAACTGCTCTGTGGTACGCATCCTTGTACCCAAAAACGAGTAAAAGGGTTCTTTTTTGATGTTCAAAACACGAAGGTCTGTCTCCTTGAAATCCTAACAGAAGGTTGTTTTGTTTTGCATACTGCAGGTTGGCACTAACAAGGGCTTTGAAGGAACAAAAGCCAGGCTATAGAAAAAGCCATAGCTGGGCTTCACAGGCCCCCATGTTTTCCCTAAGTCTCTTTCTTTGATGTCCTATCTTTTATTATTGGGCTGGGGCAGACACGTGTGAATTGGAGAGTGCCCCTTTCCCTGACAATCTGAACAGATGGGAGGTGCACTAAATCACCAGCTTCTCTGACAGAATGCTGAGCTACTGCACCCACGGGATGCCGTGTGGAATACAGATGACTTAGGAGAAACCAAACTGAGAAAGGCAAGGCGACAATATCAGAATGCAACGCCCTGATGAAGGACTCATTCAGTCTGAAATGCATTGGCATTTTTGTATCTGCAAATAAAACACAGATATTATCTTTGCCAAGGAACTAGTTGTGTTGAGATTATTTCTAAACAGGGCAACAAACCCAGGATTTAAAGATGAATGTAATTGAAATCTGATTATAACGAATTCACTTGATTTTTGAACTATAGAAAAACCACTGGACGGGTATAAAGGGTGTGCAGCCCACATTGATGGCTGTTCAGCCCAGGTCTTACACTTTTTAGGTGCCCTGAAGTGATCATCATTGAAACTCAATAGGTGTGAGGAAAATTCAATGCTAAAGTCTCTAATCATTCACAAAATCTCAGGTGCAATCGGGGGGTGCCCCCTGACCTGTGGGTGCTCCGGCATCAACTAAACAAAACACATACCAGTCGTTGCTGACTGGTGACCATGAATGCATGCCTCTGGGTCCAACAACCCTCTCTAGTTAAATTGAACTAATGTAACAAATTCAAAAAATATACTGTAAGTATATCTTAAAACAAGTGTGTTTAATACAATCAATCACATGAATTTGTTCGCACGTGCTATTAAATACAATCCTACATTTTTCTCTAATGCCAAAAACAAATTTAAATCCATTGGGTCTAAATCACATTACATGTATAGAAATGTACATATGGTCAGAATAAAATATCAAACATTCATCTAGATATTCATCGCACTGCTTACCAGTGATTGCTGATAAACTTTGGAATGCTCTCCCCTGAGCCCTCAGATCGGATGACTACTACTGGTCCTTTGCAGAGGCCTCAAAACCTGTCTCTTCACAAGACCTCCAAATCAAAACTTATCCTAAAATCTCTAAAACTCGACAGCAGCAACTCCACCCTAATCTCTCTAGAATTATTGCTGTCTAGAATTAGAAAAATCCGTAAGAACTCCTCCCCAAAGTGTAAAACACACAAATTCCCCCCACAGTTACTCATATAGTCCATGTCCGAAACGTTTCACTCGGACAGCAGAGACAAAGCCATGAGGCACTTCCGGGTCAGGCGAGGCGGCCATTTTGGAATGGCCAACAGAGCGGCCATTTTCAGTGACTATAGTATTGAGACTGCATACTTGTAAATACCCACAGCATTAAAATAATCATTGAAAGAACACTGAAGAAACGCATGAATCCATTTCATAACTCACATAATACAGCAAGCAACAGTAATCCTAGTCCCTTTCCCTGACAAGTCACAGCTCACTGGGAAGAGGCCATAAGCATTCCAAAGCCTCTCATGCTGCCTATTTCCCACAGTAAATGGCTACACGACATATGCCTGAAACAGTGTAATGCCTGCACACTTGAACATTGTATTCAGAAGGTGCTTGTGTAAAACATTTCTGTGATGTGAAGCCAAGTAGGACAATACACAGAGATATCTGGTTCTCTTGTGCAGGTAAGACATTTCCAAGCATCAGGGTGTTGTAAATGTTTGCAGACTCCTTGATTTCGAGAATAAGGGGTATTTAAAATGAATGTTGAAAACAAGAAAAGGTGGTGTTTTAAAAAAAATGTAGACGAGCATGGGTACAACTTGAGAGTGTCACCACCAGGACGAGTACACTCACCTGTTCCCTCGACTTAAACCCTGGGTCAAACTCTGCCGTTTATTGGGTAAATAGCAGCCCTCCAGTCAATCTCATTTACTGTCTTATGTGCACACTTAGGATTCACCTTGCTGCCCACTTACACTCGAAGGAGGTAACTGCAGAAGTGGGGAAAGGGGTGGTATGTACAGCTAATGCCTGGTAGGGAATAGCACCGGGTTAAGAGGTGCCCAGTCTCCAAAAGACCAGCAGACTCTCAAAAGGAAGCACGCGGAATGGGAGGACTGCTAGAAGAACAGGCATGGGCCACCACATTCAGGTGGGAACTTACAGAGTGAACCTCCAGCTCACTTCAAACTGTCTTAATCGTGGCATAGTGTTCAGGCGATAGAATAGGGCCCCCAGGGGCTCAGGGGCATTGGGCCCTCGCTGCTGCCTATTGTCCAGGGGCCCACCGCAGGCATAATTTAATGTACACCTAATTATTACAATACTAAAACCATTGTTATCCAATCTATATGGATCACACAATGCATTCAGTGTCACACATCACTCAGGCACAGCAGCCGGTTAACACTATATAAAACACCAAAACAAACACCTGTACGTTCACTCGCACAGGAGGGACTGCGGCTCATAACAGCCCCTCCTGGAATAGAAAACACGCCAAGGACAAAGATGATGCATGGGCTATAGACGTTCAGTGACCCTCATGCGCCGTACCACACGGCATATCACTCAAGGCACTCATTAGTTATAGGCAACTCTAATAAACACAGCTGGCTTCCCAGCAGTTAACCCTCTGTAGGCTTGTTGTGAAAGGAAACTGTTAAAGTAATTTAACTGGTACCTTATAGACTCGTAAGAATACATTCAGGGCCTAATTCACAGCAGCGTTTTACAATGGCGCAATCACATAGGGAATAATTAAACAGGTTTTTAAAAATTAGTAATTGTTACTATTTTCAAACCAGAAAACATTTTTACATTCAGACTTTAGTCCTTCTCTCTGCAGAGTATTTTTGTGTGCATAGTGATTTCTTGTTCTTTATGGGAGTTGATAGCTTTGCACACCTCTGACCTACTGCCTCCATAAGCATACACCTTATTAAATATTAACCCTGTTATCAGCTAAGGCCCCTGCTTCAAGGCGGGTGGCGTCGCCTCTATAAGCATACACCTTATTCCATATTACTGTGTTATCAGCTATGGCCCCTGCTTCTCGGCAGGGTTAGCCTCCATCAGCATACACCTTATTCATTATTACAATGTTATCAGCAGTGGCCCCTGCTTCTCGGCGGTGCTTCGCCTCCATGAGCATACATCTTATTCAATATTACCCTGTTATCAGCAGTGGTCCCTGCTTCTCGGTGAGGCTTCGCCCTCCATAAGCATACACCTTATTCAATATTACCCTGTTATCAGCAGTGGTCCCTGCTTCTCGGTGAGGCTTCGCCCTCCATAAGCATACACCTTATTAAATATTACTGTGTTAACTGCTATAGCCCCTGCTTCTCAGCGCGGTTAGCCTCCATAAACATAGACCTTATTCAATATTACCCTGTTATCAGCAGTGGCCCCTGCTTCTCGGTGGGACTTCGCCTCTATAAATTTACACCTCAATGCCCCTGCTTCTCGGCAGGCTTCGCTTCCATAAGCATACGCCTTATTCAATATGACCCTGTTATCAGCAGTGGCCCCTGCTTCTCGGTGGGGCTTCGCCTCTATAAGCATACACCTTATTCAATATTACCCTGTTATCAGCAGTGGGCCCTGCTTCTCGGTGGGGCTTCGCCTCTACAAGCATACACCTTATTCAATATTACCCTGTTATCAGCAGTGGGCCCTGCTTCTCGGTGGGGCTTCGCCTCTATAAGCATACACCTTATTCAATATTACCCTGTTATCAGCAGTGGGCCCTGCTTCTCGGTGGGGCTTCGCCTCTACAAGCATACACCTTATTCAATATTACCCTGTTATCAGCAGTGGGCCCTGCTTCTCGGTGGGGCTTCGCCTCTACAAGCATACACCTTATTCAATATTACCCTGTTATCAGCAGTGGGCCCTGCTTCTCGGTGGGGCTTCGCCTCTACAAGCATACACCTTATTCAATATTACCCTGTTATCAGCAGTGGGCCCTGCTTCTCGGTCGGGCTTCGCCTCTATAAGCATACACCTTATTAAATATTACTGTGTTAACTGCTATAGCCCCTGCTTCTCAGCGCGGTTAGCCTCCATAAACATAGACCTTATTCAATATTACCCTGTTATCAGCAGTGGCCCCTGCTTCTCGGTGGGACTTCGCCTCTATAAATTTACACCTCAATGCCCCTGCTTCTCGGCAGGCTTCGCTTCCATAAGCATACGCCTTATTCAATATGACCCTGTTATCAGCAGTGGCCCCTGCTTCTCGGTGGGGCTTCGCCTCTATAAGCATACACCTTATTCAATATTACCCTGTTATCAGCAGTGGGCCCTGCTTCTCGGTGGGGCTTCGCCTCTACAAGCATACACCTTATTCAATATTACCCTGTTATCAGCAGTGGGCCCTGCTTCTCGGTGGGGCTTCGCCTCTACAAGCATACACCTTATTCAATATTACCCTGTTATCAGCAGTGGGCCCTGCTTCTCGGTGGGGCTTCGCCTCTACAAGCATACACCTTATTCAATATTACCCTGTTATCAGCAGTGGGCCCTGCTTCTCGGTGGGGCTTCGCCTCTATAAGCATACACCTTATTCAATATTACCCTGTTATCAGCAGTGGGCCCTGCTTCTCGGTCGGGCTTCGCCTCTATAAGCATACACCTTATTCCATATTACCCTGTTATCAGCAGTGGCCCCTGCTTCTCGGCGAGGCTTAGCCTCTATAAGCTTACACCTCATTCAATACTACCGTGTTATCCTATCAGCAGTGGCCCCTGCTTCTCGGTGAGGCTTAGCCTCTATAAGCTTACACCTCATTCAATATTACCCTGTTAGCAGCAGTGGCCCCTGCTTCTCGGTGAGGCTTAGCCTCTATAAGCTTACACCTCATTCAATACTACCGTGTTATCCTATCAGCAGTGGCCCCTGCTTCTCGGCGAGGCTTAGCCTCTATAAGCTTACACCTCATTCAATATTACCCTGTTAGCAGCAGTGGCCCCTGCTTCTCGGCGAGGCTTAGCCTCTACAAGCTTACACCTCATTCAATATTACCCTGTTAGCAGCAGTGGCCCCTGCTTCCCGGTGAGGCTGCGCCATGTTCCTGTCTTCCCTCTTTGGTTTCCCAGCAGATCACTTTCCTGATCAATGCAGCAGGCTGTCAATCTACTCGAGGAACAGTGCCTGCCTGTTCACATGATCAGATCATGTTTTAATCCTTGCAGAACCATGAGCAATCGCAGGAACTGCTAAATTGTCTCTTATACCACAAACACTGGATTCGATCATCTTCAAGCCGGGGCGCGCTCGTCTGGAGTTTTGAATAATGAAAAGGCAATTTGCGTGGCAGCTTTCTCGTGTGCAGATCTAAATTTAAAGCAGCACATCTGCAAATTCGATTTGCCCTTTTTAGATTCAACTCGTGTCTAAAACTAGAAAACTCTTTTGAGGTTTTTCTTTGGTACACTTTGGGCTGTATTTCAGGAGCCTTCCTCCAATTTTATTTTCATTGTTTTGGGTTTTCAATGCGTTTTGAATGCTGGACAACAAGTGGGAGGGGGTAGACCGTCGAACATAGGTACTAACATTAAAATACCTAAAGTAGATGGATTTTTTTCCATAAGCACAAGTTCAATTCATAAATATTTTTAAAATCACTCTCAAGAGTGAGACTGAACTGGAGCACTGCTGTGCATTGTAGGTTTCACCGTCTCCATGGATCGAAGGGAAGATCACAGGTCAAGTGTAGCCCATGGTTCTATTGCTGTGGCCCGGGTGAGCACCCTTTAAACCTATCCCCGGGCCAGTAATGGTCCACACTGGAATCACCCCATCATCCCAGCACAGCTCTTCCAGTGAGGAGCTGACAGTGTTAGTACAGGAGATGAGCCACAATACTGGGTTCCTAAACTTCAATAAGGCACAGGACACCAGAGGGGTCGTTTCTTTCCCCAAATGAAGTTTTATATAAAACACGTGAACTATTAATAAGTTACACCTTTTTTTCCATTCCGGAATGCCATCTTTCATGGTCTAAATAAAAGCTTGTAATGTCATGTACAAAGTAGCAAATACTATGTGACACAAGCCACTCACCATATGAACTTTGGGCAAATTCCTTTTCACATTCCCCCTGGGTGCTATACCCTTCTTTTCATTGTAATCAATTAAATCACATTGGCAGCTGCAGAGTACCCTTACTTTTTCCAGTCCCCACTTGTCAGTCCTAAAATAATTCGACAAAGTACAGTACCATCATGTTGCCCCGCTCACTGCTGTGATGCACCAATTAGTCAAACCCCCGATCTGCCGCAGGTGGCTGCCACGGGTATGAGGAGTGGTCCTTTGGGACCTTGTTGCCCGCTGCCATTTGCTCTTTTTCTCAGTGGCTGTGTGGGTAATTAGCAGGGCCTGATGAGTCCTTTTCTTTCCTCCATGGCAGTTCTTTTGTGAACGGGGCTTTGGAAGCCCTTCACTTTCCTCTGTGGCAGGGTGTTGGGTAAAGGGCTTTGATGACCCTTCTATTTCCTCCGTGGCTGCGCTTTTATCAGTAGGGCTTTGGAAGCCATCCACTTTCCTCAATGGCGGGGTGTTGGGTAAAGGGCTTTGATGACCCTACTATTTCCTCCGTGGCAGCGCTTTTATCAGTAGGGCTTTGGAAGCCATCCACTTTCCTCAATGGCGGGGTGTTGGGTAAAGGGCTTTGATGACCCTTCTATTTCCTCCGTGGCTGCGCTTTTATCAGTAGGGCTTTGGAAGCCATCCACTTTCCTCAATGGCGGGGTGTTGGGTAAAGGGCTTTGATGACCCTTATATTTCCTCCGTGGCTGCGCTTTTATCAGTAGGGCTTTGGAAGCCATCCACTTTCCTCTGTGGCAGGGTGTTGGGTAAAGGGCTTTGACGACCTTTCTATTTCCTCCGTGGCTGCACTTTTATCAGTAGGGCTTTGGAAGCCCTTCACTTTACTCTGTGGCAGGTTGTTGGGTAAAGGGCTTTGACGACCTTTCTAATTACTCTGTGGCTGTGCTTTTATCAGTAGGGCTTTGGAAGCCATCCACTTTCCTCAATAGCAGGTGTTGGGTAAAGGGCTTTGATGACCCTTCTATTTCCTCCATGGCGGCACCTTTCCAGTTCCCTCAGTGGGTGGGGAAAGTCCCAGTTGTGTTCCACCAATGTCCAAACCACCTGGGCGGAGCCTCGGCTGAACAACTGCACCCTACGCAGAAAGCCCAGGCCCGAGAGGTGCCAGCGGTGCCAGCAGCCCTAATCATGCGGCTGGTGCTGTTGGGGTCGATCCCCCACTTCACCACTTTCACCATCTGACCCTGGGGCAGGTGGGCTTTCCCAAAGTGCCACTCCACCATCTTCACCCAGGCTGCCGTACACGACATGCCGCATGGTCCTCTCCGGGCCACACGGTCTGGCCCCCTGGTGGACCGTAGCTGACAATCTGTGCCCTTATTTGGTGACACCCACTCACGTGGCCTCGAGGCTGAAGAATGCTTCACCAGCCTACACACTCGCTATTTGACCCAGTAATTCCTGTGTTCCCACCCTGCTAGGACTGGCTCGCGCCAGGCTGTTGCCTCATAGGTTGTGCTACCGATTGTAATGGGGTCTGCTCACTCCTCTGGCCCTGTGTTGGGTTCGCTTCTTCACCTGGGCCACACCCCGCACGCTACCCAGGGATTTTGATCTTTTGCTGGGCTGCAGCTGGCATACACAGCTTGGCCAGCTACCCTCTCCCCCCCCCACCTGATCCCCTGGCGGCAGCTCGAGGCCCCTCCATGGAGCGCTAATCTTTATTCTTTCTCCTCTTTTCTCCTTCCTTATTTCTCTGTATATCTTTGTCTGCCTTGCTCTGTTTTCCCCTTCTCCCAAATGACACTGTTAACTGGCTTTCCTTCTCAGAAATGCCCATTCTTCCTGGCAGGGAAGCCCTGTTTATTGTCCACTGTCCAAGAGTTCTATGTGTCCCCTGGTTACATGGATCAGCTAGGCAAGTCCAGTCAAGGCCATACACATTCAAATAAAGATTTTGAAAACCCCAGTGTCTTATTTCTTTTAGCTCTTCCTTTACCTTATCTCCTACATGCACCTGCCTATAGACCTGTACCTGAAAGGACCCCCCCACATGTGGGCCAGGGGGTATGTAAGCAATCCCCTCTGACATCGAAAAAGCCTCCCAGCAGGGTTGACTTAAAGCTTTGTCCTTTTAAGCTCAAAAACAGAGTACATTAAAATATTTTAACAATAACGATTAGGATAGCGCCTGGAAGTGGGAACAATCCAGCATGAGGCACAATACGCAGAAAAAAGTGATTTCACTACTGATAGAATCTACAATCCTAGCAAAGGATTTAGTGACTTAAGCACTTGAGTGCCCCCAATGCTGAGCTTAAAGGCATCCAATAGGTGGTGATTACCAGTTGCTGAGAGGCTAAAAAAACGTTGTAGAGCACCTCCTCCTCATTTTACCCCAACACCCAGAACAAACACGCTGCCATATAATGATCTAAGAGGACACCGATTGTCAATTAAAGCATTTCTGAAACAACCTATACAAATTACATATGATACAAATGTTTCTTAGAGGGCCCCACCTGGGTTAACTCACACGCATTTGAAGAAACCTGGAAGACTCACAGTGGATATGAACCTGTTACCATACAGCTTCCCGAAATGGGGATAAGAATCAATAATCCTTTAAGGCATCCTCCCAACACTTGAAACTGATCCAGAACAGCTGCGCGAAAATCTCCATTCCATCATCACCAGAACCCTCAACGACACAGCTGCAAAGAGACAAAAAGCAGCAGAAAAAGCTGCGAGCAAGTACCCAACGAGAAAACAAATCCCGCTCTTCCCCTCAGGTCCACCATGCATAAAACGAAACAGGTGAACTGTTCAAAGATGTTCGTGAGATGACACACCCCAAAAGGAAATAAACGCAGTCTTTATGTTTCGACACAACAACAGGGCATGGCATATGCTCCCCAATCCAGAGCGACCCATAACATTCTCCCTTCTAGACCATCCTCTGGAAACAGCTGCCATCTCTGACTTCATTCTCATCCTTAAGCCTCAATAAAGTTCATCTTCCCGTGGGACAGACCAAAGCATCCCACCTGCCAACAGGCAGATGCCCCTCAACCACCATTGAAGACAGCTTCAATACCTTATCTCCAGATATCGTTAATATTCTGAATGAACCTATAAAATAAGGCCATGTACCGAAGGGGCTGAAACAGGCCATTATAACCCCTCTGCTAAAAAACAACAGCACTCTACCTCAAAGAATGAGCTAATTACTGCCTGGTTTCACATCTCTGATTCAGGCACAACATCCTGGAAGAATAGGGGTTGACGCAGACCTAGCCTTCTCACACTAAATTGCTTTTGAGGTAAAAGGGATATTGTTACGGGGTCACTTCTAGACTCGTTGCTATACAGTTCCTTTAGTCACTTTTATTCAGTTACAGCACAAGTTCATACGATCTTGAAACAGGTTCCTACCACCCAGGCTACATCTCCCCAACTTCCCGCGGGGGAAAGGCAGCGATCTAACATTCCCTCACTCATACATATACATTCTCACAATCCACCATTCTTTCTGACCTCGTGCCTTCCAGACTAGCATGAGTCCGTCCATACAGCAAAGCTCTTCACATCACACCTCCCTTGCTTACCGAACACACACACAACATCATCCACACTCATGCATCCAACTCCAAGACTCACATTTGACAGACCGATGAAACCTGTGAATAAGAGTTGGACCACACCAACGCCACTGTAGCAACTAAGAGCAAGGGGAAGCCATATGCTCAAACCACTTACACTGGTATGAAGGAACCAACCAAACATCTGAACACGCCTCCCTAGTATCACACAAAGTAAAAACTGGAAACACTGCATACTCAAACGCGCTCACCACGCACATATGAAAGATGTCTCCAGATTCACCTCCACGTGTGGTCATACTTCACTTACTCCAAGAAAACTCACACGCTATAACAACTGACATACTAATGACGCCTCTACACAACATCCTTCTCATTACACATTTTGGCCCACTTCTACATGAGCCTGTAACCACTGGTACCACCTGCCATCCTACTACCTCTATGTATCCTATCAGCACATCAGATATCACACAGGCACTACAATAAGCTTTTACTATCAAATCCATAAATCTGGTACCTTACAAGCACCCCTTACCTTTTTTTGCTACCAACCCAGCATGACCCACGTCCACATGGGACTAAAACCTCTGGTGCCAACAGGCACCACAATAACACTCTTACTAATGTACTGTTATATAACTGTTACCATTGCCCGATCCAACACGACTCACAGCCACCTGGGTGCATAATGTATGGCACTGAAGAGCATCCGCTCTGTCTCCCATACCAGATCCAAGGGTGACATGATGTACTTGTTTTACAATTCATTGTCAACTAAAGCCATTATACCTAGACACATTTCATCATCCTTATGTTCCCAATGCGTGTATTACTTTTTTCAGCTAACATTTGTCTATTGTAATTTCCTCAAAGTCCCTGTTCCTTTTCTGCAACTTTGGTCACGAAAAGCCCCCAAAAATATTTAAAAAAACGACACCATGTTTCTTTGAAGCTTTTTCATAAACGTGGCTAATGCCCCCAATTGCAGTGGCAGCCTTAACACTGCAAACAGTTATGCTTTTTCATATTTTAGCCATATGACACACACACACACACCCCTCGCCATATGTGGAACACACATTTTGACACACTACAATACCAACTATTGTTCCCAGCATCCTACACATTTTGTGGCGGATACCTATCATACTCCATGCCCTATATCTTGTGGCTGCACCCCTATAACCAACAATTTCCATCCAACACAAGAATGTCTTTCCTAAGGTTTTACATCATGCATTTACACGGGAGCATTTATATCACTCAAAATCCCCTTTCCCGACCGTACATTCAGCACGAATCTCGGTGCCACAAATTGTCTGTACCGTCATATATACCCTCTTTAGACATTGGGACATTACACTCCGTCCACCACCCACAACTAACGACTGCTTCCTGTTTACAGCGGGTTCTCAGCATCCCTCTTCCCTGTGCGTCCTAGTTCCCTGTTTGTTGGCACGGGAACAGCAAAATGCATCCAGCAACTTCCGGAACGGTCCTGTGTGCGTACAACGTCTGTTTCCTTACTCTTACCAATTGTCACGGTGATGCCATCCCAAGCGTGTGCATGCTACCATGTCCCTTCCTCTAATCCATCAACGGCGTTCTGCACCGATGTCATCACTTTACAGTGGGCCGCCAGCCATGTGGACCTTTGACTTGTCCACCTGCCGTCATGACACAAAACACTACACTCAGCATCCGGCATGAGTATTTAATTGCAGTACTTATTTGCCTCAGGGAACTTCTCATGACATTCAATCCAACACATTGCAATTTGTCCTGAAGGTCTCCCAGGTCACTTATTTTCCCGCCCAAACATTTTCCAACAGCCTGTAGGTCAATTGGGTACACATGTACCATTTCCATTTCCACTTGGCTTTTCCACTCCTTTCTCCTTTTCTTGGCCTATCTTCCATTGTAGGCATTCCACGGGTGGTGGTACTTTCTTCGGGGGCAGTGGGTCCTGCACTTATGCTGCTACCCCACCGCCATTTGCGCACGACTTTCCATTCAATTTCCAGGATACCTGATTCCGTTTCTGTCCTCCTTGAAGTCCAGCCCATCGCCATTGTTACAGAGACACTACCAATACTTCAGGTAAGTAGCTATACAGTTCGTTTATTCAGTTACAGCACATGTCCATGATATGATAGGTTATTTATAACGCGCAAATACCCAGAGGTTTCTAAGCGCGGACCCCGGGATCTAACCTGTGTTACTACGTGTCATCTTGTTTCCAAGGCGAACACGTTGCCCGTGAGCTATTCTCCCGAGACAACTATATGATCTTAAGAAAGGAACCCACTGGCTCCCACCACCCAGGCTATATCTCTTCAACTGCCTGTGGCGAAACACCAGCGACCTAACATTCGCTCACTCATGCATACACATCCTCACATTTCATCATTCTTTCTGACCTCATGCCTTTCAGACTAGCCTGCATCCATCAATGTATCAAAGCCCTTCATAGCAAATACCAATTATGTACTGATGATGCTTTAAATGATGCACATCTGCTCTGTGGGATCATCATAGAAAGAGATCCCAAAACGAAGGAGGTCTGAGAATCATTCTGCTACAGTGGGTTTAAATCAATTGGACCTCCTGATACCATCATTGAAATAACCCATTGGCTCTGGTTACACAAAAAATCAGGCACGCAATTCTCTGCACAATTAGCGAAACCCTTGGTGATGGAGATCTGCAAATATCCTGGAAAACAGGTTTCCTGCGGCGCACTGGAGCAGAACCTCAGTTCTAGTAAAGCTCAGCTGGCTTCCCAACACATCATCACCCATTATAAGCATGGGGGGAAAGACTACAGGCACACACAGCCAGCTCATTTGGAATGCCTTGGACGCTTGACTTGAAGTATAATTAACCGGTTCCATGTCATTTTACCAACAGGAATGACTTCAAAGTAATTTACTTTCAAAGTCATTCTTTAGAGAAAAAAAAATCTATTTTTTTTATTGCGTATGTGTTATCTCCCAAATCCCCCTTTCCCTATACTAGTACCCCTACCCCATCCGTTTTAACCCCTTGGCCCCAACCCCCGTATAATACGATGAGGTTTTTTTCCAGAAGGAATGACTTCGAAGTAATTCCTGTTGGTAAAACAACAGGATACAAATTAACCCATCACTTAGCACTGGCCACTCTCCTGAGACCTTTCAACATGCGTCAGTTTTCCCCCTCATAAATAAGAAAGGAGCTGACCCACACCCCCCTGCAGATTTCCATGACACCTCTGGATTTCCCTTCATAGATAAGGTCATTCAGGCAACAAGCATATGGAATCCACAACATTCTGATGGTGGGCTGATTTCCCTGGAGGTGTCAGTATATTGGTGTTGACATATGTTCCTGCTACTTTCAACACCTTGCCTACATCATCCTCCTCTGATGGCTGCAACGCTTTTTCCATCTTGGGACCAGGCTGTTTTTGGATAAACGTTGTTGTTCACAATAGATCGCAATCTGTGGCCATGGATCCCTTGGAATACTCTTCTATACAGATTACTTGTAGTGTCCCTTAAGGAGATGTAGTTTTTCCACTCCAACCTAGTTGTTATCCTAAATAGTTGTTATCTTCAATCCCTTGGTATGCACTTTTAAACATATGCTGAGGATATGCAGGTCCTATTTCATCTGGATGGGGCATTGTCATCATGGGTTTAGCCTTCTCCTTGGGTCTGCTGTCAGACGTAACTGGTAACCTGGTGGACTGCATTTTCCTAAATGTCAACAGAGGAAACTGGAAATCCTTTGAAATGTTTCCCATACATCTGATTGGAATCTGACTTTCTGGCCTGATGCTCTTGAAAAACCATCTGAACGGGTCAATATATTATGAAACCTAGACAAGACGATTGATGTAATCTGTATAAAATTTCGAAAAAAAACAAAAACGAATGGTAGATTTGATCGAATTTCGGCTGAATAAAGATTTCAAATAGCTGAACATTTTGATCAAATCTACCATTAGGTGCCATTATAGTGAAGAAGGGAAGCAGGGACTGCGGGAGTGTCCCCCACAACCTTGTACACTAACTATAATGTCATCGGGTGTTGTGGGGGTGTTCCCCAGAGCCGTACGAATAAAGTTAAGGAAAATAAAAAAAGAAAAAGAAAAGAGGACTCTGCAGCTCCGGTTTCCATCAATGTAGGTGAAGGGAACTGGCGTTGCAGAGGGATGCAGGAGACGATGGCACACAAGAAGGTGTGCCGTCAACAGGTAAGTACTGGGGTGGGGGGAAGTGGGTTTCCAGAAATTTTCGAGGGAGAGAAAACTGAAAGTCATTTTTGGAAAAATAACTTTCGTTTTTTTCTCCCTCAGACATTTCACATTCCATCAATTCATGGACATCCACTATTGATAGCAAAGTTGTCTCTTTGATCAAGAAGGAGGCTGTTTCAGTCAAACACACCAACCAAATAAACTCTTCTAGCTATTTATATTAAGTCATCAAGTTCAGGTGCAGAATGTGTTAGTAACATCACTGCTCGATCACTGTAAATCAATCTAATTAGGCCTTGCTAAATGTCTATCTTCTAGACTCCAGAGAATTCCGAGAGCGCGGCCGCACTTCTACAATTTCACAGCATCATGACTGCCAAAAGTGGGAAATAGAAGGCTGTCTCCCCAGTTTATAATGGCATGAATCATAAAGGCCCTAGCTTCCTTGTAAAGAAATGTAAGACATATGTCCCACACCAGTCCTTCCGCTTTATGAATGAAAGCTGCTAGTCACTCGTAGGTTCTGGCTAGTAAAATAAAGAAGATGAACTTTCCTGTCCCAACAGCCACTATATGGAATTCACTGCCAGAATGTCTCAGGAATGAAGACAGTTCCTAATCTTTCAGAAAGCAAACTAAAACGTTCTCTTTCCTAAAAGGTTATAACAATCCTTTACATGGAGAACGTTTTGAATTCTGCATTCCCTGATCTAACACCTCTAGTATAGAATCCCTGCCCAAATGTCTGGGACATGAAACAAGATATATTTACCACCACAATACCGGCAAATGGTATAGACGTTACCGGCACCTGACATGCTGGTAATACCGGCATATTAAGAGGTCAGGTGCCGGCGGTAAATCCCTATTCTGTGGAGTCCCAGAGGACTCCATGGGGGGATTTTGCTAGTATTAATGGTAACTGTATTACTGTGCCGGTAATACTGGCCATTTTCTACCGGTAGGGGTTGGATTTACCTCCAGCTGTTAGCTGGAGCTAAATCCTCCATCCCTACCTGCAAACGTGTAGTTTGCTGGTCTGGTAAAAGTGACAGTAAACGTTATTACCGGCACTTTATTAGCATACCGGCAAACCTGTAATGACCTCTAGTGTGTTTAGTTTATTAAACTGCCATTCCATCTTTATTAAATGTCCCTACATGTTATCTTCTACTGTTAGGGAGAATTCTCATTTCCGTGCTAATTCCCTTTAACCTTACAGACCCCAGCTCTTTTGCTGGACTTTAGGACTTTTTAATTTTAACCCTGGAGTGAGTGAGACCTTTTTCCTTTTTCTCACTCATGTGTTTTGGCCTGATTTGGATTATGTGTTTCCTCTGTTTTTGGAGTCTGGCAAACTCCATAGGCATTTACTTTTTGTATGGTGACAAACAGCATCTTCAGTGCAGTGTCACAGAGAAATCCTTTAAGAATTCTCATAAGGTTTAAATACCTTTTCTTGTGTGAACTACTGTTTCCAAGAATAGTAAAATAAAATTGACTTTGCTTACCTTTTCTCTTTGTAGGTCCCGCCCACCCCATTTTATGTGGAAGTGCTGGGAGGTGGGGGGATACCCAGTAGCCCCTTATCCTACATTCTCATGCAACATGTTTTATGTTACCCTAACTACTTTAAATGGCTGGTGGGAGAGGTTTAATTTTTTTACCATTGTGTTTTTCTACCGCAGGCCGAAATTTCAGCTGCAGTATAGCACCCATGGGTGACCATTTTGTCAAAAGGGCATCAATCTTCTTTTTTGCTATTTTCTGTTGGTGAGGTCTTTCTTGGGTTTTACTCTGTGCGCCAAGCCAGGTTTGAGCCCTTTGTTAATTTTGCCTTTGACAGGCTTCTGTCCTGAAACCTGCCTCTGGCTCCAGTGTGCTTGGAAAGGTAGGATGTGAGGGAGGTTCCCGAAGCTCCCCTGTCCTATGTCTCTAGGGGCGCATGAATGCAACAAGGCCTGATTGGCTGGCTGTCCCTGCTATTTGAATGGCAGCCTAGGCTGTGAATGTATGGGAGAAACCTGCTTAAAAGGCAAAGGTTTTGGGACAAGAGTCAGAGTCGACCACTTGGAGAAACACCCAGTGAAGAAACCATGAACGAAGCTTGCTGCATCCTCCTGGACCTTTGAATTGCCCGGTGAAGTCCTGCTGCTGTGCTGAAACTCCTTGTTCTGATGGACAAGAGAAGCTCTGGAAGGGACGACTTCTTTCCTTGGGTTAGTGGGACCAACTAACCCTGATACGAACTCCGCCGAGCCATCTTCCCTGATTGGCTGTACTTCTTGGCTGCTGCAAGAACCGAGTGCCAGGGGTTGAGAAATCCATAGTCGAGTGCAACGTCTAAAATCTGGCCAGAAGCTCCAGGACTCTCCTAAGGACCCTCCACAAGCAGGACGACCAGAGCTTGAGTCCCCTCACCAAAGTGCAGGACATAAGTAGTGAAGGAAGCCCAGCTGGTATCCAAGGTCCGCAGTGGTGCTGTTTACCACGCGCTGAAACTGGAAAGTGCCGCTGATCCGAAAAGAGCCCCATAGCTGCCGACGACTTCCATATTGCTGCCTCAGAAGTCCTCCGGGCGTCCTCCATCTTGTCCCCATGACTGAGGCTCAGGAACCCAGGATCTGCATCGCTGCAACAGGACAGAATCCATCTGGACCACTCTTCTTCAAACCAGAGGTACCGTTGAGACTTGGGGTATTTACCTCAGTGTCTTTTAGAGCTCTGCTTTTCTCAGTTGAGATCTCCATTGGTTTACCTTAGCGTTGATACCAACTCTACTTTTCACAAGTGTAACCGCTTGTGACCCTACAAGTGATTTCTACAAAACTCTCTAATTTTGTGCAAGGCATTTATTATCTAAGAAGTGACTCTGCTTCATAGACTGTGCTCCAGTGACTTTGGCTGACCTGGCTCCCTGCAGACTCTTCTAGTCCACTGACTTTGATATTTCTGTCCCTCATAGGTGGTAACTTATTTTAGACTGTTATTGCTGGGAAAAGCTTGTCTAGACTTCATTGGAAGATTTAAGTATACTTACATGCCCTGAGAACCTGTTTAACCTTTTTTCCTTCCTTTAACCTATCCTTTGTGCAACCTCAGAATCTGCAAAGTATAACTAGTGATATATAAATGCCATTACTTTCCTTGTGAATGAAGTCACTTCCGGGTGTAGGAAGTGTGTAATAAGCATCTCTAAAGAGTATCCACTAAACTTATGCTGATTCGGCAAAAGTGTTTTAAAGTATATTGATTGATATATATCCTGCCCTTTTTAAAGAACGCTTATTTAAAAACTGATGGTAAATAAATAAATATTTATAACTGAAACCTTCAGTGTAAGTGTTACTTGGCTACTTGTATTTGCAAATTTCAGTGCCACAGCTCTACAGCTCACATTTACCCCTCTTGGAATAAGCCTGATTTCTCAGTCACACTACCAACTTGAGTAGTACAGGCCTATACCAAAAGGTGCGTTACCTAATACCAAGCAGAAAAGTGTTTTGTAGTCTCACACAGTGTTGCTACACCAATTCTTACCTAAAATCTACCCTCCTGTAAATGCCCCTACAGAGTCTCCTTTTACTCCTTTTTTCCACCAAATCTTATTCGAGTTTCAGCATGCTTGGATGTGCTGTGGCCCAAGGTGCCCATTGGGTGCATAGGCTGCCCGTATAAGTACATTTAAAACAAAATTATGAACATATAGGATAGGCAAAGACATATAAATCACAATATGCTTGATAGCAGATGCATCACATATCTAAAGGTATGGCAAATATGTTTTTGCCTGTAATGCAACCAAGTGACAAATACAAGTAAAAGGTAATCCAGATTCCTGCACTTTTATATCATATTAGGAGTCGATTTTATAGCATAATTGGTTTATTGGATAATGGATCCTCCACAACCTTGTTGTGGACAATCAACCACAGCCTCTTCAGGTGGATTGGTGAATGTCTTTAATAGCAGTCAGCAAAGCCAGCAAACACAGGAGAACAGCAACCAAACGACAGAATGAGACTTGGCACCGCAACCCCTTTAAGCCTTTATACAGAGCACCATAGATGCATTTCAATGGGAAAGGAGGTGCAGATATGGCATGAGATCATCAAGCAACAATGCTTCAGGTGAATGTTCACAGTCCCAGCATTCAAGTCATAGGCAGAGGATATATGTTCTCACACTTGGAAAGCACAATCTGCGTGTCAGCGGAAGAAATTTCAAGATATATTACAATTCATACTGTGCAAGTTATTTCTACGATTTCCAAACGGTTTGAAGTATAATAGCTTGTTTACTAATGACTACTTCCGTCTGCTAATGCCGCCTCGTCTAGAAAGGTGCCTCTTTAAAATACACTTATATATGCCAAAAGGCAAACACGCCAGAGGCGAGAACTATGGACTCGTGCACTGTTCGGTAATAAATGGTAAAGCTTTGGTGGTTAATGCATTGCCCATTAGAACATAGCGCAAGCACTGCAATGGAGGTTTGTAAAGACCCTTACACTACAAAGGCAGCAGAGTGTCTGAGGAGTTCATTCAAATTTTAATTCTCAGTTTCCCACACAATTTCCTCCTATCAGACCTTCACTCCAGTCTCCTCAAAAAGATTTTTGGGAGAACAAACATAACATTCTGGCAGATCGTAACAATACACTTCTTCAGTGGTATTAAAGTAAAATACGTGCGCTGTCTGGGAAGTTTTGGGGCATTGGGTAATAGTAAAGGCATTTACAACTCATCACCAGACAGGGTAAACTTAGGATCAGAACCAGTATTATGAGTAGGATTGGCCCAATGCAAGCACCCAGGGGTCCCAGAATATTCACTACCCAGGACCAGAACGTCCAAGTGGACTTGGAGCTGACATGGAGGGCACCTATTTTTCTGTGGAGGTGGTGGGATAAAAGTACAACATTCACTCTTCACAATTCTGCATACCCCTCCTTGTGAGGCTATGAGAGTGTCCAGCGCCATACGGTTTAGAAGGACCATTGTCCAGATGGATACCTGCTCGTGGGACATCAAAGTCAGGGATGATGAGGTAGCTTTTGCAATATCCTTAATCGGTGGAAACAGCCAGGTCAGGCGGTCTCAGGTCAGTTTAACCCAGAGTGCTGGTATAAGGTAACCCATTCCGGTTATGGACACTTCCCAGTCGCTGCTTCTTTTTAGGCAGGTTTGCATTGGGAAGGTGCAGATATGCTGAACGGCAGGTAGGACATAGCCCTTGTAGCAACTCCCTCCCCAGTTAATGGGCGTCCAAGGGTAGGCTTTGTCTTGCAAATGTAATACATCCTGTGATAACTAACGTACCCGGATTGGGCAAAGGCAAAATCAGGGTCATAAGCAAATGTGACATTATTGATGACTATGCTGTCCTTGCTTGAAAGGTAATATCGACACTTGCTATTTCCTATGAATAGTGTACCCCCGTTGAGGTAGCAAATAAGGCCACTATCCTGAGATCAAAGGTGAAATGCTGCCGGCTTCCTGGACACCTGGTCTGGGGTAGGGAAATTTGGGGGACCAATAAACCCCATTTGGGAATGTGAATTACTGCAGGGCCCGGGGTCTCCGGATTAGGTAACCAGCTTGAGATCCAAGCTGACACCCCCCAGTTGAAGGGAATAGAGGTTAAGGGGAACTTGGAGGACAAATCAAGAGGAAGGAGCACGGGTACTCAACATTCTGAGACATGAAAAATGCAGGTATTTTGCCAGGTAAGGTGAAGTTAAGTGTTCTCGCTGTGAACCCAAGGGTGAGCTGACAGACCATCAAATTCATGACACGTGGTTTTAAAAGTAGCAATCAAAGTGAGTTGGCGATGGACCAATAACCACTCATGGTGGCCTGGCATAACTACAGTGTGAACGTAGAGTTCAGTGTGACATCATCAACAGCTCGAGCTTCACTCTTGTTGACTGTCAGAGGTCACTCGGATCACTTCATTCCTTTTATATTTTGTATAGCGCCTTTCACCATAATTACGGTTCCAGCGTGCTGGTGGTTGAGCGCCCTCAGAGGGGGCCAAAGTCCAAAGTGTGGGAACATTGGGAGGTGCTATTATGCGTGTGTGCATTTTGGCCATTAAAGTTATGAGAGGGTGGCCAAGACCCTGCTAGTCACCCATGTCTGAATGGCAGTGGAGGAAATCCCTGTTGCTGATAGGTACCCATCAAAATGCCACAAGAAGGAGTGAATACCATTGCCCCCCAAAGCGGGGGCACTTTCAAAACACCCAGCTGCATCCCATGTATGGCTCTCTCTGAAGTTTAGAAAAAGTATTTGGGTACTGGGTCTCAAAATCCCAAAGGTATGTATGATTGGTGGAGGGCAACCTATGCCAAGAAGCATTCCGAGACTCATGTTCTCTTTACGGATAAAATCTGTCCCATGGTTTTTGAAATGCTGGAGGGGTCATCCTTACCTTAAAGTTCTGAGAATACACATCTTCATGTTTTTACACAATAACCTTATCAGCCAATCCAATTCATGGTCGTTTTTGGCAACACTTTCTGACGCATGTTCCCAAATGATCTATATTCGTGGGTTTTCCACAGTGAATGCTAGACGTCTCTAGCATGTTCCACTGTAAGCCGCAAAGCATTAACCAGACCATTGTTCAATGTCAAAAGTCCCAAAGGCAAACCCAGATAAGGCGAGTTGCAATTGTTTACATTAATGTCAAAAGTGGGCAAGGAGCTGGCAGTTTCTATGACAACATAGTTGTTAAGAATGCGTACCACCCCAGCAAGGGCATGCTGATGCTGGTGACGATGCTAGTGCCACGTGCAGTCCCTCACACAGAATAGAGTCTACAGCGCCTTTCCAGCTCTGCCACGTGCAGTCCCTTACACAGAACGGTGTGCAGTCCCTTACAGAGAACGGTGTCTGCGGCGCCTTTCCAGCACTGCCACCTGCAGTCCCTTACACAGAACGGTGTCTGCGGCGCCTTTCCAGCTCTGCCACGTGCAGTCCCTTACACAGAATAGAGTCTACAGCGCCTTTCCAGCTCTGCCACGTGCAGTCCCTTACACAGAATAGAGTCCACAGCGCCTTTCCAGTTCTGCCACGTGCAGTCCCTTACACAGAATGGAGTCTACAGCGCCTTTCCAGCTCTGCCACGTGCAGTCCCTTACACAGAACGGTGTGCAGTCCCTTACAGAGAACGGTGTCTGCGGCGCCTTTCCAGCACTGCCACCTGCAGTCCCTTACACAGAACGGTGTCTGCTGTGCCTTTCCAGCTCTGCCACGTGCAGTCCCTTACACAGAATAGAGTCTACAGCGCCTTTCCAGCTCTGCCACGTGCAGTCCCTTAAACAGAATAGAGTCTACAGCGCCATTCCAGCTCTGACACGTGCAGTCCCTTACACAGAACGGTGTGCAGTCCCTTACAGAGAACGGTGTCTGCGGCGCCTTTCCAGCACTGCCACCTGCAGTCCCTTACACAGAACGGTGTCTGCTGTGCCTTTCCAGCTCTGCCACGTGCAGTCCCTTACACAGAATAGAGTCTACAGCGCCTTTCCAGCTCTGCCACGTGCAGTCCCTTACACAAAATAGAGTCTACAGCGCCTTTCCAGCTCTGCCACGTGCAGTCCCTTACACAGAACGGTGTGCAGTCCCTTACAGAGAACAGTGTCTGCGGCACCTTTCCAGCACTGCCACGTGCAGTCCCTTACACAGAACGGTGTCTGCGGTACCTTTCCAGCTCTGTCACGTGCAGTCCCTCACACAGAATAGAGTGTACAGCGCCTTTCCAGCTCTGCCACGTGCAGTCCCTTACACAGAACGGTGTGCAGTCCCTTACAGAGAACGGTGTCTGCGGCGCCTTTCAAGCACTGCCACCTGCAGTCCCTTACACAGAACGGTGTCTGCTGTGCCTTTCCAGCTCTGCCACGTGCAGTCCCTTACACAGAATAGAGTCTACAGCGCCTTTCCAGCTCTGCCACGTGCAGTCTCTTACACAGAATAGAGTCTACAGCGCCTTTCCAGCTCTGCCACGTGCAGTCCCTTACACAGAACGGTGTGCAGTCCCTTACAGAGAACGGTGTCTGCGGCACCTTTCCAGCACTGCCACGTGCAGTCCCTTACACAGAACGGTGCCTGCGGTGCCTTTTCCAGCTCTGTCACGTGCAGTCCCTCACATAGAATAGAGTGTACAGCGCCTTTCCAGCTCTGCCACGTGCAGTCCCTTACACAGAACAGTGTGCAGTCCCTTACAGAGAACAGTGTCTGCAGCGCCTTTCCAGCTCTGCCACATGCAGTCACGTACACAAAACGGTGTCTGCAGCGCCTTTCCAGCTCTGCCACATGCAGTCCCATCCAGAGAATGGTGTCTACAGTGTCTTTCCAGCTCTGCCACGTGCAGTTCCTCACACAGAACGGTGTGCAGTCTCTCACAAAGAACGGTGTCTGTGGCGCCTTTCCAGCTCTGCCACATGCAGTCCCTTACACAGAACGGTGTCTGCAGCACCTTTTCAGCTCTGTCACATGCAGTCCTGTACACAGAACCGTGTCTACAGAGCCTTTCCAGCTCTGCCACATGCAGTCCCTTACACAGAACGGTGTCTATAGCTCCTTCCCAGCTCTGCCACACGCAGTCCCTTACACAGAACCGTGTCTACAGACCCTTTCCAGCTCTGCCACATGCAGTCCCTTACACAAAACAATGTCTGCTGCGCCTTTCCAGATCTGCCACATGCAGTTCCTTACACAGAATGGTGTCTACAGCGCCTTTCCAGCTCTGCCACGTGCAGTCCCTTACACAGAATGGAGTCTACAGCGCCTTTCCAGCTCTGCCACGTGCAGTCCCTTACACAGAACGGTGTGCAGTCCCTTACAGAGAACGGTGTCTGCGGCGCCTTTCCAGCACTGCCACCTGCAGTCCCTTACACAGAACGGTGTCTGCTGTGCCTTTCCAGCTCTGCCACGTGCAGTCCCTTACACAGAATAGAGTCTACAGCGCCTTTCCAGCTCTGCCACGTGCAGTCCCTTAAACAGAATAGAGTCTACAGCGCCTTTCCAGCTCTGACACGTGCAGTCCCTTACACAGAACGGTGTGCAGTCCCTTACAGAGAACGGTGTCTGCGGCGCCTTTCCAGCACTGCCACCTGCAGTCCCTTACACAGAACGGTGTCTGCTGTGCCTTTCCAGCTCTGCCACGTGCAGTCCCTTACACAGAATAGAGTCTACAGCGCCTTTCCAGCTCTGCCACGTGCAGTCCCTTACACAGAATAGAGTCTACAGCGCCTTTCCAGCTCTGCCACGTGCAGTCCCTTACACAGAACGGTGTGCAGTCCCTTACAGAGAACGGTGTCTGCGGCACCTTTCCAGCACTGCCACGTGCAGTCCCTTACACAGAACGGTGTCTGCGGTACCTTTCCAGCTCTGTCACGTGCAGTCCCTCACACAGAATAGAGTGTACAGCGCCTTTCCAGCTCTGCCACGTGCAGTCCCTTACCCAGAACGGTGTGCAGTCCCTTACAGAGAACGGTGTCTGCGGCGCCTTTCCAGCACTGCCACCTGCAGTCCCTTACACAGAACGGTGTCTGCTGTGCCTTTCCAGCTCTGCCACGTGCAGTCCCTTACACAGAATAGAGTCTACAGCGCCTTTCCAGCTCTGCCACGTGCAGTCTCTTACACAGAATAGAGTCTACAGCGCCTTTCCAGCTCTGCCACGTGCAGTCCCTTACACAGAACGGTGTGCAGTCCCTTACAGAGAACGGTGTCTGCGGCACCTTTCCAGCACTGCCACGTGCAGTCCCTTACACAGAACGGTGCCTGCGGTGCCTTTCCAGCTCTGTCACGTGCAGTCCCTCACATAGAATAGAGTGTACAGCGCCTTTCCAGCTCTGCCACGTGCAGTCCCTTACACAGAACAGTGTGCAGTCCCTTACAGAGAACAGTGTCTGCAGCGCCTTTCCAGCTCTGCCACATGCAGTCACGTACACAAAACGGTGTCTGCAGCGCCTTTCCAGCTCTGCCACATGCAGTCCCATCCAGAGAATGGTGTCTACAGTGTCTTTCCAGCTCTGCCACGTGCAGTTCCTCACACAGAACGGTGTGCAGTCTCTCACAAAGAACGGTGTCTGTGGCGCCTTTCCAGCTCTGCCACATGCAGTCCCTTACACAGAACGGTGTCTGCAGCACCTTTTCAGCTCTGTCACATGCAGTCCTGTACACAGAACCGTGTCTACAGAGCCTTTCCAGCTCTGCCACATGCAGTCCCTTACACAGAACGGTGTCTATAGCTCCTTCCCAGCTCTGCCACACGCAGTCCCTTACACAGAACCGTGTCTACAGACCCTTTCCAGCTCTGCCACATGCAGTCCCTTACACAAAACAATGTCTGCTGCGCCTTTCCAGATCTGCCACATGCAGTTCCTTACACAGAATGGTGTCTACAGCGCCTTTCCAGCTCTGCCACATGCAGTTCTTTACACAGAATGGTGTCTACAGCGCCTTTCCAGCTCTGCCACGTGCAGTTCTTTAGACAGAACGGTGTCTACAGTACCTTCCCTGCTCTGCCAAGGAGACACAGCTACAATGTTGAAGTGCTTTTGCATAGAGGAGAGCTGCATCCCAAAAGTTAAACGGCTGGCCCAAGAGCCACATCTATCATTTTGCACCTTTCCCACACATGAGAGTCACATCAACGGTGCACATATCCTGTCGCAGGGTGGAATGGAGTATTTTGGAGGGGTTAGTTGATTAATGACTGAATTCTCAGGCCTGTGCTTCATGCTGAGAGCTGTATCAAAGCACAGGATGGTGTAGCAATCACTGGTACACGCATTCAGTACAGATGTGCTCCTCTGCCATATCCCTGCACATCAGCATGCCTCTTACCATTCATCAGACACTTCTCCAGACCTGTTCTTTCGTTGCATTCTGAGACTTTTAGTCCTTCATTTCTTATTGGTATGGTATTTACTTAGACCCACATAGCTCTGAGAAGCAGCGGAGCGCTTTACAGAGGTATACACCAATACAGATACATAACAGAGAGCTTTACAGAGAAATACTCCAATACAGATACATAACGGAGAGCTTTACAGAGGTATACACCAATACAGATACATAACGGAGCGCTTTACAGAGGTATACTCCAATACAGATACATAACGGAGCGCTTTACAGAGGTATACTCCAATACAGATACATAACGGAGCGCTTTACAGAGGTATACTCCAATACAGATACATAACGGAGCGCAACAGATACATAACGGAGCGCTTTACAGAGGTATACACCAATACAGATACATAACAGAGCGCTTTACAGAGAAATACTCCAATACAGATACATAACGGAGAGCTTTACAGAGGTATACACCAATACAGATACATAACGGAGCGCTTTACAGAGGTATACTCCAATACAGATACATAACGGAGCGCTTTACAGAGGTATACTCCAATACAGATACATAACGGAGCGCTTTACAGAGGTATACACCGATACAGATACATAACAGAGCGCTTTACAGAGAAATACTCCAATACAGATACATAACGGAGCGCTTTACAGAGGTATACTCCAATACAGATACATAACTGGGCTTTTTATAGAGGCAATAACAGAACCGATGTATAGGGGCGAGGGTAGGATACAGAGGGGCACAGAGGAGGGGTACAGCTGTACCGGGTGACGTGGAGCAGAGGGGTGGCTGGCGTCTAATAAGTCAGGTGGTACGGGGGCAACATGATGGCCTAGGTGTATCAAAAATATATACAAAATTCACCACCTCCAGGTGCCATTATGGAGGAAGGGGAAACTCCAATTGTAGTCATTATCCAATGTCAACCAAATGTTGTTGACATGTAGGATATTAATAATGTGAATGGCAAACATGGCGTCTGCTGTGCAATCAGGAAGCTTGATAGGTGGGCTCTATCTGCCTGTTAAAGCCTGCCTTCCAAGCTTCCCTAGTTTGTGCTACCTTCTCTCCTAGGGTTGCCTCAGAATCCTACGCTTATGCCTCTAGCCCCTTCAACACAACTCTGGGCCCGATTCATGGAAGTGTTTTATAATGGTGCCTTCCCATCGGAAAACGTTCTGTGAATCAGGCCCTCTATGTTCCCCGCCCACTACGCCAGTGCTTGTCCCATATGCTAGACCAGGCCCCGACTGTGAGTTCACCTTCTTTGGCAACACAGGCTCTCCTTTGACGACCACCGACTCCCAATGCACATCGAACCCCTCCTTCCGCTGTGGCAGAGAAGGCGAGCCGGCTCGTGGACAATTCGTGCGCGTGTCACTGAAGCTGTTTCACATCTGCACCCTGTCAAAATGAAAGGGCCCCCAAAGCACTCACTGATTTGCACTGACACATGCTGTAATATCATTAAAGGCCGTACCTGCGTGGCTCTAATGTGTGGCAGATGACCTTTGCTCCCGTTAGTTGCCTAAACCTTCGGCATGGGACCGTTCACTTGAGCGCCAGTCACTTGCAATACGTTACAGCCCGAGGACAAACGCTTCCTCAAGGAGGACTCCAATGTACTATTATCGGCTGTTGACATCTCCACTACTGTCAATAGAAAAGGGCAGGTCCTATCATACATCATTCGCAATAGATTCTCATAAATCAGGGAATTGACAACGTAAATATTTGCACTAAAGCTACAAATCAGGGCCAGGCTCAAACCCCTGCCAGCTGTATCCTAAATTATGTCATCTAGAATATTTACCGTAGAAATCAAATTCCCTGCGCATTAAACACGAGCTCCCACACATAAATACATGCAATTTTAATGCAATATAGCTATACGGGAGTCATGGCAACTTGCATGGATTCTCGGCCTGGCGGTCTGCCTGTCGCACCCCAACTCAGAACTCCTTCATGTAACTGGTTACGTAACAGCGCCTTGATGCTCTCGAGTTTAGGCGCGTTATACATTGAAAAATAGATAAATAAATACCACCCTTCTTCCGCGCGGGCAATTCTACAATGGTCCGCACAAACCGTGCCCAAAGCACGCAGCCTCTTGTAGCGGGAGGCCCGTAGCCTGAAGTGGAAGCTTATGATTTACGAGTGCGAATGAAAGCATTTGCGAGAGAAGGCGTCGTGTTGTGCTTCTAGAATGCACTACCTGAAGCGCGCGCTCAGCATCACGTGCAGGCCGTGACAAGGTGACCGTGGCACGGGTCAGCCACGGGATTAGTGCTTTCCAAACCAGACCGACTGCCGCGAAGGAGAATGGATGCGATGTGTTTACATAGCAATCCATTTCACAAATGAACTAATATTAAATAACAACACAGCTTTATACTAAGCGCCTTCCAAGCTGCCGTCAAGATGGGACTCAGGGGGAACGGTTTGGGGTGGCCTCCCGATTCACCAAGATTAATGCACGCTGAAGAGGCCATCCTCCCCATAGGAACATCGAAAATGAGAAAGTGGCCATTAGAAGGTTACATTTAGAAACGAGATGTTCTATCTATCTATTTTTATGTAACTTTCTATATGCATGTACATATTTCACTGGAACAGTTTTTCTCTTCGTCAGGCGGCACGCCACTACAGCCTGTATTCAGGCTACGTCCAGGATGCACCAAGAAGCACTCTGTGGGTCACCCAAAAAATGCCCCGTTTCATATTTGGCAATAGTGATCGCAATGAGATCCCACTTAGCCCCCCTTAACATATCGAGGCGCATCTGCCAGATATCGGTTCTGTGTCAAGCATCGGGGTACCATGGCTGTAGAATCCCTCCATGAATCCCAGAACTGTGGTCCCTCCAGGAAATGTGTATGTTTGCATCTCCCATCTCCAGGGTCAGGTCTACCTATATACGCACCCTACCCTTGGTCGCTAAAGTGCACCAGTCTTCTCTGAAGAGAAGCTATTTCACCTCATTGCAAAGCCAGGCAGGGCGTGTTTGCCATGTGAACTATCAGCTTCTCGTCCAACAGCACCATCAGAAATATGGCATGGATGGCGGAACCGCTTGTGCTTCGATTCCCGGGCGTGACGCAGCGGAATGACTTCATGCGGTGCCGCTTCCATGTACTGAGTACAAATGACATTACATGTCTGAGGAAAACCCTTCCTGAGGCCGTAGCCTTCTGTCGGTTTTGCGGGAACCCGGAAGTTGTAGAGGTTTCAAACATCTGCTATTATCCCGCCCTGAGCTGCTCTCTCAACGCATTGCCATTTTTTGAAAGTTGGTCCATAATCTCGCCTGGGTGGCTGTGGAGAATCTATCGCTGACCATGGAGAGGGCTGCGACGCGGCACTACATTTGGCCGTTATTCGATTCTTAAAATTGTGAAACCTTTCCCAGTAGCAAGAAGGCTGTAGTTAAATTTAGACTTTTAGGCAGAGATTCCGCCATTTTAGATCTCTCCTTGTAATGTTATGTCGCTAGCATACTTGCCAGCCCTACTGATTTAGGCAGTAGGCTACTGCTTTTTAAGCAGTCCTACCGCCTACAGATTTGGGTGACAGATCCTACTGCTTTTTACAGTGACAGGTAATTCATGTGACTAAGGCAGGCTGCAGGACAAAGCATGCAACACATGAATTAGCCTGTCTGTACAGTGGGCTGGTAGGTGATTCCTTTGATTGGGCTCAGACCAATCCACTGACGCGACAGCTCCGCGACTCTGTCCTGCAACCCTTAGGTGAACCACCAGTGAAGGCAAGTGGCAAAACGTAACACCATCACTCTGCATCTTCCTATGATATGATATGATACGTTATTTATAACGTGCTTAATACCCAGAGGTTTCTAAGCGCGGACACGGGGATCGTTGCTGTGTGTCGTCTTGCTTTCAAGGCGAGCACATTGCCGCTGAGCTATCCCCCCTCAGACTGAGACGCTATCAGTCTCCATGTCATTCAGTGTTCAACATGCACTGCAGGAATACATATGGATTGCCCAGGCTGCTGCTACAGAGCAGTGGCAAACGTTGCCTACCAGCTCTGTGTGATTACCTTCTGTGAAGTTAGGTCATTGAATTCGGTGTTAACTTACCATTCAGAACTATACATTTTTAACATTTGAACATATTTCCATGTTATGCTGTTTGATGGGTTGTGTATTTTGGAATGCTTCAAGCGTGCCAACAATGCATGCTTTGTATTTTGCCGCGATGTCTTTGTTATGCAAATTATTATATTTCAAACTTTAAAAAATCCTGCATCTTTTTGGTCATATAATGTTGGCAAGTATATGAGATTATTTTATGGATTCTATGGATTGAAACCTTATTTTATGGAAGTTGTGGTTTTCCCGTGTTGGTGTTGATGTATTGTAAAGAGTTGATTTTAAACCATGTACATTAAAGTATTGATTGATTTAATAATAACACTAGTAAAAATAATATTACCTGATTCTTCCAGTATTTAAGTGCTGTAATAGTTGGTGTCACCATTATTATCCATTCGTTATTATCAATGTTTTGACCTTAGCAGAACGAAGGGCTGAGTCAGCCTGATCGTGATATTGAACCCGTGTTGCACTTCATAGTCTGGAGCGCTTGAGCTCTTCGCCAAGCTCACTTGATTTCTGTGCCAGGGTGTGACGCCACTCAGCAATGATGTCAAGCAGGTCATTCTTGGGACCTTATATTTTTGTTTGATGCAGAAAAGATTTGGGAGCATTAGAGAGAGTAAAATTCCAGGCAGGCTCTGATTGGCCAGTCGGGCGTGCAGCCCAGGGCTGAAAGATCTCCCCACCAAAGTGGGACGGTCTGTCACCATTTGCACCGTTTTTGTTCTTCAACTGTATATGCTGCACATTGCACTGACATCAATTCAGTGCAATGTGTCTAGCTTGCAATTACTGATGGTGTGGGCCCTGCACGCTCTTTACTCATTGATATGCAATCAGCAGGCTGCCTAGGATGCATGTGCCAACACTTCAAAACATATTGGATGCTCACTGTTCATCTTCTTGTTCATGTGCTGATGGCTGGGACTAGAACAAGAATGAACAGGCATTGATAAAGCCAACAGTTTGGGCTTTTGTGTAGGTATGCGACAGGTTTTAGGAGCTGATATAAAGGTGTTACCTGGCCATAAGATCCATAAGATCACAACAGCTGAAACATTGAGTGATTACCTGGGCATATCCTTTCAGGATCTGGCAAATGTTTATCTAATATTCGAAGGCCAAACTTTTGGCTTTGTCAATGCTTGTTTTTAACAGGACTCCAATGTAAGGGGCAGATATAAATCAAGTTGTTAAAGGACACTTGGTTGAGACATTTTTATTATACCAGAAGCCTATTAAAGCTGCAATTAAGCCATTAACTCTCAGCAGACTGCTTAGAAAAACACTTGCCGCACCTGTGATCTAACGGAGTGAATGCACGCAGAGTATAGAAAGCTGAAGAGCATCATCTCTGTAAACATGGATCCTGCACAATTAGCAGCCCAGGGCAAAGCTTGGGCAGCTTTACAGACGTGCAAATATGCTGCTCACCCAGCCGCAACTATGTACAAGGTCCTGAGAACATGTCATAAGGGGAACTTAGAGACGGCGAATGCCTGGACAGAGGAGCTGGGTGAAGTGATTGACCGAAAATGCTGGCTGCGTTGCTGTGGTAATGTCAGGCTTGTGAGCATGGACTGGGGCTTAAGAGTGTCGCAAACCAAGCTTCTATTTAGGGCCTTTTGGACGCCAGTGCGTCCGTTTAAGCGACACTTGTTGGAAAATGATCTGTGCTGGAAATGCAAACCATCAAGAGGTACCTTAAGTCATCAGATCTGGTTCTGTCCCAAGACTAAGGTATTCTGGGAGGGAGTTTGTGAGAGATTAGGTTTGGTGTTGAGCAGCACCATTTCAATGGTTGCGTCTCTCTTAGTACTGGGTGATGTGTCATTGTTAGAGGATGTTGACTTTAGAAAGAGAATGTGGTTCCCTAGGGCCTGTATGATTGCGAAAAAGATGATTCTTAGGGCTTGGAAGTCATCCAGCTCTTTTTGCATCGATGAGTGGGTGGATGAGTTGCTTACGATCTCCACCTATGAAAAGGCAATTTGCAAATTGAAAAAAGAGACTGAAAAGTTTATGGACATATGAGGGATCTTTCTCAATGTGTATGGTTAAAGTCTCATGGTGACTCAATATGCTGGTGTGTTTTGTCTAAACTCACTATTATCCTGAAATATATTCTGATTTGCTCTTATGCTAAGATCATGCCATGTTACGTGGGGATGTGTTTATTGATTATTTATAAATTGTACTACCAAATGATACAGTTAGATATTCTTCTGTTTCATTCTCTTCTCCTTTTCTGGTCTCTTTTCAATATTCTCTCTTCTTCTACTTTTTCTCCTTATTTATGTTGTGTTATGCATTATGAGATGATTCTTTCTTCTTTTTCTTCTCTTTTGGACTCAATCTTGTGACCAGGTTTGTAATTTTATGAAGCTTGTTTATTTCTAAGTGTATTGCAAACTTTATTGGTGAAAATAAAAATGGTAAAACAGAAAAAAAACAGACCTATGGACCCAAAAAAAAAAAAAAAGAAAAACACTGGCTGATTAAAGCTTGATTTTACCACTTGATAGAGTGAGCTCAAAGAGATCCAGAGGGGATGTGTTTTGGATAGAGAGGTGCAAGGAGTGGGTGGGAATGGTCATAGGTGTCAGGAATACAATGGGTAGTCAATGGTGGGTAAATAACCAAACAACACCCACAAACTGTATATCCCTCCTCACATGTAATCACCCTCCCGCCTGTAATCCAATGCAACAATTTTGGCTTATAGATGGCACTTTTTTGTGTATGTGTGTAATGTTTGTAATGTTTGTATGTTTTAATGTGTGAATGATGCATGCATGCTTGTCAGATGTGTATCTGTGTATATATGTGCATGTGAATGGTGTGTGTGCATGTATGGGTGCAAGTGTGTGTGTCGTCATGTGTATGAGTATGCCGTGTGTGTGAATGTTCTTGGTGGGTGCACATGTGGAGAATGCATTGTGAATGTGAGAGAAGGTGTATGGGTGAGTGACTGGTGTGTGAATGGCTATGAATGGGATTGTGCATGAATGCTCTTGGTGTGTGTGTGTATGTGTGTGTGTGTGTGCAGAGAATGCAGTGTGAGTGAATGTGGGAGAAAGTTTATGGGTGAGTGACTGTGGTTGAATGGATGTGAATGTGATTGTGTGTGTACATGTACTGGGTGGGTGCCCAAGTGGCAAATGCAGTTCAAATGATCTGGGTGCGTGTGTGAGGGATTGTTTGACAAGATGTTTGGGTGTTTGACTGGTAGGGGAATGGGTAAGAATGTGATTCTGTGTCAGTCAATGTTCTGGGTGTGTGTTTGTGTTGAGAATGCTGTGTGAGTGAATGTGGGAGAAGTTGTATGGGTGAGTGATGGGTGGGGGAATGGGTATGAATGTGATTATGTCTGTGTGCGTCTGTGTGAATGTTCTGGGTGGGTGTCCAATGTGAATGTTTTGGCTACGTCTATGAGCAAATATGAGGGAAGGTGTATAGGTGGGTAACTGGTGGGTGAATTGGTATGAATGTGATTATGTGTTCATGCAAAGTACTGGGGGGCCCAGGAAGACATATTGTTGACATTTCTAAAAGTGACATGCTATTTTTTTTTACCGGCATTTATAGGCAAAGCCAACTTAAACATTATTATGTGGCTAGAATGGCAGTTTGGTGCAGCCAGTCTAGCTATTGCTTACTGTGGCACAGGGTTGTCTAACTCCAGGCCTCGATCACTGGAAACATTTTGGATCTTCAGGATACCTCTCATTAATATTCATGAGATAAATTTGCATACAATGTTTCCAAATGTATGCTCATTTATTCTCATGAATATTAATGAAGAATATCTTGAAAACCCATCAGGATTACGGCTCTGGGGTCTGGAGTTGGACAATCCTACTATGGCATGACATTTTTTATGTATGGTAGGGGTATTGTATTCCTTATAATACTGGACCAAACACTGTCATTCTCTTTAATACTTTGTCTCTTTCATGATATAATGAAACTGATCTTCCATTTGCTGATCCATAAATGCAATACGACTCTGTTTGGATTCAAAAAGCAAAATGTAGCTCCTAAAGTAAAGTGACACAGAAAACTGTCTGCAAGCAAGGACTCTGACAAGCTTTCAACAGCTTAAGTGCTACAGTGACAGCTGGAATTCTCTTTCCTGGCTCAAGCACAGGCCTTTGCGACATCAGAACTGAAGTGCAATAACTGATTACAGAATGGCCGTGATGTCATTTTCTTATTACAGGTAAGTTATGATGTCACAACTAGCCTGTAATAAGAAAAGTATATTCAGGCTGTTATACAGATATTGCAAGCTGCTATGTATCATAAGTGTTGTTACATGTCTAGACTGGTCTACATTGGAGCCAGTTTGGACATGTTTTCTTGTTGTGGCACGGCATTTTTAATGGCAAAGCCAACAGGAGTATGTTCTTACTTGGTGGTACTGGCTTATATTGGCAGATCCAGATTGGACACTTTTTTATAGTATCATTAATGGCATTGTGAGCAAAGCCAACATGGGTATGTTCCTATATGGGAATACTGGCATATATTGGTGCAGCCAACGTGAAAATGTTTTTTATACTGGCACATATTGTGGGGAAAAGCATGAAAGTGCATTGGGAAATGCTCCTGTGTACTGTTGGTGACTTGTATCTATTGTTTTTTTCATGGGTGAGCCTGCAAACTGGCTTTTTACCCAATTTTTCACTGAAGTGTGCTTTATGATGCACCATTTTAACATATTATTTAAATAATGTCTCAGGGGGGGTTGGCGGGGACCTACCGGAACCCTCTTTGGCTAATTTGGGCTCCTTAACTATACTCAGTAGCTCTTGTATTGTTACGCTCACCTGGCTCCCACAGGGGCGTCGATATGAACTGTACAGCTGCGGTCTCCACCAATGTGACACGTAGTGCCAAGATGACGGACTGGCTGGCCCACCTAGCGTCATTTGCTTGGCCCGTAGGAATATTCTTCTGCAAATGGGAAAATGGAATTAACCACCCGTGGAGTTGAGCGTTAACTCCCCCTCACTCCCGCTGTTCTCCCCACTGATCACCTTTGATGTCCCCTCTTATAGTCTCACCTGATGGTTTTGTAAAGATGAGCTCTCCATCCTGCATTGAGCACAGGGGTGCGTAGATAACCAGTTGCTTCACTGGCTCGAAGGAATTGGTGAGTTCCAGAACAATATTGACTCTGAGATTCCCGGCAAGACGCCGTAAGTATGTAGTTCGTAAGAGTTCAAATGTCTGACTTTCACTCTGTCCGATTCCTTGCAGGTTGCAGCTTGACCCTAGCGAAGAGTTCCTCGTGGCAACCGGTAATATTCAGGTAAGGATTTATATTATGCAACACAGTTCGATAAAATAATGTCCTTATGTAACCTGTTGCTTTCTCCCTTATTCAGGCGCTGAGAGTAAGTATGATGTCTCGGGGAATAATGCCTCCGGCGGTAAAATCAGGTAAGTCTATTGTGGTGAGGAGGTTTCCCCTTGTTTGTCCCCTTGTTTCACCTTGCTGTCCTTTTGTTTCCCCTTAGGGGCTGGGGTTCGGCGAGGATGCAGTGGAAGCTGCGCCGACCCGTGAAGAGGAATAGTACCCCCGGTGGAAAAATCAGGTAAGTCTATTGGGGGTAACTAATATTGCCTCTGTGTATTCCCTTGGCTCACCTTGCTGTTCTTGTCTTCCCCTTAGGTGCCGGAGTGCGGCGGGAACATGCAGAAGGATGCAGTGGAATGTGAAGATGCTGCGAAGGCCGGTGAGTTCAGCGCGGTGCTGCAGCAGGCGAGGCGACGCGCATAACATAACTTCTTTCTTCCAGCTCGAAGGCGCGATGGATCGGGAATTCAGATAAGGATCAAAGGTATTGCTCTTGTTCTAACCTTTTCTCCTTCTTTCTTCCTTTTTCTAGGAGCTCCAGACTTGAGGCGGATGTGGCAGAAGACTGGATGCAGACTTGCAGGCACAGTGAGCGTTACGCTGCTGGATGCAGAATAACGCGAATCGTGTGCTGCTCTTCGGGCGTGGTTTAAATAGCCTCCAAAGTAGTCCCAGGTAAGTATTCCTCCTCAGCCCCACCCGAGTAAAAAATAGTCCCTAGGTAAAGTAGTCCCTTCCAAGCCTCTTTTGGCTTGGAGCTCTTGCAGCATGGTTTGCATAAGGTAAGTTTGCAGCATGGTCTGCATCAGGTAAGTTTTAATCTATGAGCCTGGCGCCTATGGCGCCAGGACTGACTCTCCATATGAGCCTGGCGCCATAGACGCCAGGACTGCACCCAAATAGCCCCTAGCAGGGGTTGTTGGGCTTGCTTGGAATAACTTGATGCCTGCTTCCGGGGTTGCTGGACGTGGTCTGGGTCCCTGGGGGTAGGCATCATGACATGTATACTCGAGGCTAGTATTTACCCCCCTCCAATTAAAAAATTCACCAGCCGCCACTGGTGGCCGGTACCTTTGGTTCCAGACCCAGACTCACCCCGCTTATTTTTTATAATAGGTGAAAGATGTAAGCGTTAATTAAAAAACATACTTAAATCTTTCACCTAGCGCAGTGTGCGCGTGCCCCTGCAATGCCACGATCCTCATGGGGATTGCCATGCACGGTGCTCTAGGTTAGCCCAGAGTGTGGCGCATCCCATGCTTTGTTGAGGAGCTTGAGGAGGGCCCAGCACTGGATACATCTTCTCTGCCAATGTACTGCTTGGCTCCTGCACTTCTCTGTAACAACGTTTATCAGCTCCTGCTCCTCGATTCATAGATGTCGTTCAGCATCAGCCGCTCTCTGCAATGGCACTTCTCTACCTGTGGTGAACATCTCTGCAGCAGGGCACAAGGCGAGGGTACATTCCACCCCCCACTCCCTCAAGGTATTTTTGAGACATGAAGTAAAGTGTGATTAATTCAGGAGTAGCAAAGATTCGAACCCCAGTATTCACTTTAATGCCCCAGGCTAGAAACGTACGCATTGGACCACGTGATAGTACGACTAGATGTCTTGCATTTGGATTTTGCCCTATAGAGAATACGGATTTGTGGTTTTATGCGCTAGGGGCCTTTAATAAGCTCCCAGAAACGCTGTAGGAACATAACTCTCACGTAATTCTGAGGGTGTTGATTCATTTTCTGAAAGCCAATTATTAATTTATCTTGTGCACTTTCTTCGATTAAGAATGCCTCTGTTCACTTACGGTGGTATCACTTCCAATTGCATATGTTAATGAGTCCCTGTATTTCATTTTTAGGACTTGTGCCCTGCCCCTTGTAAATGAGGCTGTCACCATGGAAGAATTACGTATTTGGTAATGATATGTGAGGGCATGGTTACCAAACCCCCCCTAAACCTTTGGGAGGGGTCCGTAGACCTCCATCGCTATTCTCCCAATTGTACCTGGCTCTATTCATTGCCCATTGCCTAGGGAATCCACCAGGTACGGTCTCAAAGTGACTCATGTTCATGTTCATTTAAAGAGAAGGGCTGTTTTCACATAGCTTTTCCGAGGTGAATCTAGATCAAGTAATCAACTACAGAAGAAGATAATCCAGAGGAAACAATTACAAAAGTATAACAACATTTATTTAATTCATACACATAGTTTGATTTATTCATGAGCAAATCCAAGAAAAGACATTAATCAAAACAGGGGGACAAAAAAAAACACTTTTCAGCCATGCTGATGATCAATGAATACAGTCAGCCATACCCATACTTTTAACAGCCGTACCAATCATAATTTCAACATACTATATTAAAAAAAACACAAGCAGTTATAAAACATGGCACAATGACAAAAATGTTTTGCACATGTGACCGAAAATGGAGACAAAATGTGTTTTCAATTTTCAGGCTGCTTTTGAAAACCTGACCGATTTTGACATATTAGAATTGATTAACCACGTCCTCCTCAGGGAAACACAGTTAACCTAAATTTATACAATCATTTTAAACCCTATCATCCACTCAACAGTAACTGTATTCAACCACACACAAGACCCAATAAACATTTAAATGAATCCCTATGTGCTCGGGAACACCCCAATAACTCTGGTGAACCCGAGAAACCTTGGTGCCACAAACCCAAGCTCACCCCAGAAGGAGCGACTATGCAATGCTGCGATTTATAGTTCAGCGAATCAGAAAGAATCGAGAATCAGTTAATTACATGCCCAGCACCAACATGCAAAGCAAATATGCCAAATCAATTTGGATTGAATGATAAACGAATTGAAAAATAGTAATATCGGTGAAAAAGCAATGAAAAATTAAACAGCATGCCCAGTGCCAACGGGCATGAACCCCATTGAATGGAAGACCCATTCTGAAAAACATAAGAACTCAATTACCATGGAGGTGTGCAACCATTGTCTTCAAATTGAAGTTTGAGTTGTGGTTTATTATTTTGTATATATCCACGCACCCAAAGTAGAGACTTGAATTCACTTATCTGGGATATGTTTTTTTTGGAATAGGACGAAATGTCCGTATAAAAATTACCGACGCCACCAAAAGACCTAAAACACACACCACGAAAAGTTCTAACTACCAAAAGTTCGAACTTTTTGTGGTATGTGTTTAGGTGTTTTAGTGGGGTCGGTGAACGGGGGTTGCGGGGGACACCACAAACTCTCCCAAAAGAATATAACATTTTTTTTTTTATTAAAACAGGGGATGCGGGGGTGTCCCCTGCAACATTCCACTCACCATACTACACAGTATAGTGAGTGGGGATTGCGGGGGAAACCCCTGAATGTTCACATGGGAAATGTATGAACATTTTGTGTTCATGCATTTCCCATGCGAACATTTCCGTTGCAGTAACTGCTGAACCCATATGCATGCATACTTATAATTTGCCTATCCCATACCCTCACGCAGAATATTTTGTCTAACACATTGTTTGTCAAGTGTTAGCAATAAAAGGCCGTAGGTTTTATTGTACAGATATGGTTATGCAGATAACAATAATCACATATCATGATAGTAACATACTTTTGGGCACCGGGTCTTGGGGTTACCCCCTCTATATCGGGCCCGCTTTCCCATGTCCCACGACTTGTTGTGGGCACCGTACAGTACCCTGTACTTCTTTTCCTTTGTTCTTGTCCCTTATTTGTAGGGTGGGAGGGTTTTGTGGTAAAGAAGCAAAGGTTTGGAAGGCACTGAGTAAACAGTGCACCTCCTGCGTGTTTGGGTCCCCGTTCAGGGTCCACAAACTGTTTGTGTTTTCTCAGAGCATGCTGCTCTGTATTTATAAGACCCAGGGGAGCCCTTGGTCTTTGATATGTATAGTAGTAGGGGCTGTTATGTTTCAGCCCCCAGCCGGATAGCCGCCTTTCTGGCCCCCCGGGTGGGGGCAGGTCTTTGAACCTGATCCCTGCATGCCTGTTGGTTTCCTTCGATGCTTAGCACCTTGCTGCCTGAAGGAAGGATGAGGTGATTGCTCACACCTCACCCTTCCTCAGCATTGTGTTGCACAGACTGCGTGCCTCTTCGACTTGGGGGGGAGGAGAGGAGTAGAGAGGGAGAGAGGGGGAGAGGTTGGGCTGCCCCTCTCCAGGCCTGCTGATGGTAACAGCAGTTAACCTGCCTCGCTTTGTGCGGCACTGCAGCATTGCCCATAACTGCTGAACCCATGTGCATGCATACTTATAATTTGGCGATCCCATACCCTCACCCAGAATAATTTGTCTCACACATTGTTTGTCAAGTGTTGGCAATAAAAGGCCGTAGGATTTATTGTACAGATATGTTTATGCAGATAACAATAATCACATATCATGATAGTAACATACTTTTGGGCACCGGGTCTTGGGGTTACCCCCTCTGGCCTGTGCCGCCAAACCTAGCAGTTGGCCCCTTGCCATTTCTTTCTGGGTAGGATGGCCGAGAAGTATGTTTCCGTTCCTTCCCAATTGTGTCAAATGCCTGCAAGGGAAGAACACATGTCCTCATATACATTTCTCCTTCCAATGGACAGTAGGTCATTGCCCCCTAGGTGTATGACCCAGAAATTCTAGCGGGTCTCTGTATGCGACCAGCTCTGCTAGTGTTTTGTGGATTTCTGCCCATCGTAGGCCTCTCTATCCCCACCACGAAGAAATGGTGTTTCTGAAAGGTGGCCTTTCTTTGGTCTCCTCTGCCCATCGGCCCGTCCCGAAGATAAAAGAGTGGCCGACTATCCATGATGATTGGAGAGTGGTCCTTCCTCAGCCTGGTGTTTCTGTATGAAGGGAGGGAGAAATAATGAGTGGGGGTGGCTGGCTATATTAGCTGTGGTCTGATGTATCCTTTGTAATAATCTGACTTCCAACCCCCTATGTTTTTTAGTTGTTGAGGAACTAAACCTACTTGCCATGCTGAGGAGGCGGCACCTATTCTGAAGGAATGAGTGCCAAAACCCTTGGGGTCCCACCCTGCATTTTTGATTGCTTTCATCAGTACCTCTTTGAATTGGTAGCTGCTTAGTGCCAAGGCATCCTTCTGGATCAAAAAACCTCCCCCCAACCTTGGGTATTTGTGTCTAATAGAGGTTGGTAATACATACCGGGCTGTTTACTGCCTCATTAATACAACAAATGTTAATGGTTCTTTTGACCCCCGCTTTTGATTGTTGGATTTCTATGCTGACGCTCTCCTGTCTGACCCTGACCTCCATGACGCCCAGACCGTTGTTGGCCTTGGTGCTGGAGGCAATGAGTTCTCCCACACGGAAAGCCCCGAAGTATGCCAGGAAAAAAGCTGCTTTGAACAATAAGGTCTCATACGGATGCCAGCATATGGCTTCCAGCTGGTTTGCACTTTGTACCAGTTTGTTGAAATCAAGGGGGGCGGCGGGTGTCCACCTGGGGGCCCTCTATTCTGCCCCAACCTTTCAAAGCGTAAGAAACGAGGGCACGATAATTTAGCATTTATATAGCGCCACAAACACTCTGAGCTCTGCTTATATAACCCACGGCGTGTGGTGCTCATTTATCGACCTCGGAAAGATGAAAGGCTGAGTTTGGCCCTGCTGGGATTCGAACCTGCGTCAGCAGGCCCTGCACGGATGTTAATGCTAGCGCTTTACGTGCTGTGCTATTGGACTGGCTATTTTGGGTGGGGTCGGAATCACCCCGTGTTTTTGAGAAATATGAGGTTGCAACTAGGGGTCTTTTTGCCCAATCTCTCTTAAAGCCCTGTTCATGCGCCCATTTTAAAAATATTTCTATGTCTTTAATCGTTATTAACTCTACGTGGTTTACACCTGTGGCTTTAAATACTGTTTGGAAGCACTTACTGTACTGCGCTGTGGTGGTGCTTGCCTGCGCTTTCCCTGCCAGCTCTGTGAGGAAGCGTAGGGAGTTGTTGGCACCCGTCTTTGAGGTGCCTGGTTCTAGTTGGGCATCCCGGCCTGGGCTCTCTGGCGCTGGCGTTGATGCCGTTATTTTGTTGGCACCCGTTTTTGAGGTGCCTGGTTCTTGTTGGGCATCCCGGCCTGGGCTCTCCGGGGCTGGCGTTGATACTGTTATTTTTTGATTTCCCATAATTTTCCAGCATTCCACCGGTATTGGCCACTGAAAGCGGGATAACGCATCTGTAATGTTATTATCTGCCCCAGCGATGTGCTTCACTTTGACCACAATGTTTTCTTGTAGTGTGAGTGCTGTGATGGCTCGTAGGACCTTTAGTACTAAAAGGGGCATTTGGTAGACCTTCTGTTTATGGAGCCTACTACCGCCATGTTGTCGCACCAGACCAAGAGTTCTGTGTTAGCTAGCTCCCTGCCCCAGATGTATAATGTTAGCCGGATGGGAAATATTTCTAAGAGGGTGATGTTTTTAGTCCACCCTGCCTGTTGCCATGAGTTGGGCCAGTGTCCTGCCACCCACTCTGTGTCTAGTATGGCTCCAAACCCCTTGCTCCCAGCTGCATCAGTGAAAAGGACACTTTTTGTCCATGTATTCAAAGGCGTTCGCCAAAGTGAGGTCTCGTTGAAATCTTTGAGGAAATTCCTCCAAATTTCAAGATCTTGTTTCACCTCTGCGCCTAGTCGGATGTGTAGGTGGGGTTTGGTGTATGATTTGATTTTTCGTTACAGGCTTCTGGAAAATACCCTCCCTTGAGGGATTATTCTAGCAGCGAAGTTGAGACTGCCTGTTAATGATTGAATTTCTTTAACTGTGCCTTTATCTTTTGTTGTCAGGGCTTGTATTTTCTCCAACAGTTCTGCAATTTTTGTTTTCTGGATCTTGCATAATCCCTGTAAAGAGTCAATTTCAATGCCCAGGAATATTATGTTGGTGGCTGGTTTAGTCGTTTTTTCTTTTGCTAGAGGTATGTCCCACTGTGCGGCCATTCCTTCTAAATTCACCAGGGCCCAGTTGCATTCCTCAGAATTTGCATGGCCCATTATCATAAAGTCATCTAGGTAGTGTACTACCTTGGTCCCTGATCTCTGTTTTTGGAAAGCCCATTGAAAAAGGAACTGATTGCTTGAATAGGGCACAGGATACTGCACACCCCATGGGGAGGCATCTGCCTACCTAGAATGTGTTGTTAAGAAGTAAAACCTAGCCATTGCTGGGAATCTGGATGGACTGGCAAAAGTCTGAAAGTGGATTCAATGTCTAGTTTGGCCATCAGGGCGTTCCTGCCACATTCCTGTATGAGTCTTGCCGCCTCCTGGAAGTTTGTGTAGGATACTGCGGATTCCGTGTGTGGAATGCCATCGTTCAGTGATTGGCCTTTGGGATAGGATAAATGATGAATTAGCCTCATTTTCCCAGGTTCTTTTTTGGGGACCATCCTAGTGGTGATATTATGTAATCCTTGAGGGACATTTGGTCCCAGGGTCATGCAATCCTGTCTAAAAGCAGTTCCTTATTGCTTTTTCTCTCCACTATTTGGGGGTTATCCCTGGCTGACTTTAGGTTCAATGGGATGTTCTGTGACCCTGTGCCCTCAAATGGGATGATAAAGCCCTTGGAAAAAAAAACGCCAGCTTGCCTCGCTGGTTTCCCTGTCTGGTTAATTCAAGGTGCTTCTCTAAAATTGGTTGGGTTGATGGGAGTTATGCCTGGTGCCAGGCCTGGGGTTGAAAAGGCGTGGTTGGAGCTAGTCTTTTGAGTTTTTGGCTGGTAGTCTGGTGCAGTTGCTTGCTGCGTGATCACCATTGCAGTTTGTGCAAGCGTGTTTGTACCAGCATTCCTTACCCCAGGTGCACTGGTTTTTGCCAAAATTCCTGCATGGAATGTTGGCTTTTGTAGAGTGGTTCTTGTTCTGCCTGTGGGTATTAGACTTAGCCGCCCATGGCTGATTCTTCCGAAAGGGCTGTTCGCCCTTTTTATGTTTATCATTCTCGTTGTTTCTGGGACCTTGTGTATTTTTGTTATTTTTGAACAAGTTCTGTGAGGCTTCTTCCTCTGCTGGGGGCTCAGTGTTTAACATATATAAGTCAATTTGGACCTTGTCCCTTTCTATGGCTGGCCTCTCTGACATGCTTCTCCTAAATCTGATATCATATGCTAGCCAGGTCTTCCATTTCTGAGCGATTTTCACTTCTCTTATTTTATCTATGTAAGCCCATAATTTTCTGCCATCATTGGGAAATTTCTCCTCATATATTGTTGCCAAGATGGCGAAAGCCTGTACCCAGTTGTCCCAATTCTGTTCTACCTGGGCGTTTCTGGCTATGGCTTTCTCTTCTATCTTTTTGGGATCCCTGAATGCATCTTTCCCTTTGCATTGGGCTTCTATCAGTGAAAAGATTTCTATGAACTCTTTGGCCCATATGGCTTCTTTGATAGTGGTGTCAATATTCCATGCTAGGCATCTTTTATATTTATTCAGTATTTCAATCTGAAAGGATTTCAATTGTTATTCTAATTGGGCATTTCAGATCATTGCTATGTCTGTTGAGTTGCTGCTGCTTTGCCCAGCTTGCCCCGCTGCTTCTGTACTTGGGCTTGACCATGCTTTTAAAGCACCTGTTGGGTCTCCCGTGATTGCGGCTGGTGCAATTATGCTGGCAGTTGTTGGCATTGTTGGCACTTGTGGCAGGCTGTGGCTGCTGGTGTTTGGATTGATGTTAAGTGTGCTGGGTTCCTCAGATTTTCGTTTGGGACCCATGTTTTCCTTTCAGCCTGTTTTGATTAAAGGGAAAAATATTGAAAAGGTTGTGTTTGGCCCTGTCGAGGTTTGCACCCGTGTCGGCGGTCTCTGTACAGCTGTCAAAATTGAGCTTTCTAGTTGCTGCGCAAATGCAACAGCTTTCATGCACTTATTTGTGTAATAATATTGGCATTTAAAACGCTGTGAATGAAAGGCTGAGTTTGGCCCTGTTGGGATCCGAACCTGGGTCAGCAGGCTCTGTACGAATGTCAAACGAGAGCTCTACTTGTTGTGCCATCTAGACCAGCTGGATTTGGAAATGACGTTACCCGTGATGGTTAACTGACTACCGTTGCCCCAAAGGATTTATCCCAGTTTAATTCAAAATAAAATGTTATACATGGATTTTGGGAGCAGGATTACTTCTTGCGCCTAGATTCGCTTTCTTTCGCTAACTGTATTTATTTGTGATTGCCTGTTAGGCCTGGGCCTTTAAGAATGCCCAGTTTGCAGTATGCGAGTCCAAATGATATCACTCTGAACAAAATCTATGCCTGTTATCAACAGGAGCCTGTTTCAGAATTTCGTTAAGGATTGAAATTAATGTTCCCCGGCCCGGGGTTTCCCCGCAGCCTCTGTGTTGCAAGTTCGCAGCTTTACTATGAAAAAAGACACACAGCGCGTGCTCCGAGTCTGCCGGTGGAGCGGCTGTGTCACGGATGTTTATTTTGTTTTGTTTGCGATTAGGAACATTGTTTCTATTGCGTGCTCGGCGCCCGGCGAGGCGGCTTACCTTGCAATTGACAAGCTTTCTTGAAGACACCGCTTACACCAGGCTGCAATGCAGGCTTTTTCATTCGCGCTGGCAAGTGGAAACTCCCCGCTTCTTTGTTTGTTTAAAGTCCGCCGCTCGTCTCCCAGCCGTGTAAGGTTCATGAATAGTACAATGCTCACAGGAAAATAAAGACGCTGCGAATGCAGCGAGCTTTAGAGTTTGCTAAAGAAGCAAAGGTTTGGAAGGCACTGAGTAAACAGTGCAGCTCCTGTGTGTTTGGGTCCCCATTCAGGTTCTACAAACTGTTTGTGTTTTCTCAGAGCATGCTGCTCTGTATTTATAAGACCCAGGGGAGCACTGGGTCTTTGATATGTATAGTAGTGGGGGCTGTTATGTTTCAGCCCTCGGCCGGATAGCCGACTATCTGGCCCCCCGAGGGGGGCAGGGCTTTGAAGCTGATCCCTGCCTGCCTGTTGGTTTCCTTCGGGGCTTAGCACCTTGTTGCCTGAAGGAAGGGTGAGGTGATTGCTCACACCTCACCCTAACTCAGCATTGTGTTGCACAGACTGCGTGTCTCTTCGACTTGGGGAGGAGGAGAGGGGCAGAGAGTGGGAGAGGTTGGGCTGCCCCTCTCCAGGCCTGCTGATGGTAACCACAGTTACCCTGCCTCGCTTTGTGCGGCACTGCAGCATTGCCCAGAAATGCAGCCGCATTAATATCACGTAGATCCGTTTTTTCAGATAGTTTATTCTGCCAAGAATAAGGGTGGCATGCTCACCAGCATCTGAGAATGTGCTTTTTCCTGAAAATTGGGCCGTTGCTCAAAGGAGGTCATAGTTCCAATCTAGCTTTTTGGAAGAACACAAAAGCCAAAGTGCTATCGATGCCTGTAAGAGGGTACATTATTTCAAAAATTGATGGACTCCACCGCAATCCTCCCCAGTATAAGGGAATATGTCAATGAAGATGAGTTAATCACTTACCAAGAGTATGTGATCAACTTGATTCTCAAAACAGTTCGACACGGGACATGCAGTTCCCTATTTGAGTCAGCAAGAGGACATACGGTTTCAGGTGTTTCACTATTTAACAATTCAAGAAGTCTCACGATTCAAAGACACGCATAATGGAGTAATACCAAATCATTTTGCAGAGCGCCCGTATACGCATCCAACACCCGTCATCTGATAGCATGTTTAAAGTGTAAACAGAAGTAGCTTTTCACCGTGAGATGCATGGAAATATAAATGTCAGGGAAGGTGTTTGTCGGCAGCCATTATGGAGTGGTTTCATCTCCATATATTAACCAGTGCATTTTATGCCAAAAAGAGTCACTCATGTGGTTTGTTATCATACAGGCTAATTTAAACCAAAGACATCATACAATTTGTTAAACTGCATTTTTGGACCAGTGCAAAAGCATATTTGAAAATAGCCGGAAAGAGCCATAAGTTAACTAAGAGCTTACTAACTAGTCACAACTGTTAAATACTGTATATCAAATCAATGAAAGCAGGCAATCAATCATTTGACCAATGCAACTTCTGGCTGGAGACCATTTATATCCCAAAGTCCCAGTCTTCCATTGAATTCGGACCTTCTTAGAAAATTTTTTTAGATTGAAAATCCAAAGCTGTTCTTTATATGCCAATTTTTGGCCTTCCCTTTCATCTCTGGTTTCCTGAATTTTGTCAACACAGAACCAAGTTAGTTTTTCTAATTTATGTCTCATTTCTAAAAGGTGTGTTACTAATGGGGTATTCAATGTCCTCTTATGGATTTACAAATGGTTTGTTAATTCCTAAGTGGTCTGCTCTGGAGGTTTTTCCGATGTATACCTTTTGCCATGGGAAACAAACAGCATAAATGACATTCTTGCTTTTACAGGTAATAAATGAGTGAATATGCTCACATTTTACCCTCACGTATTGAAAACGTGCATGCCACACATGATGTTCAGGGATACATGCCAACCACAGGAGCATTGTGAATGTTCAAAAGAGGTGATCTACTTGTGGAGGTTCTACTGGCCTTCATGAGTTTCTGTTTCACAGTTTTTTTGAGTACCCATGTCCCATAAGCCTGGCTTGCAAAATATCTGCATGTGTATTACATTTTAGAGTATCTGTACAATTGCGTCTTAGTCGCAGAAACATGCCTTATGGTGAGAATTGTATAGACTGAAAGAAAGGATCGACGTCACTCAAAATAAACTGTTCCTCAATTAGTGCCATATAAATAATTGCCAAATTAGGAGCAAAACTGGTGGAAATAATCATTCTTAAACATAAAATAACTATTTTCCAGCACCAGGGATGTGCAAGCAGTCAAAAACTCTGTTGGTACATTATGTTGTGTCACTCGCCTATTTGGACAGCTTTATCCTGAGGTATATTGGCATATAGTGCTTCTATATCCATTGTTACCAAAAGTTGTTCAGAAGAGTTCAACGGTAAACCTTCCACTTCAGTGATGACATCTCTGAGATCTTAAAGAAAAGTGGGAGTGGCCATAACCAAAGGATTAATGAAAATGTCAGTATATTTGGACAATGGCTAAGGATCGATAGACAGCCGGACACTATGGATCATCCTGGGGGATTGGAGGTACTCTTATGGACCTTGGGGAGGATGTAAAAGTGTGGAATACATCCTTCCGAAGTGTTGAGAAATTCATATTCTTTTCTGAACAGAAAACCATCCTCTAAACCTTTCTCTCTTAATTCCAAGATTTGATCCTTGATAGCTTCAGTTGGTTTCTGATTTAATTTTTGATAGTGTCCTGGAATGGGCAATAATTTGTAGACCTCAAGATCATATTTGGTGACATCACCGACCACAATTCCCCCAACCTTGTCCACTGCCTTGATAACTATAGACTGATCTTGTGCCAAAGACTCAATAGCTTGAAATGCCACAAGTGTACGCTTGGGATGGAATGAACAATGCTTTGCATTAATAATTTTCTAAAGATCAGAAAGCACCAATTTCTGAAATCCTATCACTTCAGCTGGCATATCTGAGTTGTTAGGGATAAAGGTAGACTGTACTGACAAACAAGTGACGGCCTATACCAATTCAGTATTTTCATTAGCGAAAAAGGTCTTGAGCCTAACCTTTCACAAGAATTGATTAATCTCTGTTGTAATCTCTGTGGCACTTGGTGTTTGTGTGAACACAAAAGTATGCCCACATTGTAGAACTGACATTTCTATGCCCCTCAATCTACGTGTGGATACATTAAAAATGGGTAATGGATCATTTACCTGCACTAGCCTCTGTTGCGAGTCTGGAATTCCTGTCGATGGGCGTTTTGCCTATGGGTGTTCTGTGAAGTCAAGCATTGATCAAATGCCCTGAGGCCACTTTGGCCACCCCTTCCTCATAAAGTTTGTGCAGGGACTAGGCCCAGTTGGTTGTTAACTTCTTCTTCTGAACTACTTGAGGAGGTATCAAAGAAAGTTACCCACCTTTTTTTGCCCGAGGCAAAGTTTTGACCAGGAATACATCATCAATTAGGCTGATAAACAAAATCTTCTGAGAGGTGGCTGATAAACAAAATCTTTTGAGAGGTACGGATACACTACCTCTTTTTTGAAATTGGTTATATACTTTTTGAGTTGGTTAGTCTTTTTTATGATGGTGGCTGTTTTAAACCTCACGTACTGTTGATTTACAAGATCAAGTTTATTTTTAATTTCTGAGATCAAGTTGCTGTTCAAAAACACCCTTTCTTGATCCGCTAGCTCATACACAATTCTTTGACTCACTCGTTGCGCTGTAATAATGGTCAAAATGAGCAAATCACGACTCCATTTGGTTGAAACTTGACTGAATGCAGTCTTATATTCAGTATCATCAAGAAAAAGGCATGGCATAATTTTAACCTCTAGCCGTTGTGGCATAATACTGGATTTAAGATATTCCTTTAGGACATGACCATGTAATTCTGTTCGGAATTGTTTCTTTTGCATTCGAAGGCGTGCTTCACCAGAGACATTATTATTGCCATTATTTGGGAGTTGCAAATTCTCAAAAAATGAAGGGCCCCCAATTAGTTTAGCTATCAGAGCTTTAGTAAAAGACAAGCTATCTGAATCAGCCATTGCCTGGACACCCAAACCAGAGAAAAGTCTCACAATGCGGCACCCAGGACAATTATTCAATTGTCTCAGGAGGATAGCTCAGGGGCAACATGCTCTCCTTGGAAGCAAGACGACACGGAGCAACACAGGTTCGATCCCTGGGTCCACGCTTAGAAACCTCCGGGCATTAAGCACGTCATAAATAACCTATCATATCATATTCTATATAAAACCCATAAGAGTAAACAAAGCAAACAAAAAATGTTTCAAAGAATCCTGAATAGTAGACCATAGATCAAGTGCCAGAAAAGTGATCTAGGATTTTCAAGCCATTGGGTCAATGAGGCATGGCCAAACCTTGCTGATGGGATGGGGGCATGGACGAGAGATGGCTTCAATGTCATGTGTGTTGAAGTCCGAACAAAAAATACTGGGCATTCACAAACCAACATTCCATCAAAACAATAGTAATCTAATAGTATTCTTATCTAGTGCTTTATGCCAGATTCCTCTGACTTCCAAACATTAATAAAAGATATTATCATACCATTTTATCCAACTTAAAACAAATATGACATTTTATTGATTTTTTAGGTAACATCATATCACTTCAAGGATCACAAATGAGCAATGAACAATAACAGTAATTAATCATGTGGTTGTGAATCAAGTAGACATACATAATACATTAACATATAATGCCATAAGCTGTCTACATGCAGTGTTTGGTTCACACCTATTATTATACAACATCCATATTGAGTGAAACGGTCTATATCAGTAATTTGACTTCTTCCCATTTGAGCCAGATTTTACTATGCTTTTGGGGACACCTCTGCGCTCTATATGTCATTCAAATATCCATGTTCATTTTGCATTTCGACAAGCTGAATAGGTCTATACTACCCCACAATAGAGCTATATTTTGTTAGGTGATCATCAGTGGCACTGGGAGCAATAATATTTCATCTCTGCCAACTTGCATGTCTCCCCAGATGCCCGGTAAAACTAATTTGGGATCTAATGTTAGATTTTCATTGAGGAATTTGGATAGATGGGATATCATTTAAATCCAGAATATTTATATCATGCAGTATTACCATAATGTATATATAGATGTGCCCCCTCCTCCCCCGTTTTACATCGGAGACATTGGGGATCCGGGAATATGCCCTATTTGTGGAGAATTTCCCTGGAGTGGTACACTCTATGTCAAATCTTAAACTCTATTAGCCATAATTTAGCCAGTGTGATATATTCCCTAGCACTTGTCAGTGCCTCCATCCACTCCACTGGATCTAAAGGGCCCAGACCTCCAAAACATTTTTCCTTAACCTTCAGTTAACATGAGATAGTGAATGATGTGATTTCCTGATATAAGGCCTCATTATAAGGTTGCCGGTGTGGGAAAACAGTGCCAGTAATTCTGATTTTCAGAGGAAAAGCAGAGGATTCACCTCCATCTTGTCGCTGGTGGTAAATCCTCCTCTTTATCTAAAAAAATCAGTGGATTTACTGCACGGTAATTCCACTGGTGGTAAAGCCTCCAAAAATATCCATGTAGTCCTATGGACTCCAAACATGGGGGATTACCACCACTTGTAATCCTGTGGTAACTCCACGGGACCAAGTGGTGGTAACTGTAATTCTGTTTGGCTGTATTTCAGCATATTTACCACCAAAATACCTCCAAACTTGCAATGAGGCCCATTGTGTTGATATAGTTTTGCCCATTATTTTACCCGCCATTACATTTTCTTCAATCAGTTATTGGGCTGGGAGCGGCACAAGGTCTGGCATTTCAGCTTGTAATGCATGTGTAAGGTGGATAGAGCTGTAGTTGTCCTCTTCTGGTAGTGTACATTTTTGTGCAAGTCTTGCAAAGAGGATGCTTTGCCCATCCTTTAGTACATCTTTAAGCGTGTTAATATTTGTGTTCGTCCATCACTTACATCTTCCGGTTTTCTTGACCTCCTCTAATGTCTTGTTATTCCATTGTGGCGTATCTAGGGAAATTTAAGCTGCACATCCCATCTTTTTTAGGACTGTTTTCTTGGTACGTATAACCTGCTCTGTAGACATGGGAATTAAGGATAAGCATCTACCTCTGTATAAAGACTGAAATGGGGATCTGGTAGCATCCAGATGCATTTGCACCTAACATAAGGGACTGTGACGTACTAGTGTATCCACGTATTGGCAACTATCAGTTGTGATGGCTTGTATTATTTTGTAATATTTGGTAGCCTGATTCCACCCTCCCATACCGATTCATACAGCGATACAGCGTCTGTAGGGCTATACTTTGTTGAGGGTTTTGCTCTAATGGGTTACGTAAAGTACCTTGTATTTTGTCAAATTCAGATTGCGGAACATCATAAGGGTTATTTTGCAAGACATAGAGATATTTGGGAAGTGTTAACATCTTAAAGAGTGCAGCCTGGCCCAGTAGTGGAAGTGATGCTGTGTGTTTTACGTTCCCCTGGAATCGTTTGGTGATCGGTTATACGTTTTCTCTAGAAAGTTTTCTTGTGTTTAACACATCGGAATACCGAAGTATTTGAACAATATGTTCTTTATATGAAAACCAAATCTTCTCTCTAGCCCCTGTAGGTCCCCTTGTACCAAGAAGAGGGTTGTTTTGTTACAGTTCACCCGTAGGCTACTAAAGTTACTGAATTGCTTAAGGATATCTATAGTATGTGAGATTGATTTACCTGTATCTCCCACACAGAGAAGCAGACCATCTGCATACAATGCCTCTTGGTATTCATGACTGTTGGGGCCACATAAAGCCCCTCAATCCTGGGTCCGACTGAAGCCAGAAAGCAAGCTGCTCTATTGCCATAATAAAAAGTAGTGGGGACAGGTGGCAGCCCTGTCTCCTACCCCTCTCTAGCAGGAATGTTTGGGAGGTTCTACCATGTACTGCTACTGAAGCTATAATTCATGTATATAATAACCTTGTCCCTTATAGGAATTCTTCAACAAACCTGATCTCTGCCATCACCTCCCATAGAAATTGCCACGATATTTTATCAAATGCTTTCTCAAACTCAATTGAGAAGATGGCTGTCGGTGTATCATTATAGTGTGCATTTTCAGTTGTATTATGCACCCTGCTTATATTCATTCTAGTGGAGTGTGCAGGAGTAAATCCAGATTGATCCAAGTGGATTAGGTCTGGAATGACTATAATCAGGTGATTAGACAAAACTGTCACAAGAATCTTGGCTTTGGCATTAATTAACAAGATCGATCGATATGATTCTCACAGTTTATGGGGTTGTCATCCTTCGGAAATACCACCATTGATGTCTTTCTAAGGTCTGGTGGCAGTTCACCTTCCTCCCTGCTCCGTCTGAGCATCTGCAATAATGGCTCAGCTATTTTGGTTGCTATCTTTTTCATATATCTTTTGGGGAACCATTTTGACTGAGGGCTTTCCCTGGTTGGAGATCTTAGATTGCATTCAGGATGTCTTCTACCATTATTTCTCGCCTGATTATTTTGGGCAGGCTATATCCTGTCATAGTATCCCACAAATGCTACAACTTCCAATCCGTCCTCCAAAACACTCTCTCCATGATCATTTACTTTTTCATGAACGGGTTGGGAGGTTTCATCTCTCCGTTCTAGCAAGGCGATCATTTTACCTGCCTTGTCTCCTGATTCATACAGATTCCCGCTGGTATCCCAGTATACTTGTTTGGTGTTATCGTGTAACAATTGCAGTACTTTTCTTGAGCTTTATCAGGGCCCTCTTTATCCTGGGAGACCACCAGAAATTTGTCTTCATGTTTTTTGTGTCTGCCTCTAGTTTAATAAGATTCTCGATTCTTTTCCTATTTCTGGCTGTTAGCGTCGCTATTAGTTATCCACGTAATTCTGCCTTATATCCCTGCCACAAAACCCTAGGATAGATATGATACAGATGTAGTGTTAGGTTCATAATACTGCGTTGTTTTAGTGTGCATGGCATCTACAAACTCTGGTGTATTTAAGTAGTATGGGTTTAGCCTCAATTTTCGTCTCATTTGAGGTCCCACAGGGGAAGAACTTAGTGTCTGTGAATCTATGAATGGAGTCATTAAGTGTAAAAAAGTAGGCCAGGTGGGACATGGATATGTGTGTGCCCTAGTGGAAAGAATATTACTTGTGATACAGATTCAAATCATGTCAAATATCCACTAGGCCCACTGCTTGTATAACAGTTTTGATTGCTCCCAATCATCCCCATGTTATTATTGAAGCGATTGTGTGTGAGATCCATAACATCATGAAAGTCTCCCCCTTTGGTCCATGTATCAGCTGTGTGTTTTCCCAGTATATCTTGAATTGTATGTAGTATATTTGTGTACAAGCGGGGGAGTATATATTTTGAGGACACTCAGTATTTCCCTTTGGTATTTGCCCATAATCAGCAAATAGTACCCACTACTATCTTTCTCAATTTTAGTTACTTTCCATGGTATGGATTTCTTAATAAGTGCCATCACCCCTCTTGAGCCACGTGCATAGTCAGCATGGTGCACTTTAGAGCAGTTTGTTCAATAAAATAATTTGCATTCACCTTCTCCCCCCACAAACGAGTCTCTTGACGAAACACACAGTGTTTGAATTTGTTGTAAAATCCATTCCTGTTCCATGTTAAGCATGCGGAAGTGTTAGGACTATTTTTACTAGTATAATCGGCTGCAAGTCATCATCATTAGTCCACATTATTGTTGAGCCTGGCATGTTGTTATCATCTGCTTTCTGACATTTATCCTGCTTGATTCATCAAAACCCAGAAAACACCCCCTTTCCCAACCACCACCCCATACTCCCACATAACATATATCTATGCCACCCAACCTTAACATTAACCCCTAACTATATCTACCGAGTCAGCTGTGGATGCTTTTTCCCCAATCTGACCTCCGTACCTGCAGCAACATTATAAGTGTGTAAATCTAATTTGATTATTGGATAACACTTTACGCCCACCAGTCCCATAATCCTACTGAATCACAGCCTTGGTCGCTCCAGCCGATTCATGAACCCTGTGTTTCAAGAAAAGACTGTTCTCTCCCTCAACATTCAAGTTCCATCCATTTTTCCAGGTGTTCGTTTCATTACTATCCATGCCCGTGCACCATTCTGAGCACCATTGTCTCAGTTTCGGAATGGTGATCCCTTGAGCCCTTCATCGGCTTGGGGTGTGTTTTAGCTTTCAGTGTTAGGCTGAGTAGTGTGGGCTCCCTTTGCTCGTGTTACCTGACATTTGACTATGGAATAAAATTGCAGACCAATTCTGTTGTGGAAAAATTATAGGCCGTAGGCTTTTTATTTTCTTACAGAAAATACACAAAAAACATATATAACAATAATGTGCTTTTGGGCACTTCGTGCCCAGCTTTGTGGATGCCCAAAACTTCTCCTCACCAAGTCTTTGTTACCCTGAGGCATCCGTTCCTGGACACGTGCCGCCTACACCTTTCTTGGACCGTGTACCGAAGGAAAGTACTCGGCGTTCCGGCTCCTGCCCGCTTCCTCCTTCTTTTGTTATCTTTGTAGGGTGGCTTGGGTGGTAAACGTTTTTCTTCCCCCTTTTCCAGGCCCTAGGAGATTACCCGAATGAGGTGAGCTCCTTATCTGGTTTGTGCTCCTTCCTTCTTTCTGGGGACTACTTATACCCCCAGGCTCCTTTGTTCTTCCCTCGGGGGGTCCGGACTTCCCCCAGCCCCCCCGTTGTTTCCCCTCACACCTTTCCTTGGTGTCGTTGTGCCATTTCCTGGCAACGTTGGGGTGAAGGCGCCATCTGGCCGCCCCTCCCCTCGGCTTTCGCGCCGTTTCTCCCCCACCCTGCGCCTAACCCCCCAGGCCCTCCATCGTGCCGTACTTCGTACGGCCCGGGGCCTGGGGCAGATGAGGTGTGTATCCATTCAGTTCCAGGCATTTTATGGGTTACCAAAGAAATTTGATTTTCCTTCATTGTATATTTTAAGGTTTGCTGGGAATAATAACGCATATTTGACATCCCAGGACGAGGGTTGCTTTTTGACCACTTCAAAAGATTGTGACTGATTGATTGATTGAGGTATTCGTATTGCGCTGCTATAACAAGCCGAATAGTATCTAGGCGTAGCTGTTATAAGTAGCTCAACAATAGATTACCAAGTCATGAGAATTACTACATGGTCCTTCATCATGTATTCTCAACCTTATTTGAACAGAAAGGTTTTTAATTTTTTTTTAAACAGAGACAGGGATTCTAGTTTCCTAATCTCCAGTGGAAAGATTTTCCTTAATTTTGGTCCAAACACTGAAAATCTGCAGTCTCCTCCAGACACACAACGGGTTGGAGGGATGGTCATCAAGAACTTATCCTTTGATCTTAGGGATCGTGTTGGTTGCTAACAACTTAGTTTATCCACCACATACGTGGGAGCTAGATTATTCAAGCATTTGAATATAATACATTGAATCTTAAACTTAATCCTGTCCTCCACCGCCAGACAATGGATTGATTGACGTAATCCTGAGATTGGTGTAGACTTTTTAACTCCAAACACCAATCTAACTGCTGCATTTTGTGTATTATGCAGCTGATGTATTTGTTTGGCAGGAGCCCTGGCCAATAAGCTATTACAATAGTCTAATTTGGAGTTTACTAGGGCTCCTATCATTGCTGCATGATCCTTCTGAGGTAATTGCAATTGGTTATTTATGACATGCTTAATATTCAGAGGTTTCTAAGTGCGTACCCGGGATTAAACCTGTGTTGCTCCCCGTTGTCTTGTTTCCAAGGCGAGCGCATTGCCCCTGAGCTATCCTCCCGAGGTACATATTGAAGGGCCTGCCATACTAGCCACAGATTGAAAAAGACAGCCTGCACTTTAGCTCCAATTTGACCTTCACAACCCAGATCACTCTGCCATATGTAGCCCAGATATCTGACCCTGTTAGCATACTTCAATTCTGATCCCAGAAAGAAGTGGGCTGGGAGACATCTATTCTCGCCAAAGAGGTGCTTCAGACAAACAGAATGACCTCTGTCATGTTTGGATTAATTTGGAGTCAGTTGGTGTACACCCAACTGCTAACATCTTTCAAACACCTGCTCACTCGTGAGAAAGACTCCTCTATATCTTTTAGCCTAAGAAACACCAGAGTACCATCTGCATATGACTGGAAGCAGACCTTATGGCTTTGGGGGAGGGTGCGGTAGGTGGGACATAGGAAAGGAACCAGGAACGCGGGATATGGAGCTTGCGGCAGCGGCCATGGGTAAACCAGTGCCATTATGGTGGAAAGGAGGGCTGGGGGACCACGCAGAACAAGCTCAACTGATGCCAGGTTGTAAAAAGGCACAGAGAGGTGTCATGTAGAGGTTTAGGCCCTCGCATGCACACACGGGCAGATTGACCAATAGTGTCCGGGGGAGGAGGCGGGAGGCAGGACATAGGAAAGGAACATGGACGCGGGATATGGAGCTTGCAGCAGCGGCCATTGGTAAACCAGCACCATGATGGTGGAAAAGTGGGCCGCGGGACCACCCAAAACAGGCTCACCATGGTGCCTGGTTGTAAAAGGCACAGGGAACCGGCATGCAGAGGGTTAGGCCCTCGCATGCACACACAGGCCGATTGACCAATAGGGTCCGGGGGAGGGCGCGGGAGGTGGGACATAGGAAAGGAAGCAGGGACATGGGATATGGAGCTCACGGCGGCGGGCATGGGTAAACCAGCACCATGATGGTGGAAAGGAGGACCGGGGGACCACGCAGAACAGGCTCACCTGATGCCAGGTTGTAAAAGGCAAAGGGAGCCTGCATCCAGAGGGTTAGGCCCTCGCATGCACACACAGACAGATTCACCAATAGGATCCGGGGGAGGGCGCGACAGGCGGGACATAGGAAAGGAAGCAGGGACGCGGGATATGGAACTTGCGGTGGCAGGCATGGGTAAACCAGTGCCATAATGGTGGAAAGGTGACCCGGGGACCACGCAGAACAGACTCATCTCATGCCAGGTTGTAAAAAGGCACAGGGAGCCGGCATGCAGAGGGTTAGGCCCTTGCAAGCACACACGGGCAGATTGATCAATAGGGACCGGGGGAGGGCGCGGGAGGCGGGACATAGGAAAGGAAGCAGGGAAACGTGATATGGAGCTGGTGGCGGCGGGCACGGGTAAACCAGCGCCATGATGGTGGAAAGGGGGCTCGGGGGACCACGTAGAACAGGCTCACCTGATGCCAGGTTGTAAAAAGGAACAGGGAGCTGGCATGCAGAGGGTTAGGCCCTTGCATGCACACACTGGCAGATTGACCAATAGGGGCCGGGGAGGGCGCAGGAGGTGGGACATAGGAAAGGAAGAAGGGACGCAGGATATGGAGCTCGCGGTCGTTGGGCATGGGTAAACCAGCACCATGTTGGTGGAAAGGTGGCCCGGGGGACCATGCAGAACAGGCTCATCTGATGCCAGATTGTAAAAAGGCACAGGGAGCCAGCATGCAGAGGGTTAGGCCCTCGCATGCACACACGGGCAGATTGACCAATAGGGTCCGGGGGAGGGCACGGGAGGCGGGACATAGGAAAGGAAGCAGGGACGACGGATATGGAGCTTGTGGCGGCGGGCATGGATAAACCAGTGCCATGATGGTGGAAAGGGACCGCGGGGGACCAAGCAGAACAGGCTCACCTGATGCCAGGTTGTAAAAGGCCTTGTGCAAGGTGGGGGCTGATGTCCTTTGACTCACTGCTTCTGATGTGCACTAACTTTCTTAGTGTAGTCGCCATGCGTCCGTGAAGTCAATCACGCTGGCACCATTTATGTCCACAGCCTCTATGGCGCCGGATCTGCTAAACTTACAGATGATATGGCTCCATCTTCGGTCCTCCTTCTCAGCCCAATTAGACCGTGAGGTGTCCGGAATCATTTCCACCAGGAGGCTGTCAACCTTATGTCTTTTCTCCCCTCCTTGCGGGTCGTTTTATTTTCTGTGGAGCGAGTGGTGCAGTGGGAAGCGTATCTCCACCACAGGTTCACCCGCAGGGTTTGTCTAAGCCGGCCTGCTGGCGGCGCAATCCAGAGAGATATGGTGTTTGGCTTCCCAGTATCCTGATATCCGGCCTGGCTGGGGATGTTCCCTTGCAGGAGCTGGTACACTACGGAGGGGTTTGCATCCTGCACCTCCTCACTGCCACTTTGAGGGCACACCGGGTCAGCCAACAATTGACCTGGGTGTTCGCTGATGCTCTCCAGGCTGCGCTTGACTCGACGATCTTGTGGCTCCACCAAGCGCGTACAGGCCATGTGGTGCAATTTTCCGGTTCCCCTTAGCATGGGGAGTCTATCGATGTCGCTGTTGTTAAGGAATAAATGCGGTTTATCGCAATTTGTACAGGATATGTTGGGGGCGGCACGGAGCTAGTGAAATTCGTGGAGAAGCATGTAGCCCCTAGCGATCCATTTCATCCTACTTGATTTATTGACTTGGAAAGATGAAAGCAGGAAGCCTACCCAGCTTTGGTATGCGAACATATGACCAGCATTTTTCGTTGCAGCTGAGTACTTGAACATACCATTGGCATTGTGGCCTGCATCTAGAGTTGTAAAATGATGCCACATGGCGTGTATCAGCTCGTAAATTAATCCCTCAAAGTGATGTGGCATGTCTGAGGCACTGAACTGTACTGAGGTGGTTCAGATTCGAGTCCCTTCGGACATCAAGCCCAATGATTCTTTTCATGTGTGCGTCACATAGGCTGGTGTGAGTAGGAATTGTTATGTGGTGTGTACTGTCAGTGACAAACAGAAGCAGTGCTTACTAGAGAGAACTCCTTCTTTCGTTGCTGTCGAATACCCAATGGAGAATATGTCTGAGCCTGTCTTGCTTGCAGGACTTGGGAGGAAAGGAATTCCCACTGAGAGAATTTACCTTGACGTTCGTTGAGATCTTGAGTAAATTATTTACAACACAAGCGCTTGATGATGTTTATGAATACTGAAAAATGACATTATTACTCTTTTACAAATAGACCAACAGTGATTGCCTCAGCTCGTCACGTGTCAGCAATTGCCTGCCCTGCCCCCTCCAGGCCATTTTGGGATTTAGCATTGCTTTCTAAACGGCCGTTGTCATGTAGGCTTTGGGGAAGGGATTCTGGCCATTGAAAGCTAATGTCTTGACCATCACTTCCCTCTCCTGCAGATGTATGCAATGTGCTACCGCCCACTCATCATCCAGGTGATACAAAACAGAGGGTAAGGTGCTGTACCACCAGAAAAGGGAGGCAGATGCTCCAAAATGTATTCTAAATGTCTAGATGAGAGTGCAGTTACACGGAAGGAAAGAACAGTAAAGAATGCTTAGTGGGCAGGGTCACGTGGTACTAAGAAGAACAGACAATATGAACAATGCACTCTCGCAAACGCACACACGCACCCACCCCTCCCACATTTCTTTATTTGCTATTTTTTGTTTTTGTTTTATTGGTTACAAATTAATTCAACCTTTAACAATATCATACAAATTAAACACAAAATACACAGGACAGAACATCAGACAGAGAACAACAAGACAAATGCAGAAAAATCTATTCAAATGAAAGGCAAAGTACAAAACAAAAAAGGAATCTTTTTCAGTCATTAATGAGGAAAGAGATCAATAGTATTACTCTAGGTGTCCAAAGCAGGAATTGGTGAGCAAAAGGACACAACTGCATTTACAGTTTGTTGCTCTTCCCGAGAGACAGTGCCTCCTCCACTTTTGAACTATCGAAAGAGTAGCATATTCTTTTAGGAATGTTTTCCTGTAAAACACTCTTTCCCTTAACAACTTCTGCGATACTCATGATAGCAATATGTGCTTTGCTGTTTCTCTCTATGTCTCATCATTACAGTATCTGCAGAAAACAGTGTCTTCTGTGGCCTGTCCATACCTAAGCAGCCTTTCCTTCGTGTGAATCAGATTTCAACGAAATTGCAGGAAAGTAGACTGCACTGCTTTACTAGAGTAGACTGACAGGTATGGGGCCAGGGTACCTTGTTTTTTATGATTTTCTTTTAAATGGACTAGCGAAGGATAGGCTTGAAATTCTGTCAACGTATTTTCCCAATCTGCTACAAATAGTGCTTTTTAGCGAGCAATCCCCCTAATTTCCGATAATGCCTGAGAGCCCCCAATTTCACAGACTTTTCCCAAAGTCAGACATCAGGGAATTTGCTGGCAGATCTAATGTTTTCATGTAGCATGACAAATATTGCCAAAGGGGTCTCTGGCTTTCAATGAGATAATACCCAGTTCATATTGATTGATAGAATGAGGCATGGAGGGTGCTAGGGACAGAACCCTTCTCCAAATCAATGCTTCCAACGGAGGCAAGTGATCTATCATCGCCGGATTGTAAACCTCAGTGCTTTATAGTAACTCTGGTACAACTGTGCCCTCAAAGAATCTACGGCATTGGAAGTAGTGAGAACTAGCCAAACTTGCAGTCCACCCTCTGTAGTTGGTTTTCTAACTTAACAGCCCTTGTGTGCAGCCAGGCACAAGTGGGGGTAATTGATGGCTTAGAGTTCATCTTAAAGCCCAGATAGATAAAGGAATCTTCTCCACCACCTCTGACTGTACATGGCACCTGAATGGTATTTATTTCCGGGTACTAGAAAGTTGCATTACCTTTGTCCTCACAGGATTAACAGACAGCGAGTTAGCATTCACAAAGGTAGTAAAGGCATTTATATTTATAAGGCGTTGAAGGCCAATCAGGGTATTATGGAAAATCAGATAGTCATCTGCATATCCTGTCCAGATCGGCCTGAGGCTAGAGGTCTTTGGGGTTGCAAAGGCCGTGATCTGTAATGCTTTGTCCAGGTCAGCCATCTATAGATTGTATAGACATGGAGGGAGGACACATCCCTGCCTCACACCTCTGTACGTTTCTATTGGACGAGATAGTGCACCCTGGTTATTTAGGCTGATTTGAATATGAGAATGAGATTGGAGGGCAACTATTAATCTCAATAAGCCCTGTGGAATACCCCATTTTTGTAGTTTTTGCCAAAGCAGTTATCGGTCCACGCATTCAAATGCTGCTGCAAAGGCAATTGATGCCAAAAATACAGAATTATTTCCCTTAGTCCACGCCTGATGGATGCACTTTAATAGCATTCCATTTATGCGGGTGCCCATCCCCTTTCTGAAGCCTGTTTTCCACTTAGATATTACATTTTGACTACAGGCCCATGTTTCAAGATATTCAAATAAGATACAGGAGAAGATTTTAGACTCTGCATCTAAAATGGCTACCGGATGGTAATTTCCTGGCTGGGATCTGTCCGCTCACTTGTATATTGGGATGATGTGCGCTATGTACCACGTAACAGGAAATTGGTTAAGTTTAAGGATTTCTGCAAACAGTGTAGATAGAATTTCCACCCAAAGAGGTGGATTTGACTTGAATATCAAATTTGAGAGCCCATTTGGACCCGGGGCATGCAAACTACTAATATTTCCAATTAAAGTTTGTAGTTTAGTAGCTGGTAGGTCAAATTCAAAGTGAGAATCATCAGAAAGGACCAGGCCCTTCTCCAGTGAAACAGATGTCACTGGCAGAGCATGTGTCAAAATGTTTAACTCATGCATCCTCATCAACAACACTAACCAATCTTCCGGCTTCAAGCTTCCCAGAGGCATTAATCAAGGACCAGAAGGATTTTGTGTCCCTCTGTGTCAATGCATCCAGCATTTTCTCTGTGTCCAATTGTGAATGCTGTATTTTTAAGTAGTGAAGCCAGTTTTTATATCCCTGTTGAACCTTCTTCTGCTGTGCCAACTTCTCTAGGTCATTCAGATGGAGACTATTTTTGATATGCCTAATCTGCAACCTTAGGACTCACCTTCTACTGACAACCTCATAATTATAGGTATGCGTGCCAGAGGAAAGTCGAGGCGTCCAATTAGTCTTTCCAAGAGTGTTCGATTCAATTACATTTGCAATAAAACATTCAAAGTTCTCCACAGAGAAGTCAGTTCGCATTTCTTGTGCAGACATCGAGGAGATGGTCTCAGTAAGTGAGCGATTTACATTTAATAACATTTGCGGTGTCCAACGTAAACAATTTCCTTGTATATTAGGAACAACTGTCCACCATCAGAGGTTTACCGTCGTATTCCCCAGAGAAATAACCAATCGCTCAAATTTGGCCACAAGGAACGAGTGGTCTCTAATCTCCATCTTCTGAACTTCAAAGCGAGGACAGTGGTGCATCAACCAAAGGCCCACAAAAATATAGTCAATAATCGAGGAACTAAAGCCATTTGACCAGTTCACCATAGGCAGGGAATCCTCTTGAGTCGATCCATTAAGTGGGAAAAGCCCCAGCACTGTAAAACAGTCAGCCCTATAGGCATTCATTGCTCAAGCATGTTTCAGACCATCTCGTAGCCGAGATGCAGACTGAATTCAAATCTCCTGATCATAAGACGTGCCCAGAGGGCACCTTGTTAAGCCAAGCAGCAACACAGGTAGAGATGGATTCAACTACATCGGCCAGAGGTGTCATGCCTCGATGCCAATAGATGTTAATAGCAAGTAAATTTATAACTTCTATCAATGCAAGACTAATATGAGTGGCCAGTATTCCAAATTGCAGCACTTCAACAGAGGCCTCCATCTTGATAGCAGAGAGATTTTTCACCAAAGTCAGAAGACCACCATATGGGCGGCAGTTGGCACCTTGCTGAGCAGCTGGTTGTACAACTCTATAGCCATCAAAAGACGGCTGTTTTTTTAGCCACGTTTCCTGCAAATTGACAACTGCATATTCCCTAAGTTTACAAGCTAAAGAGGAATGATTGAATAAGTGAGCATGACCACAAGAATGAATGGAGGCAAACAAACAGAATTCAGAATTTCCATGTCTATCGGGATCGGATCCTGCCCCCTCATGGTGCTTAGCCCCTTTAGTCTAGTTTACAGCTGTGGACAGAAACCAGGACCAGTCTCTAGTTTCCTTTTGAGGCCAGTATCTTTCCCTTTAAAGTCAGTACTTGGTCTTCCATTGATTCCCTCGGCCCCCCTTGTAGCGTGGGCATACACACATCATCCTTAGAGGTTCCTCTAAATTGGCCGTTACTCTTCCAATGATTAGTATTAGGGGGTATCAAATCATAAACCAGGCCTCTTAAATTGTCTCACTCCTTGAGCAAGGTATCCATAACCAATTTAGATTTCAAATAGATCATCACTTGATCAAGTCTAGATGTATCTGGAAAGAATACTCTGGCTTCATCACCAGTTTTTATCCCTCCCAGTGTGTGAATTTCTTCAAGGAGAGACAAGATATTGCTTCGATTGAGCACTGAGATGCGCTTTTCAGGGATCACGCATTCCAATTCCACTGTCACCCGCAGGCGTTCCGCTTGGCGGCTTCTCCCGCGTTGGAAATTAGGACACAGGTATGCAGGGCACTAGTCCCTCCTTTGTGTCCATCACGCTTCCTCCTCACGACGCGGGGCCGCTGGGAGTATAATTACCTTCCCGGCCCAGCGGTCCCTGCGTTGCAACTGTCCAGTGGAAGCCCTCGTTGCTTCCTGGTTCTTCGCTCCTACCCCATTTCAGCTTCCGTCTACTCTGCTCTGCTCTGCTCTGCTCTCGCGCCCCTTCACGGCGTACGTTTTTTCTCTTTTCTCTCTCTCCTCCAGTTTTCCCTGTAGTCACCGTGCCTCGGCGACTTTTGTTTCAGTTCTCTGCGGTTCCGTCCTCGCGGATAGGCTCCGCCCCTTTTTTCCTTCGTTCCTCTGCTTTCTCTCTGGACTGCCTTGCCGGTGCCTTGCCGGTGTTTTTTTCCTGACCTCCTCCCATTCCTGGTCCTCGCCCCGCTAGTTGCTTGGCTGGCAGGGGTTTCGGGGATTCTTCCACTCAGTAGGACCCTCCTGCTGCTTTGCTGTTCCTGCAACCAACACGGATCCTGCTTATTACTTTCTCCTGCTCACCTGCACGGCCACGTACAATACTACCTTGCTGACAACCTGAGGAGTCCCAGGGTTTTTTCCCCATCAGGGGTTTTTTCCCCTATTTTCGGCTTAGTCCCGGAAGGGAGGTCCCCGGCCAGCTGTTCCCAGCAGCAGTCAAGGTGGCCTCCCTCCGTGACAAGCAGGCACTTCGAAAAAAGGAGAAGGACTATCTTACTCGACGGCGGCTACAGGATCCCAGCAGTAATTCCGGCAGTTCAGGTGAGGAGAGCTGGACAGAAGGGGGAGAAAAGGGAAATCAGGCACCTAAACCATCACAGATTGCAACGCCCAGTAAAGACACGATGTCCGCTGAGGGACAAGTGCAAGAGCTTTGGAAGGCGATCCAAGCTATGTCTCAAGAACTCCAGGGAGTCAAGGCGGAGAACGCCCTCCTTAGACAAATGGTTTCCGCCAGGGAACCCCCTCCTCCAGAACTACCACCTACGATACTATCCTCGGGAAAGTTTGACGGTGCCCCCAAGAAGGTGAAGGAATTCCTAGAGGCATGTACTGTCTACTTTACTTTCCGACCCCGCACTTTCTCTACGGATCAAGCTAAAGTCGGCTTCCTAATCTCGAATATGACCGGCAATGCTTTGACTTGGGCTACTCCCCTAGTCATAAGCAACAATGCCATACTTCAAGACTACTCAGCATTTCAGAATTCTCTGAGACAGACATTCGAACGCCCAGAATTATCATTCACTGCTTCTGAAGAATTGTTGGACGTCAAGCAGGGTTCCTTGGATGTCCTGTCATACATTTCGGCCTTTAAGACAGTAGCTTCTGGCGCTGGCTGGCCAGAACCTGCACAGTATGCCATTTTCAGGAGGGGTCTCAAAGAGGAAATTAAGGACGAGTTAGCCAGGTCTACTCGCTCGCCTACTTTTTCGGACCTACTAACGGCTGTACTGCATATCGAGTATCGTCTACAAGAAAGGAAGACAGAAAGACGCAGACAACGTGGCTCAGGATTCCCCCTGGATGTTCGGGCATGCTCTCCCCCTCGTCGCTCTTCCACTGCCGCGTCAGAAGAACCCATGCAGATAGGTGCCACAAGAGCACCTTTGACTGCTGCCGAAAGACGGCGAAGAAGGGAAAAGGGACTTTGTGCCTATTGTGGGTCAGACCAACACCTTCTTAAGGATTGTTCTGAATTGCCTAGCAAGAGGCAGGGAAACGAGCACCCTCGGCATCAATAGGGACTAGTGTCCGGGGGTTTCCAGTTCTCTCTACTCGTCCCTATGTTTCGCTTACAGTTTCTTCTTCTGAACCCAAGGAAGATACCAGACTCATGGTAGTTACTGCCACTCTTACGGTAAAAGGCGAGAAGGTGGAGACTCTCGCGTTACTGGACTGCGGAGCAGCCGGCAACTTTGTTGATACCCTGTGGGCAGACCAGGTCGGTCTACGCAGGATACCCCGGAAGGAAGGACAGAAGATAGAAGGAGTCGACGGCTCTCCCTTATCATCCGGACTCATCACCCATACCACTGAAGATCTGTCCTTAACAGTTTTTCATCATTCAGAAGTGGTAAGATTCGACATTATCCGGGCTGCACATTTCCCAATCATACTGGGAATCACATGGCTTCGCAAACACAATCCCCAGATCGATTGGACTAAGAACCAGCTGAGCTTTGGTTCTTCATACTGCACCGAACATTGTCTTTCTCCGAAGAGCCAGAAGGGCCCTGAATCCGTTACGGCCTATACCTCGGACTGTGTGAGAGTGTTTGCATTGCCCAACTATTGTTCAGAATACTCTGAGGTGTTCCGGGAGAACCTTCACTCCATACTGCCACCTCACCGGCCCGAAGACTGTACTATAGATCTGGTACCCAATGCCCTAGTTCCCTTTGGCAGAATGTTCTCCCTTACTCTGGCCGAGAAACTTGTGTTACGACACTATCTGGACACTAATATGAAGAACGGGTTGATTCAGCCTTCAAAATCCCCAGCAGGGGCTCCTCTGTTTTTCATAAAAAAAAGAGACTCTACTGATCTGAGACCCTGTATCGATTACAGAGGTCTCAACAAGGTGACGATCCGTGATCGTTATCCTATGCCACTTATCTCCGACATCATCGAGGCGGTACAAGGGGCCAGAATATTTACAAAACTTGACCTCAGAAACGCTTATCATCTGCTCAGAATCTCCCAGGGTGACGAATGGAAGACGGCATTCCGCACTCCATTCGGTCTATATGAGTATAAGGTGATGCCATTCGGGCTAGTTAACGCCCCGGCTGTGTTCCAAAGATTTATGGACAGAATGTTTTCTGACATGCTCTCTACTTCCGTCATCATCTATTTGGATGATATCCTTATCTACTCCTCCAACCTACAAGAACATATCGGGCATGTCACTCAAGTCCTGGAACGTCTACAAAAGAACGAGCTGTTAGTGAAGGCTGAGAAGTGTAAATTCGCGGTCCCTTCCGTGCAGTATCTGGGCTATCAGCTGTCCGAAGAGGGTATAGATATGGATCAGAGGAAGGTTCAGGCCATCCTCGAATGGCCCGCACCCACATCTGTCCGGGAGGTGCAAAGGTTTCTGGGACTTTCCAATTATTACAGAAGATTCATCCCCAACTTCTCTGAAGTAGTATATCCCATCACTCGCCTACTCAAGAAAGAGGCCTCTCCGTTCTACTGGTCGCCCGATACCGAAAACAGTTTCAGACTACTCAAACATCTTTTCTGCTCGGCTCCGATCCTCCACCACCCAGATCAGACTTTGCCCTTCATCCTGGAGACTGACGCTTCTGCAATCGCGATTGGAGCGGTTCTACTTCAGACTGTCAACGGTGTGGAGCATCCAGTAGCCTACTTATCCAAGACTCTCTCACCTAGCCAATTGAATTATTCGGTCCTAGAAAAGGAGTTGTTGGCTATGAAATTGGCTTGTGACGAATGGCGCCATTTACTCATGGGGGCCAGGCATCCATTCCTCATCAGGACTGACCACAAAAACCTGAAAGCCCTCCAAGAAATGGAGTGCTCAAATTCCAGGCAAGCTCGTTGGGCCTATCTTTTCTCACAATATGATTTTCAGATCTCTTACATTCCCGGTTCGCTTAACCGTCTGGCAGACGCTCTATCTCGCAAGGACTCCAGCAAGGAAAGGGCTTCACTAGACACTGAACCCATGTTTCATCACAATCGGATATTGGCCCAGGTCAGTACTTTCCTACAAGGGGTTAAGACCGCCGTGAGTCAAGAGCTTCCTCGAATTGCGTTGCACCCCACTTCTCCTTATCAAGAGAAAGACGGCTGGCTGTTCTTCAAGAAACGTCTATACATTCCGGAAGGCCCGCTGCGGAAGAAGATTCTGGATTGGTGTCACACATCCCGCCTTGCGGGTCATCGCGGGGGAATCAACACTCTGGAGCTCATCTCGAGAACCTTTTCCTGGCCCACCGTGAGGAGAGACACCCTAGACTTTGTGAAGACCTGTCCTATTTGTGCCCGATCAAAATATCCGACGGGGAAACCGTTGGGATTACTTACCCAAGTTGAAATGCCTACTCGCCCTTGGGGGTTGGTTTCTACGGATTTCATTGTAGACCTCCCGGAATCTGGATCATGTACCTGCATCATGGTCACGGTAGATGCTTTCTCCAAGATGGCACACTTCTCCCCTCTTTCTGGGGTTCCCACAGCCACCAAAATGGCTGAAGTGTTTGCACGAGACATTTTCAGGCTACACGGTCTACCCGACAAGATCATCTCGGACCGGGGAAGCCAATACACTTCGAGATTCTGGACAGCCCTGTGTACCCGTTTAGGAATTGAGAGAGCACTCTCTTCGGGTTTTCATCCCCAGTCCAACGGGATGACGGAACGACTTAATGCCACTCTCGAACTATATCTGAGATGTTACGTCACTCAACACCAGGAGAATTGGGTTTCCCTACTCCCCACTGCAGAATTCTCGTATAACAATGCCAAACACTCTGCCATAGGTCTTTCACCTTTCTTTTGTACCTATGGGGTTCACCCTAAGTCCTTTCTCCCTGAAATTCCCAGTTTCACCAATTCCCCGACGGCCGAAGAGGTGTTAGATCAGATCAAGGATGCCCATGACACAGCATTACAGAGTTTGGAGAACAGCAGGAGACGATCTAAGATGGGAGTGGATAAACATCGCAAAGAATGTCCGGACTGGAAGCCAGGCGACAAGGTGTGGCTGTCCACCCGGTTTCTACCCAAATGGACAAGACCCTCTAAACTGTCCCCTCGTTATCTGGGTCCTTTTCCCATTCTTCTCAAAATCAATCCTGTGGCTTACCGTCTTCGGCTGCCGCCTTCTCTAAGTCGCATTCACCCAGTCTTTCATTCCTCTCTCCTTAAAGACTTCTATTTCGATTCCCATCACAGACCAGTGCCCAGACTTGCTCCATCACAGACCCCCACTCAAGCAGAATATGAAGTCTCCAACATTAGGGACTCTAGGTTCTATCGAGGCAGGTTGGAATACCTTTTGTCCTGGAAGGGTTATCCGGAGTCGGAGGACTCTTGGGAACCGGCTTCTCAGGTGCATGCGCCTCGTTTGCTTGCTAGATTTCACCGCCTGCACCCAGGGAAGCCGGGGGTGATACGGTCTGGAAGGGGGCATACTGTCACCCGCAGGCGTTCCGCTTGGCGGCTTCTCCCGCGTTGGAAATTAGGACACAGGTATGCAGGGCACTAGTCCCTCCTTTGTGTCCATCACGCTTCCTCCTCACGACGCGGGGCCGCTGGGAGTATAATTACCTTCCCGGCCCAGCGGTCCCTGCGTTGCAACTGTCCAGTGGAAGCCCTCGTTGCTTCCTGGTTCTTCGCTCCTACCCCATTTCAGCTTCCGTCTACTCTGCTCTGCTCTGCTCTGCTCTCGCGCCCCTTCACGGCGTACGTTTTTTCTCTTTTCTCTCTCTCCTCCAGTTTTCCCTGTAGTCACCGTGCCTCGGCGACTTTTGTTTCAGTTCTCTGCGGTTCCGTCCTCGCGGATAGGCTCCGCCCCTTTTTTCCTTCGTTCCTCTGCTTTCTCTCTGGACTGCCTTGCCGGTGCCTTGCCGGTGTTTTTTTCCTGACCTCCTCCCATTCCTGGTCCTCGCCCCGCTAGTTGCTTGGCTGGCAGGGGTTTCGGGGATTCTTCCACTCAGTAGGACCCTCCTGCTGCTTTGCTGTTCCTGCAACCAACACGGATCCTGCTTATTACTTTCTCCTGCTCACCTGCACGGCCACGTACAATACTACCTTGCTGACAACCTGAGGAGTCCCAGGGTTTTTTCCCCATCAGGGGTTTTTTCCCCTATTTTCGGCTTAGTCCCGGAAGGGAGGTCCCCGGCCAGCTGTTCCCAGCAGCAGTCAAGGTGGCCTCCCTCCGTGACAAGCAGGCACTTCGAAAAAAGGAGAAGGACTATCTTACTCGACGGCGGCTACAGGATCCCAGCAGTAATTCCGGCAGTTCAGGTGAGGAGAGCTGGACAGAAGGGGGAGAAAAGGGAAATCAGGCACCTAAACCATCACATCCACGATTAATGGATTTTCCAGCAATTTATGTTGTTTTGTGATTTGGAAATTATCTGTGCTCCACGGGCCAAGGGGACATCTGTCCTGCATGCTGATCAAGTGATTATTTAGGCCCCCTTTTGAGGGATTCACTGTTGCATCACTAAATTGTACACCGTCCTGCTCTGTTAGTTGTGTCTGTACAGAAATATTTTGCAGCATTGGTATCTTCAAATTCTGCTGAGTAGTTGGAAACACCTAAGGGGCCACTTTAGTTGCTACAGGTACAGGCCCAGCCTCTGGGGATTTTTCACTTTTTGGCTCCCTTCCTTAGGGGGTCCTGCACTGCTCCAGCAGAGGAAATCATTGAGTGTTGAATGGCTGTACATTGCTCCCCTCCCACTCCAACGCCCGTTACAAGCTGAGATAGTGCAGCCTTAACTGTTGACAGTGTGAATAGTGATATATGAATATTTTGATCGATCGTGTCTGTGCCGATAAACATGCTTCCATTACAGGGCTCCTGCTCAAAACCTCTTCTACTGAGTTGTCCGCACAATCAGCCTCAGAAATTGTCGAGGGTACATTGGCTCCCTTTGTCTTCATTATTGATGTATCTGTGGGTACTTGTTGTCTTTGGATAGGAGCTAAGGCCCTCTCAACCTCTATCCCTTTTCTACTCCATGGAGGCTGACCGTCGGGTAGATTTTGCTTGTCAGCCAGAGATTGCGCCACCGTATCACTGTTTTGGTCAGTTGGGACTGTTTTCCCCAATAGCACTTGCACTTCTCCTGAAGGTTGCAGCTATTGATTCTGTGTTACCTGGGGTTCCCTTGAAGGAGTTTCAGTGGGGACAGATTTCTGGGCAAATAGGAATTCCCTGGCAGCTGCATGTACATTTATGTAGGCAAATTTAAATAGCAGGGATTCCAAGAGTGTTGTATTAGCTTTTTTTCTCTCTGGATACCCTCATATAAGGACACCAGAATACACAAAACTTGATTGATTTCCGGAAGTTGATACTCATTTGTACCTCCAAGCCCACCTTGCACTCTTCTCATTACTCCTGATAAACGCAATGGCGGGAGAGGAGTTGGTGAGGGAGCAGGAGATGAAGCAAAAAAGGCAGTGCCATATGCAGGCAGATTCGCCATTATGTTGCTTGAGGCCGGTGCTCTCCAGCATATCTGGAGGAATATTAGCCATCAATGAACTTGCTGATGGGGAGTTTAGCTTGTGAGACTCAACAATTTCTTGCACCTGGGTTGGGTGTTCATGCTGGCAAATGTTACAGTCTAAGTCCTCAGAGTGGGCAACAATGTTATTTTGGGTGTAATTTAACGCAAACTTTGATGCTGCTGCTTTGTTTTTCAGCGAAAAGAAAAACGAGGTAATTATGTTATCGCATTGCTTTTTGCTCTTTGGTAATTCTTTGCTCCTAGTCGTTTTTCGCAGAGCAGCGATTGTTGGCAAGTCACTGTCTAGAGGGGAGGGCCATTTCTGCTACGGCCAATATCACCTCGTCCAGGGCCGGTCTTACACCCGATTGTACCCCAGGCGGGAAACATCGTTGGCGCCCCCACACCCCGACCCCTAAAAATGACAACCAGAAAAATGTGTTACAGATGTTGTAAATAGGGCACTTCATTAAGGAACAGGTGGAAATACAAATGCAATAGAAAATGCATAGATTAGATACTAGGTGACAGTCTTAGAATGTTACCTGTATTATGTGTTCAAAAAGTTACTTTCTTGAATTTGCCCTTGCAAATTGAAGCACAGCGTCGGATAGATGCAGGGATTGGCCAATGTAATTTTTGATTTCCCAGGGCGAAACATCAGAATGTGCCCCTCCTCCCCGACTGGCTCATGTCACTCCCAAACTACACCTCTGTTGTGCGACAAAACCCCTCCTCAATATGAATAAATAATTGCTATATAAATGAAGCTAGTTTCATTACATTGTAATTCAAGTACTTTACAGAAGAATTCTAATGTGAAAACACAGCCTTTGCTGCCCAAGTAAATGGTTTTTCTGTCATCTGCTCTTAGGGAAGGCCTTGCCTGAATGCAGTTTCAAACTGTCCGTACAGGCACACTGCGGAGTGACCAGCCTGCAGGGGTCTGAGGGCCCGCTGACCACTGGCCCTGTGTTGCAGCCAGTTGTTCTGTTCGTACCACCTCACATGTATTTCACAAGGGGCAGTACTAGACTAACCATATGAATAATTTTCTGATAGTAAGTTATCATTCCAAGATGGACAGTCTGGTTCAATCTTATTGTACTCTTTCAAAATATCTCTCTGAGAGTGGGAAGGGGACAAATAGCACCAATGAGGATTCCTGTATGCTTTGCATTAAATCACAGAGCATTTCAGGACTATAACAGTGATCAGAGATCTCTTCATTTGTCTGTGATAAAAGGATTGTATGTGTGAATCTCTAAATGCATAACCGATGCATGGCTTGGTGCTCATATCACGGTTCAAAATACTCACCCTAACATTACATACATGCTCATTTGGACATCTTAAATTGTTGAATGTGGGTATTAAATGGCTGCAACAGCAGCCATTCAAATGGGGTACAGGGGCTCTTTTGCTTTGTGTTTCTGAAAAATTTTAGATGAGGAAGGGCTGGGTCGAACTGTGGGCATGCCCAACCAACCCAATACAGAAACATCTTTTGGGAAGGGCTAAACTTGTAGTCAATCAATATATGTATGTCGTAGAGTCAGAGGTGGCTCATGTGCAGTTTTTGTTAAGTTGCGCTGCCATAAAAACACTTTCTGTGGCACACTCTAGGCCAAGACTAACCAGACATTGTACATCAAGGTGAGGGTTTTAGGGCTGGTTTGAAGAGTTTTATTGTAAATAAAACCGTATTGGGACCATATCCTGGTTACTCTTCCTGTGTGCCCACCACTCAGTTGTACGGCAATACTTGCTTGCACAGTTCAATATTATACATGCATATTCAAAGCAACACCATGACAAACAGCATACTCTGGCACAAACACTTTAAATACAATTATGTACAGTTCCGAGTGGTTGCAGGTGCTAACAACACACACATGGGCTGAATACAACTCACCACAATAGGCCAAGGCAACACAATGTTCAACTTACACCCGCAGAAGACCATTACTGCAGAGTCCCGATGAATGGGATCCCGACGCACAAAAGTGGCAAGTTCCAACTCACCTGCGGAGGCGGGTAGCTCTTTTATCCACAAGCTTGGTTCTCGTTAGGCAAGTGCTTTTATTTCTGTACCTCAAATATGAAATTAACAAGGTAACCAAAAATAAAATACTCCTACTGTGTGCTCATATTAGTTCCAACTTCCATCTTTCAAGCTCCATTGGTAGCCGAGTTCATGTTGATGCTGATCAAAGATTGAGTGCCCTAGTTTCCAAGCCAAAATGCAAGCATTTACACAGCGAAGAAAGGCACTTTTGGCTTTTGGCACCTATTGGAAATGAGGCAGAGCGACCTGAAACAATATGCGCAGGTTCACACTGTGTGGTAAAATGGGAGTAGCTGGGAATCCACACCTCATGGATTCAGACCACCTTTCCTGGAGCTCGAGAGGAAGTTGTCCCACTAATTCCCATTAGTACCTCACAGTTTTGGAAAGAAACACAAGGCAAACCACACACGTGGATACAAATTTAGTATAATAACCAACCCCAACTGGCACCAAAAACATGCAAGGTCTGCTATGTACTGTATTCATAATGGCAGAAGAAAATGAACCATAACGGGCGACATAGACAAAACAGGCAGCGCAGGGAATTTCTTAACTCAAAAATGCTCGCAGGACTGGTAGCAGAGGATACCGTAAGTGAACACACGACCAGTACACGCACTTGCACAAACCTGAGCACAGATTGCTGTGGGCGCCAGCGATGGCCGACACTGAGTGAGCCCGGTGTCTACGACAATGCGCACGTTTCTGCGCATGGACCATGTGTGTGTCACTGTGGAGGCAGAGTGGGAACCTGAGAAGACGGGGTGGGGGTCACGGGAATTAAATGTTCGCGAGGCACACTACAAGGGTTTAATATCCTGCAAACTGTCCTGTGCCTGCACACACAAAGGGAACAGCCCACAGCAGACTGGCCTTATCACAAGCCAACTGTGGGGGGGCAAGGCCCCTCCTGGAACACGGACAGTAGAAGCTAGAGGCCCTTAGTTAGGCAGTGGCACGAGCGCAACCCCACCCCCGCTCCTGTCACCACCAACCAACAGGCCACCAGCAGCAGCCAAAGGAGCAGCCAAGATCACCTTCACCATGAGCCATCACCACATTACCGGCCAGCAGTGCCCCCACTGCCCTGGCCCCCAAACACTTACCTGCTGCGTACCCACTTGCTCCTATTTTGTCGTAATGGTGGGGGCCCGACAACGCCAGCCCCAATCAATCCTGTGCTGTGTCACTATCAGAGTGTCAGTGCGCGTGAATAGCCCTGGTGGAGGGCAAGCCGCACATGCGCCCATGGGCCTGGCTGGTGCCAGCGGCACCGGCGCCACCCGGGGGAAGTGAATATAGCAACAAATGTTGCTAATTTTCCAATTGCTGCCCTGCCTGAGGGCCGAGGCTGCACTGCTACTAGTCTAGAATACGTATAGTAACATTTAATGAATGTGGCTGCTGCGGCCTGGCTTTGCAGGAGCACCGGCTCGAGGCGGACAAGCACCACGGACTGCTGGTGTGGCGCCCCCTAGAGGCCGACTGACGTCAGGCAGCCGCCTGAGCTGCCTGACACAAAGACCGGCCCTGACCTCGTCCGTTAGCGGGCTGATGGACCGAGTATTGATAGCACCACCACTACACAGGTCGTATACCATTTCTCTCATGTTGGTATAAATCAGTGTTTATTCAAAAAGGGAGTAGTTCACTCACCGCTTGCTTCGTTGTCTGCTAGTATGTCCACTCTTTAGCATGCAGAGGAGTGGAGAAAGAAGACGCTGGACCTCTGGCCACTACCCAACTCCTAACACCTAACACACAGCTTGCACACTGTGCACGCTCCGTGCCGGTGTGAGGATTAAATATCAGCCACTCTGCCTCCAACAGTAAACACATACGTTAGACTTCAGATTTTCAAGCAAAGTTCAGCAGCTCCAGAGATTCGTGTGAGTACTGCGACACCTAACACACAATTCGCACACTGTGCGTGCTCCGTGCCGCTGTGAGGTTTAAATTACAGCCGCTCCACCTCCAAGAGTAAACACAAATGGCAGACTTCAGATTTCCAAGCAAAGGTCACCAGCTCCAGAGATTCGTGTGAATATTGTGACACCTAACACACAGCGCGCACATTTCAGTTTTTGGTATGCATTTTGGGACTTGTAATCTTGCATTTATTATAATGGAAAAAGCAAAAGCACAGCTCACAATGTGCAAATAATATAAATAATACTGGCTGGGCCTCACCAGTGTGGTGCGTGTGCATGTGTGTACTTATAGGAATATATATGGGTACAGGTGGAGATATGGTGTTAAAATTGCAAGTTGTAAGGTTTGCATAGGTTCTTGCTGCAAAGCGGGAGACAAAGTGGGGATAAAGATTATGAAGCATGATGTTAGCTTCTGTGCCTTGCCCTAAAGTTCCTATCACCGCGTGATACGTGATTTTGGGCAGTCCACGATGTCAGTGGCAGGGATATGAATCCTCTGGTTGGTGCGAATACTATGACCTCCTTGAGCTCTTCTCAATCACAACCCAGTAGGTCTGGTGTGTAAATGTCAGCAGCATCGTTTTGGCTAAGGATAGAGCAGTTGCTAAAATGTGACACCTACTAGAGCTGGTCATGAAAGGTGTGGAAAACAAACAGGTTACAGGGGCGTTTACTAATGAGCAATGCTTGTCATGGACACTTCTCACAATGAGTTGTTTCCTTCTGTTGTGTTGGGGATGTGCAGCCAGCTTATGTTATGTTACTAGGATTTAAACAGGCACACTACTGCTATTTGCAAGGTCTCCAGGTGCTCTGGTGGATCTACAAGGATCTATGTTAACCCTGGTTTTTCCCTTTGTTGACCTTTGTTGACCCAAAACATGACATGCTGCACCCACAAACGTGTGAAGTGCTGCCATTCTACACTCCTCCCAAATGCAACACCTGAAAAAGTCAGGAATCACTGGAATGTGGAGATGTAAGATAATGTTCTTTTTGTGGGCTACTTTTATTTTGCTGCTCTGGGTACTTGTTGTTCCAGTCCGACTCTCCGACTCTGCCCAGGGTTCAGATCTGGAACAGCAAGCACATTAGAGGAAGATTCTCACCTCTCATTTATTTCATTTGTATAGCACGCATACAACCCGGAGGCATTAAGGCACTGTTATAGGTACAAGTTCTTACAGTTGTTTCATCAGATAATACAATAGCGCTGGTACATGTTATCATAGTGGCATGGTCATTCAGTATAGTACTGTAACAAGGTTAGTCTTTCTGGTATGGTGCAAATAAGGTTCATGGAGAGTTATGGTTTAGGAGAATAGCTGAGTTTTGAGCATTTTGGTGAAAATGTTTCTGCCATCAGAGATGGGGGGAGAGGGCATTCCAAAATTGTGCAGCTAGGTAGGGGAAACTTGAGCCGCCGGCTTTGGATCTCTTTACTTTGGGCAAGATTAGGCGATCACTATAGGGAGTTCTAGTGCGTCTTGAGGAATAAGCTTTGGCGATTCTTTGAGAGAGGTACGGGGGCTATGTTGGAGAGGCACTTATGGTAATGGACAGTGTTTTGAAGGTGATGCGCTCCTGGGTGGGGAGCCAGCGTGCTTCTCTTCTTGCTTTGGAGATATGTTCTCTTTTCTGGATGTTAAGGGCTGCTCTGAGGGCGTTATTTTAGATGAGTTGGAGTTTATAGATTTTGCCAGAGGAGGTGCCTATGAATAGTGCATTGCAGTAATCAATCCTCGATCCAATGATAGTGCGGGCAACAGTTAAGCAATTATTTTTAGAGAGGAAGGGTCTGGCCGCATTTAGGACCTTGGTAGCGTAGGCAATGGCTCTCACTTGTCTAGACATGGTGAGTAAGGCATCGAGGTAAACCCCTATAGTCTTTACCATAGTTGAGACTGGAATAGAGCATTTGTCAATATGGAAGGCAGTGTATTGGTTGCTAAGATTTTAGGGTACTCAGTGGGCCGACAATGAAAATGTCAGTTTTATCACTGTTTAGGCATAGGTGAATGGCTGCCATCCAGGCCTGTATTGTGGACTAGATGTCGTTGAGGCTTTTAGAATCATCTGCATAGTTGCCTGAGATTGGGATCAGGATTTGGGTGTCGTCAGCATAGTTGCTGTATGAGTATTGAAAAGGGGCCTGGTAAAGATGTTGTAAAGATGTTGTATAGAGTCAGGAAGATACAAGACACTTGCAGTACCCCACATGGTGTGGGCTTGGCAATCTCACTACTCTTCCTTCTAGGAAGGATGCAATCCAGGCAGTGGCTGATGGGGAGAAGTTGGGATAGGTGATCAGGTGGTGGCAAAGGATTTGGTGGTCGACCAGGTCGAATGCTGCCGATAAATCAAAGAAGAAAAGAGCAGAGTTTCCCTCATCCCTAATCTCATCTAGCTGATTTCTTAGGTCGAGAAGGGAAGATTCAGTGCCGTGCCTGGGGTGGAATCCTGATTGCTGCATTTCTAAAATGTGGTTATGCTCAAGGAACTGCTAAACTTGCCGGTAGGCTGACCGATCCAGAATTCTTAATACGAAGGGACAGTCGTGATTGGCCTGTAATTGGAGGGAATAGCTGCGTCTAATGATGTTTTTTTAGGATTGGGAGGACCAAATCTTCTTTGAGGCTGGCAGGAACAGTGCTTTTGATGAAAGAAGCGTTTTTGAAAACTGTGATGAAGGGGGTTAGCATTTCAGCACAGTCTTTGATGAGGGGTGCAGGGCATATATCTCCTTTGCATTTTGAGGGTTTTAGGCTTTTGATTAAGTTTAAGACTTCTGTTTCTGATAGGTTTCTGAAGATAAACTGGGGGGTGGAGGAATTGGGGTGGTGAGATGCTGGTGCCTGTGGCTTTGGACTCTTTGTGGATTTGGCCGGTTGTAGAAGAATGCTCTTGTTCATGATGTCAATTTTCCCTAATAATACTGTTTGGATGTCTGAGCACCAGGTTTCATCTTAAGTGAGGATAGAGGGGTGTGAGGCTGGAGATTCTAGTTCCCTAAATATGGTAAAGATCTCTTTAGAGTCTGAATTGGCATTGCCGATTCTGGCATTGAAGGAATTCGATTCTGCCGAGATTATTGCAGATTTATAAAGTTTGGAGATTTTGGGGAAGTTTTCTTTCATGGTGTCAGTGAGATTCATTAGCCATGTTAGCTGGGCTTCGCCTTTCTGGTTGTGAAGTTCTAGAAGGTCAGGGGTGAACCAAGAGTTGGAATGTCTGACAGCTTTAGTTTTATGCAGAACTAAGGGCGCAATGGTGTTCACTGCTTTTGACGGGGTTGAGGTGTATATATCCACTAATGACTTGGGGTTGGTGGTAAAAGCGGGTTTGAGGCCTGGGGTGTCCAGAAAGAGGCAAGATGTTAGAGCTTCTGTGAGCTGCTCATGACTGCTGGTGGTAGTGAATTGGGTGCAGTTTTGTTTTTTTTTGGAATGTGGGATGCAGAAGTTGATGCATGTGGTGGTCCGACCAGGGGCAGGGTGTGTTGGCACTGGTATAAATCTCACAATTGTAGTTAGCAATCTAGTCTAGTCTTCATCCTTTCGTGTGGCTGGGGTTGGTGATGCAATGACTGAAACCTATGGTTTCAAGGGCTTTGGTTAGCGTGGTGGCTTGCGGGTCGCTAGGGTCATGAAGGCCCAAATTTAGGTCTCCTAATGAGATAATTTTGGAGCAGGCTTTTATGTTATCCTGCAGGATATTGACGAGTGGGTGGTAGATTAGGTGGATGGTGATGGCGCATGTGGGTGAGGGTGAGAGTTGGAGAGATAATAGGTCTGTGTTACTATTGATGAAGGTGTTAATCTGTCTGAATAGGAGGGAGTCTCTAGCTATTAGGGCGATGCTGCCTCTTCTAGAGGTGGGCGTGTTGTTCTGGAAGATAGTACATCCCGGTGGGATGGCTAGGGATAAGGCAGGGCCAGAAGCTTCATGAAGCCAGGCCTCAGATATGGCTATTACATCAAGTTTGTGGTTGGTGATGAAGTCATTAATATCCAGTTTGTGGGCAGGTAGGGAGCGAGCATTGATGAGGGCGCAAGTCAGGAGGCGCTGAGTGTCTGTGGCCAAGGTGAATGGGTCTCTGATGTACTCTCTTTAGGAGGAGGTTGGCAAGTTGGGGTGGGAGGTGGCTGGTATGCAGGTGAGCGAGAGTTGAGATAGCTGTTGTAAGGTGCGACCTGCGCTGACTTTTCATTGCTGGATTAACCAATGGAGTCAGCCGGACATTGGGGGTTACTTGGTGGGGATGTAAGCGGATGGTTTGTCATCTCATGTGTGGGCTTAGTGTTGTCCCACTGTTTTGCCATTAGTTGAGAAGGGGTGGGGGGAGTACTACGGTTGGAGCTCACCATGTGGCTGTCATGAAGGCTGCAGGCAGTACATAAAAGAGTGGAGATCAGTACAACATTACAGTTATAGGCACAGTTACTAGTGGAATTTGAGGGCAGCTGTGCACTTGCCTTGGTATTGATGCTGGTTGCAGGTGGGCTGGGGGTCGCGATGTTAGTCCTGTTTGTGATAGCAGCTGTGTGCAACCTAAGACAAGAGTTCCTCTTGTGTGTTGTTTGAGGCAATGTTATAGCTCGGCTATTGTAGAGGCGGGCACACAGTCTAATGTTCCTAAGTGTGATCCTGAAGCCAGATAATCTCTGCAACGATAGCTGGCGAGGTGGGCGGAGAGAGGTGGAAGGTCGGGTGGATTGTTGATACGTGCACTGGTGGCTGCAAATGCCTTTGTAAATTCAAATTGACCACGTAGATTATCAGTGCTGGGGACAGGGATTTGCCAGATTATTCTCATGCCTGCATAATAAAAGTGCTATACTGAAATATCTTTAATTTCTTAACATTTTGTTTTACTAGATAATATAGTCAAAAAGACTATTTTATCATTACAAAATCTAGTAAGACTAGAAAAACAATCAAAATAATGCAATAAACCAACCCATCATTTGCCCTATAATATCAAATTATAAAATCATTAAAAGCAAAATGAACATTCGGAATAAAAATTCTCAATACATACAATCTAGTTTCAATTAGAACCTAAAATCCTGTAAAATCCATAAGAATGTCATGTAAAATACCCAACATTTGGTAAAATGATAACTCAAATTTATGTCATTGTGTGGCCATACAACAGTCCCAGATATGAATTCAAAAGAAGTCAATTCTAAGTTTCCATAAGCCATTGATGTTTTGTTAAGGGTGTCAAACAGACTACTATAGTTGATCAAAAGGTGTTTAGTGGTCTCCAGCACCTTTTCCCCACATAATATGAAATTACGTTCCATCCGGGAGATTTTCAGCCAGGCTCCTACCTTCTCATGAGTGTCAACAAGATTACATTTTACTTTCAAATATTTCCAAAGGATGTCATTATCAGTAAAGAAAACAATATATGCTGGACCGTTTGGAGCTTGTAACACTGATGCAATCTACAGTACCGTGGACGATTTAGTCTCCTGGTCTACCATTTGTTCACGGTCAAATGTCTAAAAAGATAATCGAGTTATTTTTGTACACTGTAGATAAATTAGGTTAATAACATTCCCTGAAAGGTAGGGTCCCCAAAAACGAATCCGGCCAAAGATGTGATCAAGTGTACATCCTTTAAGGAATGACACATGAGAATGATATCCCCTATTAATAGCATATAGTAGGGAACTTGGGCAAGCATGTAGGCATCTCCAGTAGAAGCTAAGGCGTCTAGCTATCAGAATGGAGCTGAGTTTGCAGATGTTGAATTCTATGTAGACATACTTAATGGGGGTAGATAATGACAATGTGAGTTATGTTTTTAAAGATTTACTCTCAATACAGTCTAAAGCTTTACCAGAGTGTACTGCCCAGATTTCTGCCCTGTAAGGGATCACCAGGAGAATTTTAGTTTGGTATACTCTAATGATGGTATTTACTGCCAGCTGTGGAGATTTCTTAAGGGTCTGTTCTTGGCCACCTTCACCAGTAAACTAATCTCTTCCTTTGACTTCTCCTTCTACACATTCTTGTTCCCTTCTTCCCTCCAGAACTATCATACCATATATTTAATGCCTTTCTGCCATAAGCCACTCATCCAAGACCAAACTCATCTACCTCCCACTTTCCAATGCCTCACGCCCCCCCATTAACCTTTCCCTAAGGCCTCCTTACCCCATCCCCGAATGCCCGCACCCGAAGAGAATTCTTTGATTGTGAACTTGATCTTCAATTATTACTTCCCTTTTCTGCAAGATCTATCAGGAGAAATCTATGAATATATACAGGAACAGGCCCCACATCACCTACCACTGTACCAAAGCCTTGATCACAACTATTCTCTTCAGTCATCTTGACTACTGCTATAGCTTCCTCCTGGGCCTTCCTCTGTACTTGTATGCTCCCTCAACTAAACACTCGGTTTTCTAACTCATACTCCCTAGAGCCTCCAAACACACTCTCCCACCTCTGTCCACACACGTCCACGTGGGATGGCCCCAATCAACTTTGACAGCTCTTTAAAATCATTATCTGTGTATTCAAATCTATTCATGGCTGTACCCACAGCCCCAATGTGGATAATTCTGATTCCTTTAACTCTCCACCTTGCACACTGTGGTCTCAAGCTCTGTTCAAAATGCGCGCTCTGTGTGTTCTCCTCCTTCACTCTTCTTGCTTCCTACCATTGGAACTCCCTAAATCCTGATTCTAAGTAAATAATTGAATGGAGGCATTTTAGATTGCTCTCAACATCCAGGAAACATGCACTGGAGTCGTACAGTAATATCACAGCCCGTTAATCACAAGCCTCACCCTCCATGGTACTTAAAAACAAATAACTGTAAATAATGCCTATAATGTATCGTGTGTCTGTGATGTCTGTGATGTCCTCAGTGTATGATCCCACTTACATATTTCCTCTTCACCACCTGGCCCATAGTCTACTCACTAATAACAACCACATATTGTAAAGCAACTGGCAACGGTATTGCAAGGCTCAATCCAGGCTCTTCACATCATTGGAGCAAGTGTAGACACAGAATTCATGGTTCCCATAATGATGCAATGGTGTTTCCTGATAAGTTCTTATTATGATACTTTTTGAAGTGATGTTATCTCACATGAGAGTAGGTTGGAGATGGGGTACGATGAAGCGTCAACGTTCTGGTGTTGGATCTATTGTCGCTTGAAGCATAGAATTTGTGAGATAATGAAAATACTCTTGGTGGGAAGCATCTGCCAATGGAGACTGGATGCTGAAGCAAGATGCTTGGTCCAGGGATTGGTGAAGCACTTTCTCTCTGCCAGTGTGGCATGCAAGAGAACTCTGTACCTTTCGGAAGTATCCGAGTACTCAGCCTTGAATCAATGGACACAGTACTTGTTATTGACATTTGCAATGCAGGTTGACACGTGATGTCAACTTTGGTAAAATAGCCTGAATTTTGGCGAGGCATGGTACTTATTTTTCTTCATCGTTGATAGGGCTTAGAGAAAACCAAATGTGCTTCTCTGCTCTCCCCACCAAGTGGCACTAGATGGAAAGTGCACTGCCCATGTGCAAGATTTAGCCATACCCAAAATGTTGCATTAACTACTGTACTGCAGTGTAGTCAATGACTGCCATCCCCACAATGGTACCCAGTGCAAGGTGATTTACCATGTTGTGTTTCCAGCTTACTTATGCCTGTCACTGCCCTTGGGACATATATACATTGTTTTTTCAATAGGAAAGCATTGAAGTCCTGTCATCAAAAGGGTTAGGCTAGTAAGAGCTTCATAACCAGAGTGTTGACAGTGCAGAAGGATAGACATGGACTTTGAAAAAAGGGGTCAAACATTTACAGCACTGTTCTAATGAGGAGAAGTGGCTTAAAATAAAACACGCTGTTTGGTTGAAATGTGCAATAATGATTTTTAGGCAAATTGGAAAAGTCCAGAGTAAAATAAACAATGCAAATTAAGTGGTCCATTGCTGGGAAGTGCTAAAAGAGCACAGCCATGGGAACTGGTTTGTAATCTCTTCACCAGTCCTCTATTTTAATGTTCTTGAAAACATAGTGACCAGTGTGGTGAATTCACAGGATTTACCATGACAGCCTATGTGGGTTGTGAGCCAGTAGGGATGGAGGGGGTGCCAGAAGGCGATGATTGGAGAGGGACTCACTGGAGCCTTGTGTGTCTTTTTTCCCTGAGTCATGTCACTGCATTCAGCTGCCACCACTCCAGCGGACTACATAGCCAAGCCCCCACGCACCACCCCAGTTTCGGGCACGAGGTTTTCTTACCTCACACGTAAGGTGCAGTATCGCCTACACATACTAAGTTCCAGAAAGGTACGGTAGCTTGGCCACAAGATCAACCATGTGGAGTCTCACATTCAGGGAGTCCATTTCCCAAAATACATCACAATGGAGTAGATTGGCCCATGACCAGGATTTATAAATAAGCAGTAGGGCCCTCACTGACTAGGTATTCCAGCACCCAAACTGGGGGATACACTGTGTCTAGCAGAAGAGACTGTGGAGCACTGCTGACTCAAACTAAGGAAGTCCTAGATAGCGCCATATGCAACAGATGTCTTGGAAACCTTTGTTAGCAGGCCAGAAGGGATGAAATCAATGCACCCATTGGGAAACACCAAAAACCAATCCCTAAAGCGATAGTAAGAGGAAAGATCCTTATCACCTATTACCAATCCTAGGGAAGGAGACAGCGAAGTCTGGGAGGGATCCAATCAGAGTCCGTTGCCTAGGGGTCCATTGTTTAAAAGGGTCTGGGTTCAGTCATTCAATGTCTTTGACCCAGAAGAAGCAGGGATACCTGCTAATACCCCCTTGATACAAGTGGGTGGGGGCTGCTGCAGGGAGGGTTCTTGGAAGGACTGCTGACTGGAGGAAGTAATTGCAAGTCTGGAGAGGCTAAAAGGCGAGGAACAGAGCTGTTAAGCCCTGTAAACCCCGTAAACCCTGGAGGAGGATGGCTGACCTGGCTAGTACCACAGTCCCACTCAACTACATGAGTAAACTGGAAAGCCTAAGCTTGGGACTTTCCACCCATGACCTCTGGGTAAAATGACAGGAGGCCCCAATCCCTGGAAGGTGGAGCAAAGGTCTATGAGAGAGGCCTGCTGTAAACACTGAACCCCAGGGCTAGGAAAGAGGCCTACTGTGAATGCTGTCAAGAGCTCGTGATACAAAGGAGGCAGCGGAAGGCAGCAACCTTATAGAAGAGGAGGAAGAGAACAGATGTTCTAGGAGGACCCTACTGTGAATCCTGAAGCCCTAAGAGACCTAAGTAACACGTGTTTTAGTTTTGTGTTATTAGCATAGGGTAGTCAGCATGTTAAAGACTCATTAAGCTTTCGATTGAGATTGATTTCTTTGGACATCTCATGTTGACATTTCCTGGTTATTAGGGTATCCTTGGAGGGGCAGGGATTTGTTAGAATAGGGTTTAGACTTTATGCTCAATCACAAGGGGAGCGCTGGGAACACCAAAGGGTCCCTATTGAGTTCTGCCCATCCTGATACCCTTTCATTTAGAAGGCTGTATTTAGTTGTAGAGCTTCCCTAATACCTGTGAGGTGTTTAGCTAATGCCAATCCTGCCAATCTGCTAATTAAAATAAAGATTTGTTGAAAGTGAATTAACCAGTAATGGGTATCTTTGCCACAAGTCCCTACCAACACCACCTACCCAATGGCTACGGTTTTGCAATGCCATCACTCACAGCACTGATGTGTTGCAATGGCAATTGTCTTCTGCTTGCTGTTTTGACTAATATCGCACACACACACACACACACTCTGCTGTTCTGCTCCTTTGCATTAGTAACACCATCAGGCTGGGGTAGTGGGCCAAATCACCACTGAAGTACAGTATGGATGGAGCCATAATATTTCAAGCTCTCGGTGGCTAGCCACATCCAAGCCACTGCAGCTGAGAGAAGTATGGGTGGTTATGCAAATGTAGGGATGGGTAGTACCAGCATCTGGACATGCATACGGTCAGAGATAGACAAATTATCAAATTTGATGAGCCACTTATAGAAGACCATCGAGTGGGTGTGGGAAACACTGGGCGGGGGGGGAAGCCCCTCGCTATGTGTTGCCACCACTGGCGATGGTATAAGAGGGATTCTCCAGAGATCGTCCAGTCTTGATGAGGTAACCTGCATGTAATCATTGTTTCAGGCAGCAGCATCCAGCATGAAATATACTCCTCTCATTTCTTATCACCCAACATGTGCACTTCTTATGTATGGAATGCCCCACAGACCATAATCACTCACAATGGACCGTTCCCCAGTCAATGCTGGGCCTGCAGCCATCTACCACCAATCCCTTCCTGTCATAAACGTTCAGCGGATGACACTCAGACATGATAGCAAGATATTTGACAGACCCCAATATTAGGACCAGCCCCCTTTGTTTCTTTCTATGCTCTTACAAGATCATTAAAAAACAAACAAACAGAAGCAGAGGGTTTCAGTCTAAGCTTGGAAGTTATGCTCACGGCTTCTCCCATAGAGCACCACATTCAAAAATACAAGGAGGGCAACACAATGAACCCCATCAACAGGAAACCGTGAAGGTAGACAGGGCTTTTTTTGTGCCCAGACCCTTTTGAGCACCGCCATGATTTAAAATCTATTCTGGAAACGGCCCCACCAGGGCCCACCCCTCCTTTCCTGACCACCGGCAGATTTACCCTCCTCTCTCGCGATGCTGCCGACTCTGTTGGTGAAAGGGCGACTCTTCGATGGCTGGAGACAATGAAACTCAAAAAAGGAACCACAGGGACCTATGAACGCCATTCAATGGTGAGCAGTTTAAGGGGTGTGTAAGCGCCATAACTTCCTCACAAGTTATTGTAATTAAATCTCACCTTCATGTCTTCACTCCTTTACCGTCCTTTACTTCGACATGGCTCTTACTCCCAATTTGGAGAGGATCCGAGGTAGATTAGTGAGCCAGCTATGTCTAAGTAAAGGCCAGGAGAGGTGAAAGTCAGCTTGGGATGAAGTTTGACAAGGTACAATGTGGAGAAGTGTTGAATATTAATATCTACATACTATTCTTGGCACTCAAGTGTTCTGATGAGAAAAGCTTAAAAAGTCCATCAAAGCCTGGATCGATAAGGGACCTGAGCATTTGCATTGGGCAAATGCTTCTGAGCTGTTTCTGCATGTAAAGCCTGCTTTATTTAGCACCAACGTCGAGCTCCGTCCATCACCTTCATAAAAGTTTTCCATTTTAATTTCACAATGAGATTGGAGAGCCTTCAAAACAAGGCTCCGTCTTAAGTTTTAAATGAGAGCTGTGTCCCACATTATGCCTGCCATAATAAAACAATTTTCCACCACATTTGCTCGAGCATTTTTCACCTGTGTCATCGACCCTAATCCTCGTCTCGACTGCTGCCTCTGTCAAGTTATAAATAAAAGAGACAGTTATGATTCAAGGGCCATCAAACTGAATTCAGACATTTACATAATTTAGGCAGCCTTCTCACACACAGCCTCTGACAGGTGATTAAAAAAGGTCTTGTAAACACCAGTACTCATCTTTTAAAACATTTGGACAAGATTTACAACCAGACAACTGTAGATACATTCGCTCTGAGATGAGATACCATTTTAAAGCATAGGAAGTCTGCCAGGACCGGGCGAAAACAGACCTTGCAGTTTTCAAATGTAAGGATGCGGCGCAACACTCTGCGCTTCCCTTGAACACAGAGATTAGACACATTTTATTTTGTGCCACTTTTGCGTGATGTATAAAAAATAATGTAGCACCTTACTTGGCGATTCCGGCACAATCTAGAACATGCACTGGCACAGTCAATCAATACATAACACATGCCCAAACATATCAAGTAAGATGTAGAACCGTGACACTTGCAACGCTGAAATAAAATCTATCATGCTGACAGTCTATACAAAATAAATCTCGACTATACGATTTGCACAACATCTGTGATATTTAGGGCATACTCATACCTCTGTGTAGAATATTTTGCACACTGCAAATATTTTATCGGGGCTGTGAAACTAAAACAAGGCATTGTGTGCGTGCAAATATGTCGCATCACAAAACGACAAGTGCCCCAAAAGTGCAATCTCAAGTAAGGTGAAACACCCTGACACTCGAGACACTTAAAAATGTCATCAACTCTAGTACTTTGTCCCAAAATATCACAGCTATACCGTTTGCGCAACATGTGTGATCTTTGACAAAAACTCAAATATTAGCGTCACATTGCATGCTAAGAATATTTCATCAACTTTATCGGCGCTGTGAAGCTAAAGCACTGCAAATACGCTGCATCACAAAAAGACACGTGCCCCAAAAGCGCAGTCGGGTTTATTTAATGTTTAATGTAATGTTTGGAATGGCTATAAGGGCAGGGTCCAAGCTTTTGATATTGAAGTGTGTGATTGATTGTGTGAGTGTCGGATTGATTGTATGAGTGTCTGATTGATTGTGTTAGTGTCTGATTGCTTGTATGAGTGTATGATTGATTGTGTGAGTGTCTGATTGACTGTATGAATGTCTGATTGATTGTATGAGTGTCTGATTGATTGTGTAGTAGTGCTATAAACACTAAACACTTACAAAACACTTTACAGCCGACATGCATAAAAACAGAGCATTCTAAGTAAACTATACGTTTTCAAACATCTCATTAAAAGCACACAGATGTTTAGTTAAAAATACACAGCCTGTCTCAGAAAGGGGCTGTCTCATGGCATGAGTCGGAAAGGTTACAAAAATACAAAAACAATAGCCCCCAAACTCACCTTTTTGCTGTTGTTGAAATAAAACTCTGAATAAATTGCAGGCCCAGCTTCCAATTAAACGGCTCTGCAGAGGGTTCCCACAGACCATGATCAAATCCAGCCACGAAGCAAGGCACCCCGTAGAGTTGCAATCAAATGTCCCAGGTCAATTAGCTGGTGTCCGCAGGGGTGCATCAGGCTGGTTCTCTGGCACTGTGGTCGACAGCCCTGCTGGAGTCAGGAGGGTCCTTTCAAGGGATGAAAGTTCAATGTTGTTTCACTATCAACAATGCCCGGATTTATGTATTGCTGTTTAGTTTGAAGAAATGGGTTGCTTATCAACAAAACATAGCATTCTATTTCATGCCTACTGCTTCCTATGTGTTATAGCAAAATCTAAAAATAACCTCACCCCTGCAGACGCTTGCTGGGCCTAATGCCATTTTTCTTATCAGCAGAAAAACACAGTATCCTATGTCACCATAACTTGTAAATAGTTAGCTTCTGGTGTCCTTATAGCAACATCTAAAACTATATTCTGCCTGCAGCTGCTTCCAGTGCCGGCCTTCAGTCAAAAGTTAACAATAGCATTGCTAACTACCATTGGTTTTAGTTGGTAAACATGTATTTACATGGGTGGTTTTGTTTATACAGCTGGCACAAATACCCTGTATTCCGGCGAGCTAAATATAAAGCCCATCTGTACTTTCTGCTGATGTGGATTCACTGTGTGTTAGGACATTCCTAGGATTCCCCATGCCTTGTCATATATATAAAACCCTCCTGCAGTGTTGATTCACAGCTCTTTGGTGGGTTCCAGAGGGACACAGGTATGCAATGCACAAGATGCTGTAGAGCCCTTTGAAACAATATTTTGACTTGTGTACGGGCTCTGGGAAGCACACTTTACTAATAAAGTAAACTGCTTTTCATTATTTACACTCTGTATCAATGCCAGTTCATATACGATTGGTATACATTTTTATATCAAAATTGATGTAAAAGATGTTTGATATCAACATTTTTGGGGACGTTTATATAAAAATTTAAATGAATGTATTATATGAAAAATAGAAATTTTTATAGAACTCTCTGTTTCCCAAAATTTGAGTTATAATATACATTTGTATATACATTTCTATATTCAAAATATTATTTTTAATATTTTGTATATACATTTTTATATCCAAAAATCAGATTTTGTATATTGAGTTTTATATACATTTATGTATAAAAAATATTTTTGTATATGTTTATATAAATATTTATATAAAAAATATGTCAAATTTGTTTGATGTCATTTTACACTTCCTATAATGTTTATATAATAATTACTGCAGTTTAAAAAAATTGCTATAAAAAACTTTGGGGGGCTTATCAATTTGATATAAAATATATATCCACTTCCTATCACCCCTTTGGGATGTCAGCAACGCATCACTATGCAAAACCCTAGATTGACAGTCCCTGTCTTCAGAGCTCACTTCACTATCGGCGCTTGACCAAGCAACATCGTCGAGCGCTGCTTCCATCGTTATATAGATTTTATATACAATTTATATTCACTTATATCAAAACTAATATACATTACTACACACTTCCTATAAAAATATATATTTGAAAAAAGTTGAAATCAAACATTTTGATATCATTTTGATATGATATGGCATTTATAACAAGCCTATACACAAGTGTTTCAAGGCGCGAAATGCATATTAAGATTATATCAAAGCAAATCAAAAGGGGGCTCCTTCTACTACTCAGATCCTGTGTTACAAGAATAAAAAGGATTACAAAAATGTAAAACATTTTTGGGAGACTTCCCATTAAGATAAGTATTTTCTGCAGGGCAGTATTGATTAGATCATTTTAATTGGAAGAGGGGCTTTGAGTATTTTCCAAAGCCTGTAGATTTGACTTTAACATTCTTGGACATCGCTCACATTAATTAAAAAGGAATATGATATTATATCAGTACCTTTAAAAAAAATGATAGAGTACACATATGTCAAATCTTTTGCCTTTTCTTTCCAAATTTAGCAAGAGTATGCTTCCATTTTGTGTTAGAGACAAATATTGTATTAAATGGGTATCACTGGTACCCTCCTTTCTAATAGATTTAAAAGACAAACCTGAGGATTCTTACATTATTAGTACTGTAGATAATACCATACCAAACATGTTTATTACACATCTGCATTTGACATTCTTTCTGCATGCCTTTCCACAGCAGCTGTTTTTACCATGTCACATGTATGGCCATTTGTTGACAACATTTTTCACCATGAAAATAATCAACACTAATACATGCATTGCTTTTTGGGTTAGGTACTTATGTAATGTCTTGACTTTTTTCATTGTTGAAATGTCTGTGTTATTGTTTGCCAGGAATGCCCACACTTTTTAGTTTTGGCTGAAAGTGGTAAAGAAACTGCCAGAGAGATAAAGGGAGAGTATGATAGAATATTCAGTAGTGGGATGGAGAAGGAACGTTGGGTACAGTTGGGATGGGGCGAGGGATAGATAAGATGCACAGGAAGGCATGAGAAAGAAAAGGTATAGGAGCTATGTGTACAATTAGACAGAGTTTATTGGGGAACTCAACTCTGTAATATGGGGTGCAGCACCAAGAGAAGAGATAGCTGGCTGAAGAGAACGTATTTTCTGCACAATAACATTTGGGAGGGGTTGTATGTTAGACATCTGAATCTGCCAAGTTTGCGAAAGCTCCCTGAAAAGCAAGAAAAAAAACTCCCATTTTTTGATTTCCTCATTTATGTCATGGTTACCAAACCCCTAGGCTTGTGCGCAAAGTGCTTATGGCCAGACTTTGGGGCTTCTACAGTTTCAAGGTGAGTCAAGGCATGTAGAAAGCCATGCCCCAGAAAACACAGTGGGCAAAGCCCCTCTACTTTCTCCCCTTAGCACCAAATGGCCAGGTTCTTCTTCTTCTTGGGAAGCCTTCTCAAGGGCCGGAGCCAGCGATTTCCATCTGGAGAGATGATATTCACCGTTAGTCACCCTTGTCAGTCAACCAACTCTGCTAACGCTCCTCCCACTTCCCAGTGTCCCTAACATATTGAAGGAGGAACCTGCACTGCTTATCCTCAGACTCTGTTTTGAGGGGAAGCAAGTCAACTATAGTCTTCCCTGCCAATGCTACTCATCCTGGTTATTAGCAATTCCCTCTGCAGTCTGAACTTTTCACATCCTACCATATAATGATCCACCATTTCTGGGTTTATACACGCCTCAAATTCACAGATGTGATTCTAACCATCTTAAACCTCCATTCTTGCAAGCCTGCATGGCCCACTCTTAGCCGATTCAGAAAATCTTCCTCTGCATGCCAACTCTGCATTCCCGCACATCTTTTACGTGGAGCCTTCCTTTGTACCATGTACAAGTGCCTCCCCTTCTGGCTCGTATCCCACCTGCATTGCCATCCTCCCTTAACTCTGCCTTTCACCACCACCTGGACCGCAGACATAATTAAGGGGATCTCTATATCCACTACCTCTCTAGTCGTGGCTTCATATGCAGCTCTGTCCACCAAATCATTTCCCAATATCCTGCAATGACTGGTGATCCATGCCAACTTAATCCCCATCCCACCCACTGCGCATTTCTCCAGCTGCTGTCTACTATGCAACACAGTATATTTTCTATCACCATTCCATTCCTTTATAGCTTGTAACGCACTCAACACATTTACAAATACCACTTCTTTTGCAGCCACTCTCCATAGCTCTAACCACTGCCATATTCACTGCCATCAACTCTGCCTTGCAGATGGAAACATGATCTGATAACCACTCCATCAACATTCTCCACAATCTGTAGTTCCTCTACCCCAGATGCTTCACTAACCCATCAGCATTAAACCCAACGTCCCCCCTCTTCTCTCCTAGCATTCACCTTTGTACACATGCATCCATTTAACCTCCAGGCACCTTTTAATTAGGTGCCACTCACTGTGGTAGTGGCATTTCAACCAATATTTAACCTACAATTCCACACTCCTCAGGTGCAAGGGAAAAAACCCTGCCAACACCTGTGCGGCTTCAGTAGGTGACAACTTTACTGTGTGTATCACAATTCTCAATGCTCTTGCCTGAACTCTCTCCAGTGAACCAAGTTGAGTCTTGCTGTAACCAAGCTGCAGTTGAATCCCGTATTCCTACACACTCCTAACCATTCTAATAGACAGCAGTTCCATGTCCATGCTCTTTTGACATCCCCCCACTCCTGACCCGACTCCGCCCTTAGCAGATTTAGGCATCCTTTACATTTCGCTACCGGTCTGTCCACCTGTGTATTCCAATGCAAACACTTATCCAGAGACACTCCCAGGTATCTAAATTCCTTCACTTGTCCCAACACAATCCCACGTAGGCTAAGGTCCAGGTTTACTCCTGTTCTATGTCTATGAAACAGCATACAAACTGATTTGTAGCTAGACATCATAAAACCCCATTTTGTGTACCATACTTCCATGACATCCAGTGTCATTTGCAACTTCTCCTGAATACTACAACCTTGCTTGTTTCTCACCCATAGCACCCCATCATCCTCATAGAACCCGACTATCGGCCACCTGGTCAGATTTCCTTCTTCCTCTCTGAGTGGGCGGACCTCTCGTCTTTCCTCCTGGTCTCCACCACTCAACTCCTCCTTCTTGGAAACTTTAACATCCACCTGGATGCTTCCTTTCCTTCCTCTGGACACTTTTGCGACTGCTGCCACTCTCTCTCTCTCTTTATTCTCCCCTCTGGCCGACTCACTCAGACATTCCCCTTTCTATCCCTCTCACCATGCCTCTCTCCTGGAATGATCACTTTGTCCTTTCCTCCCAGCACACCCTCTCTACCCCTCAGGCTAAGCCAACTCCAGCACTGCCACCCACTTTCTCGGTTATCTGACCCATGAAGCTTGTGTCAGCTGAGGCTGTCGCCGCCACTTTCTTACCCCAGTCTCCCCATTTGGCTTACTCACACCCTGACACAGCCCTTTCAATGCTCCAATCTCCTATATGTGATTCTCTCAATGTTCTTGCTCCTGTCATGAGGATCCACTTGAAGCCCAGAGCCAAGTGAAACTCCTGGTATGACTCACACCTCGTCACCCTCAAACGCAAGTGCAGAGTGGCTGAGAGGAAATGGGATGCTTCCTGTACATCCTCTGACAAACTGGCCTGCCGCTTGCTCCAAAGGCAATACCGGCTCTCTGTCCACACCAAGAAGAAAGCTCACAGCATCTAACAACCCGGCCAAAATCTTTAAAATCTGCAAGGAACTGGCCAATTCTGCTGCAGTCTCTACCTCTCCTGTCCCCTCCCAGGCCCTCTGCATGGCTCTGGCTTCTCATTTAATCTCTAAAACTCCTCTCTCTCTTCCTCTCCCCCTCCTCCCTCTATTCCCTGCTCTTCCTCTGGCCCTTCTTTGGTCACCTCTCCTCCCTCCTTCTCTGCCTTTCCCCTGTTCTCCCCTGATGAGGTTCTAGACAAGTCTGATCTATGAAAGTCTTGTCAAAACAGGTTCCTCCAAAACCATCAAGGACCACATTGACTCCCTGGCTCCTGCTCTGGCCGACTTCTGCAACCACTCCTTCACCACTGGAGTCTTCCCTTCCCCCCTGAAGCACTCCCTTGTGCAACCTCTTCTTAAGAAACCCTATGCTGACCGTCCTGCCGGGCTAACTATCGCCCAATATCCATCACTCCTTTCCTGGGCAAACTCCTGGAAAAGTTGGCCATCTCCCAGCTTAATATCCACACTGAATCTGTCTGTTGGTTGCCTTCATGACCATCAGTCTGGCTTCAGAGCTGCCAGAAGCACGGAAACTGCTCTCCTGAACATCCGTGAAGACCTACTCCCCAACCTTGATTCCAACAACCTGTGTCCTCATCTTACTTGATCTCTCGTCTGCCTTTGACACGGTCAACCATGCCATCCTGCTCAACTGTCTCCGTGATAACCTTGGTATCACAGGTCAGGCCCGGGCTTGGCTGACTTCTTTCCTATCTGATCGACCCTCCCAGGTCCAACTTGGGGCCTTCCTCTCCTCTGTCTCTATCTCCACCTGTGGTGTACCCCATGGGTCTAACCTCTCTCCCTGGCTGTTTAACCAATACCTGGCACTTCTTTCCCACAGCATTGCCTCTCTCTGCCCCAACTTTCAGAGATATGAAGATGACACTCATTTTCAGGCTACCTTCAGCCACCTCTTCTCCCTCTCTTATCTCTGACGGTCCGTCTGCTATCCAGGAGTGGTGTGCTGCCAATGATCTCTGCTTTAAAGCCAGTATGAGTCAGATTCTCCTCATCGGCACACCCGCTCCCTCCTTTCCTGTCACTCTATGGCCGGCCTCTCTTGGCCCTCTTCCTGCTCCCATCTATGAGGCTAAAAACCTTGGGGTAATCTTCAATCCACACTCTCCTTCTCTCCTCACATCTCTGAAGTCTTTAAGAAGTCACAGTACCAGCTGCGCCTCCTCAGAGGTATTCTTCCTTTCCTCTCCATCCCCAAGAATTGCTCACTGTCTCTAGAGCTCTGGTTCTCTCTAGGCTGGACTACTGCAACAGTCTCTTTCTAAATATGCCTGTTTCTACTCTTCGCCCTCTGAAATTCATCCAGAACAGAACTGCGAGACTTGTCCTTGGCCTCAAGCCCAGGGATAGTATCTCTGTAGGACTGATATCTCTGCACTGGCTCCCAGTGGCTGTGAGGATTAAGTTCAAAACCCTCTGCATTGTCCACAAGGCCTTCATTGGTCTGGGGCCTCAATACCTTAAACTCTCTCTTCCTAAATATTTTCCTTCTCGAGCTCTTCGCTCATCCGCCTGCAACTCCCTGAGGGTCAGACGCTTCTCCAAGTAACGAGTTGGTGGTAAATCTCTTTCTTTGGCTGGGATCTCCCTCATGAACAGTCTCCCTGCCTCCCTGAAACTTGAGGAGAACCATCTCTGGTTCAGGAAGCACCTCAAAACCTTCCGCTTTGCTTATGCTTTCTCTCCTCCTCTCCCCTGCTGAACTCCTCGCTGAAACTGAAACTGTACTGGTCACCTGGCCACCCTCTGATCTCGGGCCCAGGTCCCCTCCCCTGACAGTTGCACACCTGCACTACCTCACTGGCAAACCCACACTTTGGGACTGTTTTCTGTATCCCTACAGTCCCCACCAGAATTTGACAGCTGATGTCTGCACTTATCCATGCACTTGCCACCAGCTGGCTGAACTTTTACTTACTGCTTTATTTATTCTCTTTTTTTTTAAGGTCGATACCATGTTTTCCACTGTCCCCTCTCTCTTCCCCCCGCACTTTTCCCTTTCCCCCTTCCTCTGCACTTTCGCAATCTCAATGACACCTGGCCTAGTAAGATCATTGTCTCTGTCTTCCCTCTGTTCCTCCTCCCTTGCCTCGTCGCTCCTTGAAACACTTGTGTATAGGCGTGTTATAAATGCTGTATCATATGCAGATTGTGCCCACAATTACACTGCAGATCAAGGCCTCTTCAATGTCCGAAATCAGAGTAATAACGCATTTATAACTGACCTATGTTTTCCGAAATCCATACTGGAAAATACTCAGTTTACCCACCGACTCAAGAAAGTATACCAGTCTTTCACATACCATTTTCTCGATTGCTTTGCATAGGTCAGATGCCAGTCCTATGGGTCGATAAGACCCACGGGAATCGTCTGGTTTCTCTGGTTTCAAAATCCAGAGCATGATAGTCCTCTTCCACCCAAGCGGCATCGTCACACTGAAGCGGCATCGTCACACTGGCCCACACCAAATTATACAGCCTCAACACTACCTTAAAGCAGTTACCTGGTAACTTCTGCAGGAAGACCTATCGCACACCATTTTCTCCAGGGCTAAAGGCCCTACTCCCCTTCAAGGCTCTCTGTAACTCCCACTTAGAGAAAGGCACTTGCATACAGGGTGTCCACACCTCCACATTCTCCAACACACTCACATTTGCAGTCATGAAATTGTCATCTCTTGTCTAGCTACCAGAGAATAATTACATGTACGGTGCACACCCGCAAAATGTGCCCCTAAAGCATTCGCTTTACTACAATCATCAACCAATTCAAGCTCTTTAACAGTGATGAGTGGGATCTGAAAGAACCATCTCATATGATTCGACATACGTTTAAATCTGGCCCATGTTTATGTTTATGTGTGCTTATAATGCGCCGGAGACCGCAGGCATACCTGCGCCATACTCCTATCCCCATAAAGAGTACAGAAATATTCCCTCCAATAATCTCTTTTATGTGACCTGCTTACACGTTGGGCAAAAACTCTGGCCTTTTCATATGCCAACACATCTTCCACACACTTGGATCGCAAGACCTTCCGCCATTTCCTCTTCCTATCCATCCCAACCGCTGAACATTCTGATGACTACCACGGGACCTCAGGTTTCCTAAACGGCTTTCTCCGAGCTGGAGCCAATTCCTCCATTACACACTGGAACACATGCACTGACACTTGATCCAACTCTTCTACTCTGGAGGGCAAGTGTGAACTCTGCCCTCCACCTTCTACACTGTGAACTACCAAATCAGTGGTGCACCTTGCACGAAACTTCACCCAGTCATTTTTTTAATGTTACAACCCTCGGGGCAGAACTGGTTGCTATTTCCAATGGCCAGGTTTTATATATGGGAAAGCTGGAAGGAAACATGGGCACATGTAACTGAGGGTTGGAATTTGACCATAGCTTCCGTGCGAGCAGAAGCCCAGCCCTGAAAGAAATCTCCCAGTCCGGTCTTCCTGGAGTTTCCCGAGTCCTGCTAGGGCCTTTAAAGTAGTGGCTATATTGGTGTGTGAAGGAGGAATCCTGGTAGGATGACTCGGGGCGCTTATGGGAGTTTGATTTACATAATCCTGCCTTTGATCAGCCCTCTCACCTTTGGCAGCAGTTACTGTGTAGTGTCAATAGAGGGCATCATGTGAATGTTAGGTCCAAACAGGGGTGTATGGTGTAGTTAACAGATAAGATTTTCAGAGCTACCTTCTGGCTGGTCAAAAAAATACTGTAAGGGGATGTTTAGGGATACACAGCTTTGGATGGCTGTTTCCTTCCCGTACAGAATGTATCCAATCAGCATTGAAAGTGGTACCACTGACCCCACCACTTTCTGTGCCAAGGCTACATCATCCAGTATTGAGGGAATGAATGCCGCACGCAAGTAAGGCAGGGGAAGAGCAAGGATGTCATGGCCGTCTCCCATTAAATTCCTCTCCTCGATGTAAACACAGCATTTCCATTGCATAACCAAATCCTGCAGTAACAAGACACTTCAGTGGCACGTCTATTAAAGCCACTCCTAAGGAGCTGCTTCCAGCTGGCCTTCATAAACAGAGGAGTGGTAACACGTTAATAAGGTCAATGTCACTGCTTCAGGCTAAATACTACAGTCAATGCACGGTGAGCTTTTCCCACTTCCTCAAACAGTAAGAAGGCTGGCATTGCTGTGCTAACTCGCCACTATGGCGATGCTGCCGAGATAAGGGCCTCATTACACGGAAGGCGGTGAGCCATGGCGCTATTAGCGCCATGGCTCATGCCGGTAAAATACCGGCACCGCCTTGGCGGAAAGGGGATTTACCGCCCCATTCCAAGGTTGGAGGGGCGGTAAATCCCCCTTCCGCCATTGCCCTTCCCCATTCCCATTTCTGCCCCATAGGGCTCTATGGGAATGGGGAAGGCGCTAATTACGGCACCGCAATTTTGCGGTGCCGTAATTAGCTCCGAGGTCCCTTAGCGGGTTGGTTTTTAACGCCTGCAAAAAGCAGGCGTTAAATCACCAACCCGCAAAGGGACCTCGTAGTACGGCGGTAAGGGTTAACGGTCACCGTTGCCATTAACGGTGACCGTTAACCCTTACCGCCGTCCGTGTAATAAAGACTGTGTCCCACTGCTGTGCTACAGGGCATCATGGAATGTCGCACTGCTTTGCTAACTGGCCATAATATAAGCGTGCCCTTTCGTGCTAACTTACTGAAATGCAGCGGAATTAATTGAAACCCTTTAATTATAGTTAGCCTTCTGTCTTTGCATTTTAGGAGACGGTATATGGGGGAGTTTACGCCTGTTTGCTATGAGTCTGTTTGCTATGATCATTGGTTTCATAACCATAGATGATCGATTTAAACCACATAGACCCATGGACATGTCTCATACATGTGGCTGGAATCCAAGCTGGCAGGAAGGGACATTGTGGGTATGGAATTGGAATGCATTAAGGTTCTGTGTGTGCGTGTGTTCATGTTTCTGATATTGATATATGAATAACATTGAGTGATATTGTTAGCATTATCTTACATTTAGTGATTAGCCTTTATTTATTTGAGATGACAGTGGTCACTTCTGATGATGAACATCCGATCCGAACCGCATTGTGGGCGCTCATGTGACCACTGACATTTGAAAAAAATGCGGTTGTATTTATGTTACATGGATTTGAAATATTAGTAAAACAATTTAAACAATTCTGATTACCTTGCATTAGATCCCTTTGTGGGGCTTCTGTTTTTGAGGGGAGGGGCAATGAGTGGACCCATCGCTTTTCCAGGGATCGTAATATATAAATATATATATGCTGCAGTATGCACTGTTGTGATCGGGGATTCACTGACATTGATGGCAGGGCCCTGCTCTGTAGCCCATTGTGGCTGAGCCACCACACACTGACCTCTGAGGACATCCACCTCTCCTTCCCCATATGGCACGCCTCAATGACCATCCAACTCTGACCTCTGAGACCATCCACCTCTCCTTCGCTAAGGTCATGCCTCAATGACCATCCCACTCTGACCTCTGAGACCATCCACCTCTCCTTCCCTAACGTCATGCCTCAATGACCATCTCACTCCGACCTCTGAGACCATCCACCTCTCCTTCCCCATACGGCACGCCTCAATGACCATCCTACTCTGACCTCTGAGACCATCCACCTCTCCTTCCCCATACGGCATGCCTCAATGACCATCCTACTCGGACCTCTGAGACCATCCACCTCTCCTTCCCCATACGGTACGCCTCAATGAGCATCTCAGTCAGTCTCTGTTATCACCGAACCACCGTTACCTTCTACAATTATGCTACCAGGCCTGGAGTGTTCGACAAGAGGGGTGTGGGTGCCCATCCTTGGTGAGGTTCATGTAAATGAGCGGCAGAAGTTAGAGTGGAGGAACAGTGTAAGCGAGCTGGAAGTGAGACACTGATGGGTTTGAAATTGCCAGGAGCTGGGAGCTACTTAGCTCCTGCGTGTAGGCAAGAGCCTTGTGAGCTTGACACCAATAGCAACCAGGAGCTACTTTTGACTCCCAAGGCCAACTGGTGCCATATGCACATACCTATGCAACATTAACTCTGTGTGTTTGGGAATGTGCATGAAACACTTGTGTATAGGTGCGTTTTAAATACCATATCATATCATATCATATGAAGGAGGATTCGGGCACATTTAAATCATAATGGGTTAAATATAACATACAGAAATGTGTAGTATGAACATTGTTTAGAAGTTAGATTTGTGACTCTCATCTCAATCCTTCTTCCCCTGGATGTACCCTCTTCTTACTGGGTGATATCTGATGCCAAGGAAATGTTTTTAGCTCCTGATCATCGAATCCCTTTTGCGATCCCTGCAGTATGATCTGTAGGTAAGAGACTATATACAATATTTCACTGAGAAGTTCCCTGACTTGAGAAACGCTCAATCCCTTTGGCTGCTAAGCATCTATTCTGAGGAGTGACCTGATACAATGACGTTTAGGGAATTTTCTCTGTAATATTCGGCTGGAGGGGACTTGGTGCCCAGATAGGGCAGATGACAAATGACTGGGACGAAGACTAGTGGAGTGGAGAGGAGAGAGAAGTAGCCCAATGACACTGAGCTTCGTTAAAACATGAAGGAAGTGGGAAAGGTGGGAACGGGAGCGTGAACAACTGATGTGTATCCCTCAGGCTAGGCAGGTGAAGATTGCCCGCAGCATTGCATCTGTGCCTGTTGCCTGACACTGATTGTATAAATGGCCTGAGAGGATTGCTCAGAGGCAACGCAGAGCAACACAGGTTCGAATTCTGGCCCTGTGCTTAAAGACAAGTCTCCAGTATCACGCATGCTATAAAATAGGAATGAATTAATCATAAATGAGAGTTTCCTTAGCTTCCCAGAAATGTATGAATGCATCTGGTTTCTGCATCCTGTCCAGTGGATAGAGATTCAAAGCATTCTTCAGGCTGTTTACTCGTGTTCCCCATGTGTGACGTATTTGTAGTGGTCTTGCCTTGAAGCCCAAGTTGATGCATTGTGTGAAGTAATACAGTGTCCCTTGATTTTAAGTAATACATACCACATGGCTCGCTATCCACCATCACAGGTCAGGTGGCGCTCAATACATTTAAATACAAACGTGTGACACTTAAGTTCTGAAGAAAATCCAAACTGGAAAGGCTTTGTTGGATTACAGGGAACCATTCAAGTGTGAGAACTCAGGAAGGCACTGACCCTACAACCCACCTCCTACTGAATTATACAGGTAGTGCCTAGAAATGTTGAAACCATGGTGTCACATGATGTTTAGTAAAAGTATAAAGCAATGGCAAGCCCTGGCCTTGGGGGGTACGCACGGGCGCACACGCGCTCACACACACACAAACATACACTCTCACAGTTGGAATGTTTCACAAAGTTGCACATGTTATCTATACAATATAACATGTGTCAAGACCTATCTGGCCAACTATCACCCCATCACATATCTTCCCGCCCTCATCAAAGAAATCTAGAAGGCTGTTGTCATCCAGATGTAGGAAAGGATCACACAGGTATCCTGGTCATGTACAAACCCCAATGCACCAAGCCCAATCCCAAAACCAAACCCAAGCCCAATCCCAAGCAATATTTCTTAGCCTGAAATAATTCCTGATTTCACACTTTGCAAATATTCAAACATTCATATCTATCAATGGTTTAAACACTTATTTTAAAACCACTTTATTCAATTACTCAATGAGTAAAAGACACAGCATTCAACAAACGCACAAAAATGTACATTAAAAATCCATGGTCCGACACAAGCCCCACATAAGCACACACACATTAACTTGTTCATTCTAGGACACATTCATGTAGCATTTACACAGACAGCATTCATTTAAAATAAGCATTCACTCCCTCATTGAAACAACATTCACGTTCACTCACTCATTCACACAGCCCTACTTTCAAGCAACATTCACTCACTTCACTCATTCACACAGCATTTATTTCAAACAACATTCACTCGCTCATTCACAAGTTCACACGCCCAACCACCAGGGGTGTATTTAGGCTTTCTGCTGCCCTAAGCCCAAATAAGGGCATGCGCCCCTCCCCAACTTTACTCCAACTCTTCCACACTCTGCATCTTCACGAGATACCGTCCCTTCAACAAAATCTACCTGTGTTGTCCAAACTACACCCCTTCACTCATCCTCAGATCAAAACAACACAAGTTACAGCACATGTTGCAGAAGGAATAGGAACAAAGCCGTATGATTTACAGGAAGGTGTACACATATAACATCTCAGCAACAGTCTCCTAACCGGCTGAGTGGCCTTTGCACCATTCTTCTATAGGATCCCCTGCTATTGCCAAACCCAGCAAACAGTTTTGGCCTTCTCACCCCCTCCAATCAATGCTCAAAGCGCAGATTAATGAGGCTCCCTTCTCATTTTGTAGTGAGCAGCAATTGACAAATGTAGTTGGTATCTGCCTGGAGTTTATTTCTCTTGATAGTCGATTATCTCGGGAGGATAGCTCAGCGGCAACATGCTCGCCTTGGAAGCAAGATGACACAGAGCAATACATGTTTGATGCCCGGGTCCGCGCTTAGAAACCTCTGGGTATCAAGCGCATTATAAATATCATATCTGTAGCTTCTGAAATAAAAGCATATAGCTAATTTGGTCAATATTATTAAACATACACACAATAAAAATAAGAACAATCTGCAAAAACACAATCACTGTACTTTTGCAATGCCTTCCACTGTCAGATAGTGTTTTCAAGCAAAAGTTTCAAAAAGACCTTTTGCAAACAGTATTTCTACCAATTACATCTGGGAAGAGATGTGTTCAAGTTTCTAAATTGCAACCTGCTCTGTAATCCCGGCTTTGCCACTTAACCAAAGTGAGCGCTCCTGAACAAATCCTTTGATCTCACTATGCCTTATATGCCACAATTAGATATTTCTGCAAGGTATTAAGCTCACACCGTCTGCTACTTAAAAAAAGCCTCACTCCTGATACTGCCAGATAGATCAATATTAATAGTGACATACTGGGCGTCACAGTGTATTTGCCTACTAACTTACACATGGCAACATACTTATTTTGTGACATCGCTGATGTCACTATTTTTGCAAATTAGGGGGTCCCACACATCTTTTGCTGTCCAGGGCCCTGCAAACCCTGGGGATTACATATAGGTAAATTAAGCATATTCTGCAAATAAATGGGGTTTCCAGAATCTACAGAAGCAGAGGCGGGTGTGGGAAAGTTTGATGTTTCAAGTGAGTTCTACCATTTGATTTCAATATATAGAGAAGTATAGATTTAGGGAGCAGAGGAATGCCCACTAGCGTGTGTGTTGTTAAAGTCAGTTTCATGGAGATGACGGGGCCCTTCCAAAGTCCTTTGTAACTGCACTTGTGAATGTGACCCGCCCACTGGTCGGCAGTGACATGCACAGTTCCTGCATCATGCGGCATCGGAGGGGTGGAGTGGGTGCGGGGTGTGGTGACAGAGGTGAGAAGGTTGTGAAGAATGCGAGGGTGAAAGCGATTGTTCGACTTCCAGGGCTCGTTGGAATAGGAAGAGGCACGACCATGTCCCTGACACTTGAGGATGCCCTGGCACTTGAGGATGGGGCACATCAGAACTTATAACAAGGGAGCCATCTTGGACCACTGGAACCCCCATTATGATCCTGATTACTAGCATATTTAGGGCCCAGTGCAAAGTTCAATGTCTGCTCGCCTTCTCCTAACCAGGTGTACAGTGGATATCCAGGCTGTCGCGTGTCCATGTCTCAAAGAGCTGTGAGAGGGAGATTGTGAGCAACACTGCCGGCATATTGAGCAACACTACTGAGCATCACCCTCCCATGCTGGCCAATACTCAATTCTGAATGGCACTTTTTGCAGCAATAACGAGTCCAGATGTTGTTGCTGCTACATCAGTGTGGATGCGCCCCCCCCTGGGTGGGCAGTGGGGGGTAGAACGACCTTGTGTTGAGCAACCTCGAAATGAATGACTGGTGTTTTCTGGGGGACCTTATGCTCTCTTTTGGGGGGTACCAGCTAGCCCCCTGTAGATTGGGGGCAGAAGGGCAACTACTTTGTAACATATTAAATATGGCCGCAGATGAGGGACAAACATTAAGTGACATGGAAGTGCAATGGCCTGGGTTAAGTCTGGCTGGCTAAGAGAAAGTGGGCAGAGGAGAGTGCACCCCTCTGCATCTGGCACGGTGAAACCCGAGGGGCAGTAACCTTTGATGTTACCAAGCACTTCGGGCTGGACTGGTCCTATTGGGGTGGGACCAAGCCTGATTTGCATATGGTCTTTCCCCGTTTGTAATGGCTTGGCAGGATAAGAATGATGGCCTGGAGTGTTGTCCAGAGTGATGCCAGAGGTTAATATTAATTCTAAACCTTCCAGCCATCACCTCTTTTGTTTTGCTGCAAACAAGTAAAGAACAGTTCTTTGACGTATGGGTTTAAGAAGTAGCAGCTGAAGATTGCCTATAGGATTTCTTTGGAGTTGGACGGACTCACCTGGTCCAATTGCTCCAACCCCTGCTGGAAGCAGCTATACATACAATTGTGTTAAAACGCCCGAGTTTGAAACAGAAACATGCCATAATATTTCAGGCTTTAATGGAAAATGGTTGATTGAGAGAGATAACGTGAGATATATGATTTTCCATGAATTTTAGCTGTTGGTCCAAATATCCAGGAAGTCGTTTGATGCTGGGTTAAGAAAAGTCTGTGGACTTCAACGTGAGGTACATACGTCTTTTTCCAGCCAATCTAAAGGTGATCACAGATGGGAAATCGTGGTTATTCTAAAACTCTAGAAGAAGCCTTGAAATGGGTAGAGGGCCAACATAGCAAATGCATGACGTGCAACATTGAGTCGCTATCAGGGGACTCATGGACTGAATGACCACCTGCTTGGCAGGGCACTTCACCAGGACAGCAGCGTTCATCCACCAACCATCTACCCTTGGGTCTAAAGAGGAGCTAGGAGATGAAGTGAATAAGAGTGAGGTGAAAGCGATAGTCGCAGTCTCTTATTGGCAGGTCCAAAGGATTAAATGTGCTTGATAAAATCAAACCCAAAAATATGTGATTTTAAATTATTTCAATTATTTGTATAGCACGCCATGTCTGCCCCCGTAAACAGGGTGATGGCCATTTGCACACAGGGCTTGCCCGGAGTGCAAGTAGTTTAATTCTTTATTTTGGGAGATGGGCTGTGCACCCGAGGTCATTTGTCCAGGAAAAAAGAAAAGATGGCCGCTGCCATATGAAAAGGGACTTACTTTTCTATTCCTATGGCTGCAGCCGTGGGAGGGAGGAGCGTCCAACTGGAGCACAATGCTCCGGTCCAGCAGGTAAGTGGGGCGGGGAAAAGGTATTTTATGTTTTTAGGGATAGTGGGAGGTTGAGGACGTGGGGAGACAACAGGGAGAGGCTCCTATTGCCTCCTCACAATCAACATAGTATCATCCGGGGAATGGCCTCGGGTGGCTGGAAACAGCAGGCAGTACACTGTGTATTCTGGGCCGATGTTCCATTCACCTGACTGTCTAAGCGCCCTTCCCCGGGTGCAAATTCTGAAGAAATCGGGAAAAGACCTATGGCCTCATACTGAGTTTGGTTGTAAATCAGCAGTAAAGCTGCCAATTTGCTGCCAGACTAATTTAACATTACTGCCACATCGTCCTATGGTAGTACCACAGGATTGCAAGTGGTGGTATAGCTGTGAAGGTATAGGACTCTACAGGGTTGTTATTGCAGCTTTACCACAAGCAGTAATACTGCATGGTAAATCCGTAGATTTCTGGTGTTAAAGTGTAGGATTCACCTCCATCATTTTTCTGGAGGTGAATCCTACACTTTATCTCCCAACTCGGATGACAGCGGTGCAGAGAAAGTGGAAATTACCCCCTAAATAGTAGTGGTAATGGAATTACTGCCACTTTTTTTTACCACACTGGAGGGTATCTGGTCTTTACATCTAATGCATTACCATCGAATGCTTTTCCATCGAGGCATTTGCATCGAAAAAATAGATGGTGAGGCGGGCCGAACTCCAACTGGGCCCACGAAGAAAAACATGGTTGGCGAGCTGCCTGCCCGTCCCCTGAGGGAGACGGAAGAAGTCCGCGGCATGCAGCCCTCCCCCACCATGGACGCGGACTCTGCCACAACAAGGGAGGGGAGAGACAGGTAGGCGGTGTCGGCCACATGAGGAGGAAGGTCTGCCTCCGACCACCACCAACAGGAGGGAGGATGCCGTTTCCCCTCCCCCGTGGGGAGCGAGAGTGCCCGCCACGGAGTCGGCTGCAACGTGGAGGTGCCCCTCCCCTACCCGCGATCAGCGGAGGGGAGGAGCAGCTAACATCGCTGCATGAGAAAGGTGATGCGGGCCCAACTCCAACTGGGCCCGCAAAGGAACTGCCAACCCCCGTGTGTGGGAGGATCTGAGGCGTCGGCCGCAACGTGATGGCGGCGGCTGGAGGAGGATGCAGCCCCTGCCGAAACCCCCACTGTGAGAGGGAGAATGCGGGTCATCGCCCTCGATTGATGGAGGATTTGCGGCCCCCCCTATTGGGGAATGGAGAAGCATCCGCCGTGATGGAGAGGTGAGCTGCCTGCCCCTCGCCTGTATTTCTGCCAGAAACAGTGGCCGAGCTGCAATAGAAGCGGCAAGAGCCGAGCGGCAATGTTCCCCGCCCCTATGGTGAGAGGAGAAGTGCTCTGGTGGGAGCTACAAAAAAATTATAAAAATGGGGAAATGCAACGGAGGCCCGCGGCGGACTCCCATGAACAAGGGAGGGGGCGTGGCCTAAACAACTCGGGCCCGCAGCAGTGAAAAGTGAGAGAAAAAAAAATATTAAATTTAAAAAAAAGAGGAAAATCGCGCCGCACCGGAGCGTGGGCAAAGAAAAAAAAGGGGGGGGAATGTAACACGCTGCACAACAGTAGGAGGCAGCCCCTGGACAGCCAACAAAGAGGGGCACACTACGAGTGCCCGGCCACACAGCAGGTAGACAGCCCCCAGTTCTATCAAGGAGAACGTCAGTGCCTGCAGCACCTCCTCCTTTGGCCATCATGAAGGAGCGAGGCCAAGATCAAGCATCGAGGGAGATCCGCTGTGGTGCTCCATCACAGAGGAAAAAATAAAAAAAAATAAAAGAACAGCGTTGCCCCGGCCCGCACTGCAAGGAAGGAAAGTGCAGCTCCAGAGAACGGCACATGGCCCGGGAACAGCATACACAGGCCAAGGTCTGCACTCTCCATCCAGAGAGGACTGCGTCCATCGCCCAGCAACGGGGTAGTGGCTCCCCACTGGAGTGCTTGTGCACCCTCAAAGACCACCTAGCGGAGCCACATCTAGTGACGGCAGCGAAAAGCGCGGACTCCGGCCCCGGTGTTGACAGTGCCCCCACTGCAGGTGCGCCCCCCCAGACTGTGGACTTGGCCGATGTGGCCCATGGGCCTCCCTAGGTGTGGCTTTGCTGGCCTCGGTGACTGTGATGGTCCGAGATGAACCTTGGTGGGGAGACAAACTGGGTTCCTGCGACTCCCCGTGGTGCACCAGATGAACACCAGAGACATCCCCATGAAGACCGGGAGCTGGCAGACCTGGACTCCGGTTAAAATTGGCCCAGTCAATGAGAAATGTACAGCGGTAACCATCTGTATATGTGGAGTGCTTTACGGGGTGCCAGGAGCTTTTGTTGGTGCTGTTTAGTGATATGAGACCCACTCACTCAGGTTAATAAAGGGTGCATGTGTGTGGGAGTTATGGGTGGTAGAGCTAGTGTGTGAAGTGTATTATGGTGTCCCATTTATTTCGTTATGGAAAAGGAGGAGTGTTGCATGTCACCCCTGTAGGGAGACATGGTATTTCCCAGTGTGTGTTCCTTGGTCACATTGTTCACCATGTGACCAAGTTAATAAAATGTGCGAGCTGCTTCCGGCTCAGCAGTCATACCATCTACGACTCTGGTGTGTGTTTGTGTTCTCACCATGCTGGTGCCACACCGCATGTGCTGGGCCCAAGGACAGGGCCCAGCTTGAGGACGGGGTCCCTGCAGGGCAACGCCATTCTAAGGTGATCCCTTGGCCATGTGATCATGGCTGCTGTGGCGACCCCGGCCCGGGTGCCCCCAGAGCCGGGGCCGCTGTGCGCTGGGTGCCCCCGGCCACGTGTGTAGCTCCGGTGATCCGGAGCGGGTGGGGTGACCCCCACCCATGAGTCTGCAGTAATCGCCGCACAACTGATGCCCATCGGTTGATCCCGACATGAGTATGGGGGCTGCCCGGTGATCCGGAGCAGCCCCCCCCAACACAATTTACATCCGGTCTGGTCTTAAAATGATACCTATTAATTAAAATAAAGACGAATTTACATTTTAAACATTTGCAATGATCTCCTTTATACAATGCAACGATTTCCAGCTGAAAATTGCATATGTTAAGGTTCTGGACGGTCACGGAAAGCCAGCAGGCAGACGACACCGGGTCATCTCACCTATTTACACCCCAGAACCTCTATATTCACATCGCCTGGTTGCTTGTTGGCAAGTAAGTCATTTTACACAAGCTAGCACCTTTACAATATTGCTAAGAGAAACCAGGGGCGTACATTAATAATGTGTAATTGTATTTATCGCAAATGTGGTTAACAAAAAAGAAAAAATGCCTGTAAACAAAGACCGATTAATTTTTCCAAAGTCCTTGCGACTTGGGTAGGTAGCCTATATGATAGTCCTACAATGTCCGAAGGGCGGGACCAACAGGCAAATGTAGCTGTGTTTTTGAGGCAATGCTAGCCAGTTTAATGACTTTGTATACTGTGCAGCTGGTAGTTTTGATCATTGTCTCGGGAGGATAGCGAGGGGGCACTGCGCTCGTCTTGAAAGCAAGATGACACAAAGCAACACAGGTTCGATCCTTGGGCCCCGAAATCTCTGTGTATTAATTATTACAAAAATTGTCATTCACCCACTAAGGGGAGCACCGGGAACCAAAAGAGGCCCTGGTAATAATTTTCAAAGTTGCCCCTTATTATACATTTTCAGCAAACCCAACCCTTTTCCTATGGAAACATTTTGAAATAAAATAGGTTACCACACAAAAGAGGCCCAGGGTGCAAAGGCCTACCGGGAAATCTCCAGAGTTCCCTATAGGCCAGTCCACCCCTGCACCCAATGTGCTTTAAGAGGCACTATATAAAAAGTTGCCTCCTTCAAACTATTTGAAAATTACCTAAATTGTGGGGGCCCCCGTAGGTGCTGTGCTCGAATAGGGGCCCAAGCAAAGTTAAGGCTCGAGCTCTGTGCTGCCTTACAAAACTCAAAAGGCGCGAGCTTTGCCGCAGGCTCTAGATGCACCTTTTCAGGGGTTTTTTTGCAGCGCAGAGCTCACGCTTTTCTTTCACTTAGCATTTTTGGGTTCCATATAATAATGTCCCCTCAAAAATAACGTCATGCAAACAAATTGCTGAAAAAAATTAAAAATGTTTGCAGGGACATTATTAGATGGGACATGCGGGGGACACCCCTGCAACCCCCAACCCCTTTATTTATTTTTTTCAAGGGGAGAGGGGGGCACCCCATAACCCCCGCTCCCCCTGTTCCTATATATATGGTCACCTATATAATGTCGCCACAACTTTTTCCCAGCAACATTATATACGGCGACCATATACATAGGGATATTTTTACCTGCTGCCCAGTTTTGTACGTGCTCTCAGTTGCAAGGTAACCTAGAGCCAGCCCATGCGCCGGGTGACAGGAGAATCAAGGGAACAGGCATGACAGCTGCCCAGGCTCCAGACCAGATACCAGGAACAGCACCGTGTGGAGGAGAAGAGCAAAGGGAAGTATAAAGGAGTTGCTATAATGTGTGAGTGCATGCTTCAGGCCTGAGCTTTGCTGTTTCAAATCCTGTTACATCCAACTTTGTTGGGCAGTTTTTTTTACAAAATGTCTTTTCCTCCTGCCAGACCCCACCCCAGTACAGACGATGATTTGATGGGTGTGTTCTGACGATGCCTATCTGCATGGATTCACCTAAATGTAATGTAGGGTAGGGAAAATCCCTGTACAAGAGCGGCAAAGGGCCTCTTCACTTGGCCATCGGCATGTAACTATCCAGAAGAGATGCCATTAGAAGTGAGCAGCAGTGGAGAAATATACAGCTGTCCCTATCATACCAGAACAGAGAGCTTGCCCCGCCTAGCAGCATGCTATGATGTGTGGGGTCCATCTAAAGGTATGGGCAGAAGTGTACAGGAAATGAATACTGTGAACTGGCATATTTCTCTATGAGTTAAGTTACTTAATCAACAGGCTCTAGAAGGCTTTGCGTATGAATATGTACTGATATTAGAGTGCCTGCACAGCCGCGTATACATAAGGCTATCTTTCTTTTTCTTGATTCATTAGAACAGGTCCTATTGTTAAATCAGGCCCCTGCAGCCTTGAATAATAGATCAATGGAGCGGTATTGGATTGAGGGGTTTATACTGAGTTGTCTCCCTGTCACCCTATCAGGTCCCCAAATCAGGGAACTGCGGTCCCATTTATGTTTTTGCCTTGGTTTGAATTTTAGTAGTCTGCGTGTAAGCTATATCATAGCCTTGGGGGGGGGGGAGAGTCCCTTCTCTACAGCTGTAAAAGAACGGTCAGAGGCACTAGCAGAGTGCGTATTACAATGGAGTCAAAAGAATGCAGTAAGCAGGAGTTAGTAGCTACAGATTAGAAAGGAAAAGGCAGCCAACAGGGAGCTGAAATGCGAAATGTCAGCTGAAAAGCCATTCATTATTTTTTGACAGTAGGGTCTTAATGTAGAGGACACCAGAATAAAAAAAGGCAACTAAGAGATAAGAACGTTGCTTGATACTGCAAGAAGCCCAAGGGAGGTGATGGCAAAGTGCACGTTTAATGTCCTGAATTGAATGGGCATATTACTGGGTCATAAACTTGCCAACGTGGCCTAGCTGCTCACGTCCCACCTGATGCTCTGGGCCACTTTCAACACAAATGGTTGAAAGGCCCTGCCGCCTGTTTGTTTTATGAGGAGTTTGAATAAATAAGTGATTTTTATTGACTGTTACTTGCATGTTCCACCCTGGCCACAGATCTGAATCAGCACTACTTGACTTAAAGATGCAGATCGACGAAATTAGAGATGAAGGCAAGCTAGCCCTGCGGTTACTCCTCGATCTATCAGCAGCCTTCGACCTGGCGGATCACAACATTTTGTGTCACCATCTTTTCACTTCTCTCCTGAGGCCACAACCTGAATTGCCTCCTTCCTAGGGGACAGATCTATGAGACTGTTCTCAGAAAATGCTAACGCCCCTGCACCTATTACCTGCAAAGTACCTCAAGGATCCTGTGTATCCCCAACGCTGTATAAAACCCAACAACCAGGTGTGACCACCCAGTAATGCCCAATGCTCTCATAATGTTCCATAAGCAAGCTAGCCATTTGTGCCGTTACTTTTCACAATATTCCTTTTCTGTGATTCAATACGTTCATCTCATACTCCTCTGTAGTGTCTTTAAATCATAAAGAATTATAGGTGCAATTGCGAAAAAGATTTCTTAAAAATCGTTTTATTCCAAATTTAGACCAATCGAAAGATTGGCCATTTCGTGACAGAACAGTCTCTTAAATCATAATGTGTCTGAAAGCAGATGCATTTCGGTGTGTTACTCCATCTCCAGGGCTTATTATGTGACCCTTCTCACTTGGGTACTCCAATCTGACTCGTCCGAATCACTCCGTAACCAAATGCAGCTGTAGATTGCTCATTGCCGCCGATGCTACCCCAACACTGTATAAAATATTTGCAATCCCACTATTTGCACTCCTGGGCACAATTGGCATATCCTACACAAACTATGCCGACAATACTCACTTTTTCCTTCCCCTTTCTGGCGACTACCACACAACTCCTCCACCTTAAACTCTGTCGACACGACAATCCAGGCCAGGATAGCCACCCACAGCTTATGCCTGAATGACGATAAAACTGAGATACTCCAGATGGGTCCACCATCAATGTTAAAAAAGCTCGACCCACAATACTCCTCCTTTATGATCGACGGCATCCCAATCCAAGTTTTTCCCTTTGTGAAAACGCTACACATGTACCTGGATGCCTACATATCACTCAGACGGCATGTCAATGCCATTGTCTCCTCTGCCGCTTACATGACTAAACAAATCAACGCCCCTAGACCTTTCCTCTCACCGAACAGTTGCCTAACAATTGCCAGATCCACCATAGGATCCAGGCTTGATTACTGTAATGCCCTCTTTGCAGGTACTTCAGACTACAACATTCAAAAGATGCAGGTTGTTCAAAATGACGCCCTCAGAGCAACCCTGAACATGCCTAGAATTTAACATATCACTGCAGCCCGAAGAAAGGCCCTTTGGCTACCTGTTCGAGAACGGATCCTCTTCAAAGCATTGTCCATCACGCATAGGTGCCTGTCCAAGGCTGCCCCTCCATAGTTATCCCAAGATATTACAAAATCCTCCTCCTACAGGCCTCCTAGATCTGCTAATGCCCACCGCATCCCCCAGCTGAAATTTAAACGGGTTAAAGCTGGAGGCTCTAGCTTCCCAGCAATGGCAGCCAAACATTGGAACCTTGTCCCACCTATTTTACGGGCCGAACACTGCTACTGGACTTTACGAAAAGCACTAAAAAAACTGCTGTTCACTTAATCCAAGACGATCTGTGCATTGTGAAGATTTAATAATGTATGATATTTGTCATGTGCAATCTAAAGCCAACCGTTATGATTGTGAAATTGAAAAAACTTGGGGCAACTGTCTTGTGCAATGGGAAACCCAACTGATATATGCAATATGTAAATTAAATAATCAATGAAATCTGCTCACCTTGGTCTGCAGAATAATGTATGTACTTTGTTCATCAAGTAACTGACATGTAACAGCACCTTGACGCGCGCTATACAAATACAAACATAGATAAAATAAAGAGTGTGTTTGCAGCTTCATGGGAGATTTACAGTTAACATCATAGCATATATTGTGTCCTGCATGTTCATGAAAGTGATTTGGCAGTCCACACTGGCATAGTTTGTGGCAGCTAGTTCATGGGAATAATTTACTGTAGACATACTCGCATAGATTGTGTCTACAGCATCATGAAATGTATTTACATGATCATTACTGGCATAGATTTTGTATCCAGATTTATGAAAGATATTTAAAGTATCCATAATTTGCATAGATAGATTGGTTCTATGTTCATTCTTCAAGCGTTTTTTTTTTCGCAGCACTTATTGCCAAAAATGTTTTGCTGAATAAAATCATTGAATTTTTTTTTTGGGGGGGTTCCTCCAATACCTCCTCCCCTATTATTTATCCCTATACACTACCCCAGCCTACCGCTTATATGCCGTCCCCCACTCACCCCCCCTATTTTTCAATGTTTTTTGGGCAACACCTTTTTGCCAAAAAGTGTTGTGAAAATAAAACGGGGGAGGAATGAACGTCGTACCGATAGATTGTTGCTGCAGCTTCATAAAAGTGACTTAAAGTGGCAATGCTAGTGCATATTGTGGACACAGGCATTATGACAATTTTGTGAAATACTCCCATGTGCTGTTGGTGAAATAGTATTTACTGGATTTGTGCTCTAGCACCTTGAAGCTCATGTGCTTAATGGAATTATCAATAATGATATCAGACCCAAATAACTAGACAGACTCAAAGAAAATGACAAAGTGCTACTTTATTATCAGCATAAAATAAAGTATGATATGATATGGCATTTATAACGCGCCTATACATAAGTGTTTCGAGGCACGACGAGGCAAGGGAGGGGTAACAGAGGGAAGACAGACAACGACCTTACTAGGCCAGGTGTCATTCAGATCGCACAAGTGCATGGGAAGGGGGAAAGGGAAAAGTTCGAGGGGGAAGGGAGAGGGGAAAGTGCAGTACATGGGATAGAATAAATAAGATAAATAAAAATGGCCGGATGGTGGCAAGTGCGTGGTAAGAGCAGACATAAGTGCTGGTAGGGGGACTGTAGGGATACAGAATAACAGTCCCCAGGTGCAGGGTTTGCCAGGGAGGCAGTGCAGGTGTGCAGTTGGTGGGGCCTGGGCCTGAGATCAGAAAGGGTGGCCAGGTAACAGTGCAATTTCATACAGGAATTCAGCAGGGGAGAGGGGGAGAGAAAGCAGAAGCAAAGAGGAAGGTTTTGAGGTGCTTCCGGAACCGGAGATGGTTGTCCTCAAGTTTCAGGGAGGCAGGAAGCCTGGAGGCCCCTGCAGAGGAGAGAGATCTACCACCAACTCGTTGCTTGGAGAAGCGACTGACCCTGAGGGAGTTGGAGGCGGATGAGTGAAGAGCTCCAGAAGGAAGATATTTGGGAAGAGAGAGTTGAAGGTATTGCGGCCTCAGGCCCCTGAAGGCCTTGTGGACAATGCAAAGGGTTTTGAACTTAATCCTCGCAGCCACTGGGAGCCAGTGCAGATATTTCAGTCCTGGAAAGATACGATCCCTGGGCTTGAGGCCAAGAACAAGTCTTGCAGTCCTGTTCTGGATAAGGTGCAGAGGGCGGAGAGTAGAGGCAGGCAGATTTAGATAGAGGTTGTTACAATAGTCCAGCCTAGAGAGAACCAGGGCTCAAGAGACGGTGAGCTGTTGGGGAAAGGAGAGGAAAGGAAGAATACCTCTGAGGAGGTGCAGCTGGTAGTGTGAATTTTTAGAGACATCAGAGATGTGAGGAGAGAAGGAGAGTGTGGAGTCGAAGATGACCATGAGGGTTTTAGCCTTGCAGGTGGGAGCAGGAAGAGGGCCAAGAGAGGCCGGCCAGAGAGCTGCAGGGAAGGAGGGAGTGGGTGTGCCAATGAGTAAAATCTCAGGTCATTGGCGGCACACCACTCCTGGATAGCAGACAGACAGTCAGAGATGAGGGAAGGAGAGGAGGAGGCAGAGGGTAGCCTGAAAATGGGTATCACCCGCATAGCACTGAAAGTTGGGGCAGAGAGCGGCGATGCAGTGGCCAAGGAGTGCCAGGTATTGGTTGAACAGCCAGGGAGAGAGGTTAGATCCCTGGGGGACACCACAGGTAGAGAAAAAGACATCAGAGAGGAAGTACCCAAGTTGGACCTGGGAGGGTTGGTCAGAGAAGAAGGAGGTCAGCCAAGCCAGAGCCTGACCAGTGATACCCAGGTTATCACGGATATGGTTGAGCAGGATGGCATGGTTGACAGTGTCAAAGGCAGAAGAGAGATCAAGCAAGATGAGGACACATGGGGTGTTGGAGTCAAGGTTGGAGAGCAGGTCTTCACAGATGTTCAGGAGAGCAGTTTCCAGCAGCTCTGAAGCCAGATTGATGGTCATGAAGACAACCAACAGATTCGGTGTGGAGATTAAGTTGGGAGATGGCCAGTTTCTCCAGGAGCTTGCCCAGGAAGGGAGTGATGGAGATTGGGCGATAGTTAGCCGCGCAGGAGGGGTCGGCAGAGGGTTTCTTAAGAAGAGGGTGCACAAGAGAGTGCTTCAGGGGGGATGGGAAGACTCCAGTGTCGAAGGAGTGATTGCAGAAATCAGCCAGGGCAGGAGTCGATGTGGTCCTTGATAGTTTTGGAGGAACAGGGGTAAACCTGTTTGGACGAGACTTTCGTAGATCGGACTTGTCTAGAAACTTCATCTGCAAAGAAAAGGGGAAAGGCAGAGAAGGAGGGAGGGGGGTGGCTGCAGAAGGGCCAGAGGAGGAGCAGGGAATGGAGGGAGGGAGGCGATAGGAGGAGAGTGAGGACAGGATGTCCTGAGTTTTAGAAATTAAGTGAGAAGCCAGTGCCGTGCAGAGGGCCTGGGAAGGTACAGGAGAGGTAGAGACTGCGGCAGGATTGGCCAGTTCCTTGCAGACTCTGCAGAGAAAAGGGGAAAGGCAGAGAAGGAGGGAGGGGGTGGCTGCAGAAGGGCCAGAGGAGGAGCCGGGAATAGAGGAAGGGAGGAGGGCAATCTGGCAAACAAAAAACTGTAGTCCATGCACCCACACTTTAGTTTCGATTATACAAAGGTTTTATACCTCAGTCTACGTCAGCTATGATGTCATCCTACGTGGCAAACTGTAAAACCTATCGAAGGGACGGATTGGTTAAGGGAACATGTGTACCCATATATCATTTAAGTATTCATGATATTACTGGATGCCCCTTTATCTGGTAGGCACGCCTTAACCTAGCTCTAAATACGCATAATACAGATTATAGCAGAATAACAGCAGCGTGTTGGCCTTTGCAACATTGTATAGCATGTTGCTAAATAGGCCCTCTGACTGGATGGCATTCTCTCCCAACCTTGGACTTTCGTCTCGTTAGCAGCACGTAAGAAAAACGAAACTCAGGTGCAGGGAGCAATGTCAGATTACTATCCACTTGCCCAATTAGTCCAATATCTCACAACTATCAGGCCCCAAGCCCAGGCGTCTTCTTTATAGTTGACCTTGCAGCCTGTTCTCTGTTCTGGAACTTTCAAGGGAGCGTAGGCACACCATTATCTTTGTCTTGAACTTAATGAATAGCTCATGTTGTCAACTTCTGAGTCACGTCTGACAAATTCGTCAATTTCTACCTCTTAGTTACTGCTATTTGATTTAATTAAGCTGGCTGTCATTATTCCTCTGGCCGCTTGCTCACTTCACATTGCATAGGCTTTTCGCATCTTTGATTGTCCAATACTTGGCTCTTGCAGATGCTTTCTTCTTTGCTTAATCTAAGAGAAATGTCTTACGGCCTATCCTCTTGACTCCCATTGTACCTTGCAATTATTCCATGATGTGGTATCCTTGATCCCAGGCCAATAGACTCCTCTTTATTCCTCTCACAAAGCTAGTTTTCCAACGTCTCCTGATTCTGCAGCCCTGGTCTGTCTCTGAGGTAGCTTGATTGGTTTCAACACAAATCCAACGTCCATCTTTCCATCATGGCCGCCCTTGGTACGTTGTTTTCTTCTGCAGCAATCTTTTATATGTCTCATCTACCTTACGTTTCTACATATGTACATTTACTTTGTCACTACGCACTAATTTTCTGGTGCACAAGATTTCTTTGTATTCAATTATGTTTCTCTTGTTACTTTCAGTTACATCTTCATGTTTTAAGTATTCGCATATCATTTTAGTGTTTCTTTATATCTTTCCTTCATGACGTCACTCTGCCCTTGTCCGATATCACTTTCAGCTCTTTGATGTCCAATGGGGCATGTAGACCTCCTTCCACCCTCTCAGTTTGAGGGCATATTCGATAGGGTTGTCTGAGTGCATATCGTCTCTCATACACTCAATGCGGTATTGGGATTATACCTGGTGTCCCACATAGGGCTCTTCGCCTGCTATTCCAGTATGATGGAAGTGAGGGGGCGGGAGCTAGGGATGACGTGTCCACCTGCTCATCTACAGATTTTTTCAAGTTACCCTACAGAGCGAAATTCAGTATAGCTTTTTACCCCATTGTCTTCAAAAACTTTGCCATACAATGGGCTATTTCAAAACATTTTAACCATTTTCAGGAGGGATCCACCCCCAGACTTACTACATTGCTAGCGCTCCCTCACTACACTCAGTCACTCACACTAATTTGTGGAAGATGTAAATGCCCCTCCACTAAAAATGTTCAGCTGCTACCACTCACCTTGTTTACAATGCCAGTTTTCCCGCAGGAATCCGCCCACCCTCTCGGCCCCAAACCGCTGCCTTAATATGCTCACAATGATTTCACTTGTTCGCCCACAATGAAGGCTGGTACTTTTGGGCACCAGGGGACAGACGTTGCCATAACATTGTTCCTACACTATCTGAAAGATGTAGAGTTTGAATAAAAAACATACATCTTTGATGAAGTGCAGTGCTGAACACCTTGTGTCAGCAGCACAGTCGTTTGCACTTACCAAGGTCTTCCACATTGTTTTACCGCTTACCGGCTCCGCGTGAGTCCATTTGAATAGATACGGTTCTGATGGCTTTACAAGTAAAATGAAGATGCATGTTTTAACAGTGAATAGAAAAGTGACAGGACTCTAAAAATTGCTGTGGAAACACACAATTCGATTTCTGCAGATGTATGGGACCCCATACATCTGCAGAATGTGAAGAAATGGCTTTGGTAGTGGGAGAAGGGGTCACTGTCCCACATGGAGGGTGAAATGGGGGTAAAGGTGGGTGGGCGAAAAGGTGTGAGGACCTATACAAGATTGACATGTATTGTATGGAAATTTGATGTGGGGAGGGTTAGGAGTAACTCATGTCCTTGGGGGTTATTTCAATTTCCCTCAAGTAAAGTGTTTCATCCTCTGACGCTGTGTGCTCGAGAGTGTGAGGTCATTGACAGAATGCTGAGTGAGTGCTTGGAATGTGTATGTGTGAAATGTGTTCCACTGGTTCCATCCCTGGCAGCTGAAGATCTAAGCCTGGGTTGTGGATGCCAATGGTTCTATGTATGCTCCCCTCTTTCCCCTATAGGGCTCAGCCCCTTATCTAAGCTCCTATATTTGTACCATCTGAATAAAAGGAATAAAAGGAACTTGCACCAACATACCTGCTGTCTGGAAGATCTTACTATTTAACAGTGGCGATGAGCTGGCCAGAAACAGGACCCATGGAGATCTGCAGAAAGACAGAAGACACAGGCAAGTGTTACCTGTTGCGCGGGGGGGGAGTGCAGAATCAAGGAGGGATTGAAGGAGGCAGACCCACTGCCCCCAGAACGAGACACCCACCACCCAGGGCCAAGGTGCAACCACCCAGGACCAATGTTCACCTCCCCAGTGCTCAACTGGACCTCCGCATGGCAGGGAAGTTGTCGCTGGGCAATAGGGGCTATGATGGTGCTGCCTAGAGCAAAGAGGACCATCTCCGGTCCAAGAAACTATTATCCAGTGACAGTGGCTGCTCAAGGTTAAAGTGAAATTGCCTAACACTACGATTTATGCCACCCAGGGCAGGGTAGGTATTCCCAGGGTGAAGAAGCCTAAGCCTGATCCATCAACTACTGCCTAAGCAGGTGAGGTGGTTACTCAAGGCCCCAGGTCCAGCACAAATAATGTCTGTAAAAAGAAATAAGGGGTTGCTGGCTTGCACTGTCAGTTTGAACTGTCTGCGTGTTGCCAAGCAGCGGGGTGTTCGTTGCAGTGCTGTTGTCATCTCAACTGCGACATGTACAAAGTTGTCAATACCCAGAGCATGATGCTGCTCGTATTAATGTTGCAAGTGGTTTACTCCTCACCTATGAGCGGGGTCTGTGAGGAGAGGCATATCTGCCTTTGTGGTTTTCACTCTGGTCCCCGGTGCAGGGAGCCATTACACAGAGACATTTTTATGGGAGGGCAAAGGGAGCACTTGCCCAGGGCCCCCACCCCCACAAGGCTAGCTGGTCTGAAGAAGTAAGATTCCGTTGTTCACGAGTCCTAAATAGCACACATCAGGATATTTTATGGGGTGCTGCTGAGGCTCTAAACCCATTGCCTTTCTATTTTGGCAAGTGCATTCTGCCTTGATCGGTTCATCGTGTATTGCTTTCTGTGTTCACTGTGGTATACATAGTTTGTGTGTTCCTTATGGCACAACACTGTAGCATTCTTTCCTTCCTGTGGGAATTATGTTGATCATGTGCAATAGACAATGGTGAAACGCATATTGATAAATTGAGTGCCACAGCGGTTCAGAAATTAGCTCAGTGTGAGAAGCACCCATTGCAGAGATATGTGTTCATATGCAAAATTAGAATATCACATTCCAGCAAGACTGGCTGAGCCTTTCCTATGTCTGAATTTTATAAACCTGCCTGCATATGTACTTAGTTTTGCAGAACAACATCTGCTATTATCAGCAATGTACCTGTACCAGATCGGTAACTAACATATCATCCGTATGGTGAAGGTCTAGAAATTGGTTTGTTCAGATGCAGTGTTGTAAAAACAAGGAACTCGCCTTCAACAATGGCATAAACTGTTGGTCCAAGAGGTGAATAAGTATCCAAATTCAAGACTTTGGGAAGACAGCGTTCATGTTTGTATCCTGGATTTGCCAGCAGATGATTCAGTGATCCTGGTCAAATCATCTAATATATCTTACATTATTGTGCCTTCTTCTGTGAGGTTTGCCTTCTTGCATGCTGTTGGTATCATTTAGCCCATTACTTGATCTTTCTTCTTATGTAGGCCATTTGGGTGGAAGGATTGGTAAACTGAAGAGAGCGGACCATGTGTTGCAGGCCTCAGGCAAGCATATTTTAAGGTCTGCCTGTTGGACGCAAAAAACGGTTTGCTTTTTAGTAAAAGTCAAAGGTTTTTATGCACGTTTATAAATGAAAATGTGAAAAGCCATTGTTTTGGAAGTATTAAAAGCTTTAAAATACAAAAGACAAACACAGTTTAAATTTGTTAAATCACATCGATTGGTATGCTAGTTCTTATATACTTCCCTTGATGATGGAGAGAATGAAGCTAGAATCATTCCCATTTTGCATAACACCCTTCTATAATATTTTGTTTAGAAATGGTCATGTTTGGTAATGTGATTTGTGTACTTTCCAATTCCTTCTTTTTAAAATAAAATAAGATTGTTTTAGTTCATGGTAAGAACTAGAAAAGAAAGTGTTCAAATGCAGAAATTGCAGAGTTGGCACAAATCCCAGCTTCTCCCCTTAACCAATGTGTGATCCCGGGCATCTCATTTAATCTCGTATTGCCGGACCTCTCAATATTGCCAGTGCCTAAACCTTTCAAAATTGTCAGCCCTTCTGGGTGATTTCCTTCTCATGGTATGATATTCATGAAAGCCTTATTCATGGTTTCACTGTGTTAATAGTGAGCATATTTATATCGCACACCACAGGCTTGTGTTCCTTTGATATCTAATGGGAACATGATTTGAAAACCATATCCCCCTTTTAATCTCACTCTTTCTGGATAAAGACACCTTCCTGGTAGCTTCTAATCTGCCTCCACTATCCATGCTACGGTATATGTAGCGTTCTCCTTCCTTCCAATTGGTCTCCTCTGTCCATGCATGAGCACTATTGCATTCTGTGAGGCAGATAATGCGAGTTCTCTGTCTATTATGGGTTACATGTACCTTTTACATACGGTCCTGCATTAATACTACATCTATCTTCCTGGATGTTATTGATGAAAAGTATCCTGAACAGTAGCCACTTTGTAGACTGCTAATGTTGGTCTTCAAACGCTACTTGTTTATCATTCTGATTAGAGCAAGAACGAACAGGGCAAGGGGACTTAAAGTAATGTGCTTAGTATGCTGCAAGACAGCATATCAACCTATCGGTTGTGAGCGCGACGGGTGAGGGATGGGCGGCACGACCAGTATTCTTAATCCCTTAATTCCTTTGGTTTGGTGGAAGGGGCCCCACAGATGTCCGTGCCCAGGGCCCCAAAAGTGCTTAAGATGACCCTGCCGTAAGAACGTTGGTGTATCTGAGAACTTCCCAGCTCTGGTTCCAATTGTAAAATGATGACGTGTCAGGATTGCTGAGGGAGTTGGAGAAGCGTGCGACACTGGCATTCTACTACAGTGCTCGCTTTGAAGATGGTAGTGATGTGATGTAGACTCGAGCAAAGAACCCTCCGTACGTCTGTGTACGTCCTCTTCATATGGGAAAGGTATCACCATACACGATCTACTTGCCCTCTGGGCCTCGCAAGAAGGTGCAAGTGAGCAAGTCTGGGATCTGCCTTCCACATAGTTTTCACGATGGGGGTACCCAGCGAGTACAGAGCATCTTCTCGCCGGTGTGCAGCGAATCCGAAAGCTGGTACTTTTTTGTGTTTTGTGTCGGTGCGAAGAGATAAGTTGCTTGCATGACGTTCCCCAGCATGGGAACATGTTTTTTCTATGGCTCTTGTGTGCCATGATACACGGCATTTCGCTAAGCAATACCCGGCTATGCGATGCTCCACTGCGGCGACAGAGTTGATATTCATGGGACCTTTAAAAAATATATGTATCTTTTTTTTTTTTTACTCTGCCCGTCAGTAGTATTCTACTGTCTGCAATATGGGGTACTGCTTATGCCAGCTTAGACACATACTAACGGCATTATGTCATTATCAGGTGTGAGGATGAGCTTGGGTGTGAAACTCAATGTGTGTTGCTAATTTCTAGCGCATGTCGCCAAGTTCCACAGGGACTTCTAGGCATCTAGAATTACAAGTTTTACACCTGTAGCAATATGTTTTATGCTTACGTGGTAGTAAGCTATTATTACTGTTTTTGCACAGAATGAGTGATTTCAGTCAGGTCTTAATGGGTCGAATTAGAATATTTTGTGTGTGTGCACTTTTATTGTTCTTCATCAAAGTAGTAGTACAATTGAAATGTATAGACTTTGTGAATGTAGTGTGTAATTCTTTGAGGAATTGCAGGTACATGGACTAATACGTACACACAGTGTTAAATGCCAATTTAAGGAAATGTTTCTGCTATTACATTTACAGATCTTTTAACTTTGCTGATAATTGGCAGAGTGTTTATAGCACTAACGCGATGCTTGACATTATTTACAATGCTGACTTTGTGCTGTAAGTGTGTGAATGCTTACATGCTAAAAAGCATGTTTGGCAATTTTTTGTGGAATGAATTCAGCAGGCATGACTCATATGTGCCTGCTCACTGCTTGGAGCAGTTGGTTCATTTGCTGATGTAAGTGTATGAAAGAAAGGCTTGCCGGCGTGAAGGTTTTTAACTATGTTATCACATGTGTTATTACTGGCCTAGCGTAATCATTTGGATCCTTTTGCTTACACCCATGGTTTTTCCGCTCATTTGCAGAGTATTTTGTTCACTGCAGGCTATGAAGCCAAGACAGGGATGGTGTTTTCTTTTCTTTTCGGTCTCCTGGTTCAACTTTCATTATTTAGTTTGGGGTGGGGCTGTGGAGCTTGTATCCTCTGGTGATTCTTTGGTGTAGTGTGTCATCACTTTTAGGACTGTGTATTACTCGGCGTCTCCCCTCTTTTTTTATCTTGTGCATTGGGGAGAGATGGGTGAGTGTGGATGCTTGGGGTGTGCTTGCAGGTGAATGGTCTCTCCCTGTGTCTTTGTGTAACTTGGATGATATTACTATACTGGTGGTTCCCATCTCTTGCAGTCTTCCATTTGGGCTTGTGTCCATTGCTGCCATCTTAGTACGGCTCGTTTTGTCAGGGTATTTTCGCCCTGGTGCCTGGTTATGTGCTTGGGGGTGGCAGACCAGGTATAAGGAATATAGATAGATTTTCTTGTGAGAGTTGAGCTTGTTGGATAAGTAGCCAAATGTTGTTGTGGGTTGTGTAGCCCCAATGTTGTGGCGGGTAAGTCTTGGGCGTGGCAGGCCCAAGGTCTGATTGTGGCAGGATCGGACAGGAGGTGAATATTTTTCTAGTTGGTGCAGAAAGTTGGCATGTACTAAGGGCATGCTGCTGGGGTTTGTTTTGGTTATTTCTTCTTCTGGTTTCTTGCTTCAAGTTGGTTAGTTTTAGTAAGAGAGGGAGATGCGTGGTGGAGTACCAGTGAGTTGGTTAACAAACATCTGTTAACCCCAGCGGCAATATGCCCCACCTAGGTGAATGTGGATCTCATGTCATATTATGTTATTTCACAGCTTTGTCTTGGACCTGGGTCTAATGGTGATATGGCCAGAAAGGTTATACAAGAAAATGACTGCATAATAGATGGTAATGGAGCAGTTGCAGGCGAAGAAGAAGGCACGTTCCAATAGCTTTCTAAGTGTATATTGCGAACAGAGTGGGCACATCCGAAACAAAAAACTTGCTAGAAATATTAAAGGAATGCCAGGAGGTGGGTGTTAGGGGAACGGGTGTAGGATCTTCCTCCATGGCTTCATTTGGCAACGATTGCAGTGATGTAGAAAAAGATGTGACATGCTGCCAGGCCTTCTAAATAGACAATGAAGTTAAGATTCTAGCTAACATCCTGGCAGACATTTAGAATGGTAGGGTGTTCGATCCACCAAGATCATCAGTCTAGTTTTATGCTGGTCACGACAACCAGGTTTAATTTGTGATGGTTCCACAATGGTCTCTCTCTTTGTCAGAGGATATCGATGACCAGTTGGTTGTGGTGGCACTGGGCTCACATCTCTGTCTAGTGGAGTGTCAGGTTTGTCGTGCTGTCACACTTTTTTGGATGAGTTAAGCTCCTATACACCGGAATAATTGCTTCTGAAGTGTCAATGGCTACCTTATGCTTTCTCTTTCAATGGAGCCTTTGGTGGAATTACAACGCTGAGAACCATGTTAAGAAATTCTGCTGATTAGGAGGTGCAGAAAAGAAGGCTTCACTGTATACAGATTACCTGCTGTTATAGAGGAGCCCAGCAGTTTCTGGCACAATGGTGTTATGGAGGGTTTGGAGCACCCATCTGGTTATGTTATGATAAATACTTTTGTAAAGGGTGACCACTTCCAATAAATGACTTCTCAGTGTTGAAAGTAATCTAACAAAACACAGGAAGTAACCTTTGGGTCAAATAGAGAGGCAAGAGAAATAAGCAAATGAATAGGTGTGTTTTAAGAGCCTTTCTGAAACTTAGATGAATTTCAATTCAATGCATATTGGGAAACGCTTATTCCAGAGCTTGACTGTCAGGACAATAAAGCATCACCCGCCCACATTGCCCTTCCTAAATGGAGGCATCTGCAAGAGTCTCGTTCATGAAGAGCACAGAGTATTTGTGGGTTTATAGAAAATACATTTTCTGCCAAAAAGTCAGATCCTTTGCCAAAAGATTGCTTGATATGCTACACATTGGACCAGAAATGTATCCTTTTCTGCACTGGCATCCAGCAAAGCAATCAGAGAGCCGGGGTGGTAAGTTCCCATCAGCCAGGATGAAGAAACAGATGTGTGGCTGCCTTCTGCAGTCATCATTTTTCAAAATAAGGTACATAAGTAGGTAGCAGGGAATGGGTTCTAGAAAATGAACGCTCCTGTGCTGAGCTCTGTGTAGTCGTAGTTCTATTTTCAGGTATATCTTTGCAAGGTCACAGGGAGGAAGGGGCAAACTCAATGCCCCTTGTGGAAATTATGCAAAAGGTCCTGGTTACCTTGCAGTAAATTATATTATATTCGACCCTTGTACATAAAAAGGTTCTCACACAGGTTGCTGTGTCTTCACATGTGGGTTTTATTGTCCCCGATGTGGACATATGGTAAAAAGAAAGTGGTCAGCCGACACATGTTTCAACCCCAACGGGTCTTTATCAAAGCATAGGTAATATATCTGAGGGATGTAATCCCATGTTGTTCTGGCTGACGGTTGGCAATGTTTCTTAGTAATCTTGCAGAATCCCTAATGCTAGTGACAGTATCAGTGCGAGACAATAAAAACCACATGTGAAGACACAGCAACCTGCGTGAGATCCTTTTTATGTACAACGGTCGAATATAATATAATTTTCTGCAAGGTAACCAGGACCTTTTATGAAGGTACATAAGTATACCTAAGTAGATACTGTTTGGTTAATCTGTTTTTAAATACCCAGTGCCATGACTGCTTGTACCCGATGATCGAAGGGTAATAGGAAGAATACGATGCTTCTCAACAATCGCAGGACATAAAACACAGCTTTAGTGGCAGTAGCTACCCTCGGTGCCAGGGATAAGGAAGCATCAGATATGATTCCTACTTTTCTGACCTTTATCACTGGTTGCAAACCCTGTACCACTGGTGACCATGCACCAGTTTTGTCTATGGGGACTTCAATCAAACCCTCTGTTTTTCAGGGATTTAGATTGAGATAACTTTATGACATCCACATGTCAACTTGCAGAAGGCAGTTGGCGATTGGACTATGCAATACTGCATCACCTGGATGCTGAATCTCATCATGATACCTGTAAAACAGCATGTCTGCCCTCTACAAGAGTCTCAGCAGTCTATAGACATTGAAAAGTAATGCCGATAATGTTGATCCCTGCAGTAGTCCACATCTACCACTCCAAAACATTTATCTAAAAGGAGGGTGTGGTGCTCTTAACAACCCCTTGTCTTTCTAACAGTGAGGAGTCCAACCAGCAGGAAGGGGCAGAAGACCAGTACAGATGTGTGCACAAGTTAGGAGCAAAATCTGGAATGGTTATGTAACAGAGCAGTCTGGCTTGACTCATAGGAGTATAGTGTACTGGTATCAAGGCACCGTTAGACCCACTATAGCCAAAGAAATGTTTTGGGTACAAGGTTTTGAATTAACCATAGTCACTGCTCTGGGAAAGCTTCCACATCACAATGTTTCAGTCCTTCTGAGCTCCTGTAGAAGGGGAACAGCCAAATTAGTCGGGCTTTCCCCCCAATCAAAGCTCTCCAGCCTAAACTTGAAGGCCAAGGCCACTCACATGGAATGACAATTAACAGGTGAGTAAATGTTGATGATACTTTTTGGGAGTTTTAGACATACCCAACAATTGTATTGCAGTCATGGGGAGAAATTAAGTGCTTTCTACGTACAGTCCATAGGTGCAAGGTAGGCAGCTACAATCCAACTCCGGAGACTTTGGGACCCCCACCAGAAGATCCCCAAGCCCAGGCTCCTGTACAAAAGGCCATAAAAATGAACATTTCATGATGATTCTCAAGTTCATAGGCTATTTCGGTCAAGTTCAAGATGCACAGAAAACACTCTGAACCTATAATCAGGTTCGCCCTGGAGGACAGGAATAGAAACAATATTGGGGTGAGAGGACCCAGGGATATTGACCAAAGGCAAAGATTGCAGCAGAGAAATTTCAGGAGGCATGGATACATAGGTGAGTTTCAGGTTTAGGATTGTGGCTTGCTTCAAATTGATTCTGCAATCTGGATACCAGGCGCAGACAGGATACGGACCACAGGGCCACCGACGATGAAGGACTCGCTGAAGATTATCCAGGACAAGAGGATCACATCAGCAGGAGCAGCTCATCTGACCCACACTCTTTCGTAAGTTCCATGAAGGATCTTTAGAATGGCACAGGGTCTCCCTAGTTTTCCCCACACATGGGCTGGGCTACCACAGCCCACCAATCCGTATCTGTACACTTTTCAAAGATTTGGCAGTCATCTAGTTCAAGATGACCAGCATAACTGAATTCAATCAGGCACACACACACAGATGTGGATTTGGATTTCTGGCTGACCCATATCCAGCCTAAACTGGAAAATCACTCAAACTGAGAGATCATTGTGGGCTCTAAAGAGCCTAAATAGCCGTAGCAGGAATTATTACCAATCCTCATGGCCCAATTAATGAAAGAAAAGGCAACAAACAAAATTACTGGGGTTTAGAATTTACAAAATGCTGTCTCATCCAAAGAGCCACCATAATGGGCATTTGACTACTAATATGGTAAAAAAATATATAATTTGCTGTAGCCAAAAACAAAATCTACGGATGCCTCCAAGTTAATTCCTCAACACACTTTCTTGGTGAGAAAAATCACCCAGGGACAAGAATAGTGCACTTAATGGACATTATGAAGGAATATGGATGCAATTCTGGGCTAGTGGTTAATTGGGACCGGTTTATTATTATTATTATTATTATTATTATTATTATTATTATTATTATTATTATTATTATTATTAATGTGGTACTTATTGAGTGCGGATCTAGCTTCGAGAAGGAACAGAGCACTTTACAGAGATGTACAACAATACAGATATGTAACAGAGCGCTTTACAGAGGTATACAACAGTAAAGATGCATAACAGAGCATTTTTCAGAGGTAACAACAGAACAAATATATAGCAGGGGGTGTAGGATACCGAGGGACACTGAGGAGGGGTACAGATGCAGGGAAGCAGAGGGGCGGGTGGCGTCTAGCGAGTCACGTGGTGTGAGGGGCGACATGATGACCTAGGTATTGAGGAGGCAAGACTGCTTGAAGAGGTGGGTCTTGAGTTCTTTTCTGAATGTTGGGAGCGTGGGGGTGAGTCTGATGCTGGTGGGGAGAAGGTTCCATAGTCTTGGGGCATAGGTAGAGAAGGCTTGTTTCTGGTGCTTTCCTTTTTGCAGCAGCAGATTTCAAGTCTGCATGTGTGCTGGCTTTTGGTGGTGTGCTGTCTGCCAGAGATGTTGGGTTTCTCTGTGAGGTAGCTGGGTGACTTGAGGGCGACTGCCTTATAGATGATGCAGCAAGAATTGAAGGTGATTCGTGCATGCAGTGGGATCCAATGTGAAGGTTGATGAGGGCCGGGGTGATGTGGTCATATCTGCGTAGAGCATTGATGATGCGTGCGGCTGCGTGTAGGACACTTCTCAGGGGCACAAGAGAAGATGACGGGAGGCCTATCATCTTCCATGTATAGTGAGGGCGTGGGTGAGAATGTGATTCCTTTGAACCTAGTTCTGTATGAAAGGGAAGCATTAAGATACCTGGGCATCCAGAGTTCTAGGTTACAGAAATATATTTATCTATGACCTTTGATCCAGTGATGCGAGTTAGGAGGGATTTTAGATAAAGTTAAGAACTTCCAGTGTATCAACTGGAGATTGTCGGCTTTATTTTACAATTACTCTCTTGAACGAATCCTATATGTCGTACAAAACACACAGTTCAAAATCCCCAGCTTCACATTTAAAACTATCTGGTGCCGATAGTTACACTATTAACAGAAGCATCTTATTCTGTGTTTGCTGATTGCCACACTTTATAAGTTTGTGTGGTAGGGGTTGTCCAGGACTGGCAGATATCCCGGTGAATTACATATTTTTTCCAGCAGTAGCTGCCGCAGTTTGGAGGAGCCAAGCCAAGGAAGAGTGAAATCCTTGCAGAACCATCTGCATTAGGGAGAGAGCGGAAGTGAGAGGCTGGTGCCAGCCACAAGGGTTGAGGAATGCCTGGGTAGGCCACAGGATAAGTAGGCTACATGGGGAGCTCCCACTGTGATGTCTACTCTGAGTCAGTTCAGTGCTACTGGGTGACATTACTAGAGAGGGGAGGTTAAATGACTTGCATGGATCCACTATGAGTTTTGGATGCTGAGATAAGATATGTAAATCGCTCTCCAGTTAAGACATGCTCAGTCAGTAGACTAGTCTGGGGATTCTGACCTTCCAACGGTCTCTCCTATTGAGCAGTATGTATTTTTGCATGTATGTATGTATGAATGTATGGCATTTATAACATTCTAAACTATCTGGCAAGCAATCAAACACTGTACAAAGGGAACAACCAGGGGCGTACAAGTAGGGCTTACAGAAGAGTTGAGATTGGATGGAGAAGTAGGGGAGTGGGGGAACTCCAGAGCGAGAGCTATATGGTTGAGTCGCTCTTTGAAGAATAGGACCTGCAGGTCCATCCTGAAGTGTAGGGTGGAGGGGACTGGGCTTATCTCCATTAGTACCTTTCTCCAGATGCAGAGTGCATTACAGAAAAAGGGTTGTTTGCTGTTTTCTTTCCATCTTGCAATGCTTAGTTTCCAGCCTGGCGATATTGTGGCTTCTAGTGATGCGCTGGCCTCTGGTGATCAGTTTCTCGGTTAAGTAAAGTAGTATTTTGGTTGCAACTTATTTGTAGGTAGATCAAGCAGTCTTGAACATGATGCGTCCTTGAATGGGTAGCCAGCACAGGTCCTTGAGGATGGAGGTGATGTGGTCCAATTTTCTTAGGCCTGTGAAGAGTTGTGCCGCAGTGTGCTTGAGATCTATCAGATGGGACAAGGAGGCATCTGGGACTTCTGCGAGTAAGGCGTTACCACCCGCCAAGTGAAAGATGGCCAGGGCTGCAGCAACTGTTCTGAAACGTAGGGCAGGGATTAAAGGCTTGAATTTGTGAAGGAGTGCAAGCATGTACCATGCTGCTTGGACCTTATTTGCAAAGTGCATTTTTAAAATATATCTTCTCTCATATGATAAGCGAATAACATTATCAGCAGATTGTAACTATGATTTATGTTGTAGAATGACAATTGACACATTTTCACACAGACAACTATATAGACACTTGCATATGAAGATATGTACACATAACCAGTGCAAAGCGCTCGGATTCAAATGGACACACACTTTGACGGAATTGCTCAAACAGTTCGAAGTTTTCAGTGTTTACAACAATCTAAAATGGCGGCCGGCACGCGATGAGGTCATCACGCCAATGATGTCATCGCATTGCCGTAGCCGGCGCCATTTTCGAAAATATAAAGCCATACTGACACGGGGGATCAGCTTGCCCGAGTGATCCCTCTGATGTCAGATGGCTGTACAAAGGCATTGTGGTAAGTGAGGAAGAGACAGATCGCAGGAAACAGTCCATGAGAGTTACCAAATGAGCCCCTTTCTTTTAATACCAAAACAACCTTATTACAGGCCAGAACCGCCATATATAGGAGAGAACACTCCATTTATCAAGAACAGGTAGGGAACCCTCAACGATGATTTTCTATGTTTTCTTTTGTTTATACAACCAAGTTTAGAGAAGGAAAAGTATACTTAGAAGAATACATGTTCACCATCATTCTAGGATCAAAATTAAGTATCCTCAGCTAGTAAGCTATATGCTTACCAGAACTCCAAAGGATAAACAACTCAATTTTTACCATGACACAGCGCTCAGGTAAAAAGAAATTAGAAATTTCAAATGATACAGAAATTTAACTGCAATCTAATATGATATTATTTTTGCAATAAAGAGTTATAGAGATTATCTTATTTATTTATTTTTGCAGAATTGTATCCCTGAAGCTGGTCAAAAGACCGAAATGCATTGGACAAGCTATGACCCACATGTGTCTCCAGAAATAAAGAAATGCTTTCGAGTTACACAACAGTCATCAAGGAGATTGAATAAATTAAATGTTTGGAGAACTGAAATGAATTGTCACAATATATTAACTTAATTTATAGGAATAGTATGTGTTGAATTTCAACCAAGGTCCTTCCAGCTTCCTAGGACATCACACCTAGGATCCATTTGTCTATCAGTAGTACCATACCTCACTGTGCATGTGAGGGTTGTTGGCAATAGGACCACAGACTTTCTTTAGATAATTTAGAAGAGAAACACAAACTTTACACTAATTAGCTGTGCCTACTCACCAAATCTCGTACGCATACCATTTTTTAATGACAGATCACATTTGAGAGTTGAGGAGTGAATATGTCGAGCAGAATGTCAGTCAGCCAATTTGGAACTTGGTCATGTTTAATGGGGTTTCCTGGTAGAATAAATACATTTGTTGTCAATTTGAGCTTCATGTAGTCACTTAGCATCCAGGCTTGGAAGAGGGACAGACAGTGCTTGAATCGATGGATATTGTTGAGGCAATTGATTTTTAGGTAAAACTGTGTCATCTGCGTATTAGTGTATTTTGATATCAGTGGGATCTCTCCCAAAGTTTCAATGTGGTAGTGTTTTAGGGCAAGCCCAGATGCAAGCTGTACAAGTCCATCCCATCACAATTTTCTTATCCAGGCCTCTGGCAAAGCTTAGGAACAAGTGGGAGGTGTATGGAGAACAAAGGCCAGAGAGCTGCCTTTGAAAGCAGCCATTAGCCCACAGCTTTCACAAGAACAACTTGCGCTTTTACATTGGGTGTACTGTTATTGTGATCATATACACAACATGGGTAAGGGCGGAGATGTACTCTGTTTTGATAGGTACGATTCAAACTGGAAACGATGGCCCTTTGGCTCCTGTGCAGCACCCAATAGAAACCATGGAGCATGGAGTGCTTCCTGTTTCTGTACAAGTGGAGCCAGAGTGCCTGCATCTCACTGTCCTGTCCCTCTGAATATGTGGCAAGGTAAAGGAGAGACCCCTAAGCTCATTTGTTCTGGCAGCAGTCAAGCCTTCATCTCTAATGGAATGTTCCTCTCCCTCTTTGCCTTGTTGTGCCTTGGGAGATTGGTCCCCTCCCTTGCCTTGTTGTGCCTTGAGAATGACGGGAGGATAGCGCTTTGGCAACACGCAGGTCTTGGAAGCAAGACCACTCTGAGCAACCCAGATTCGAATCCCGGATTCGTGATTGAAGCCCATCTCAAGATTATGCGCATTATAAATAACCTGCACTTGCATGATCAGAATGTACAAGGCCTAATCGCCTCCCCTCTGCCTTGTTGCACCTTGAGACACACATGTATTGGCGCATAATAAATGACCAATAAAATAAGTGTAATACTGGGTAAGCAAAACACATGGACCATTGTGTATGTGTGCATGGGAGCTGAAATGCCAAAGGGAAGCCATGTTTCTCTGTACAGTTAAAGCCAGCCTCAGTGAGTGCTCACTGTTTTCTCTGAGCTGGTGTGGCTCACCAATATTGTGTTGTAGATAGGCTCCTCATTTCCCATTATGGATCAGCTGCCCTTGGTTTAGTCATTTGTGCACATGGATTTTCCCATTGCTGAGTGAATATTGCAAGAAAATGGAAGAACGAGAACACTCCACACAAAGAGCAAGCAATGGAGAGAAGAACTAAATGCTATGGCTTTGAAGAAACAGATATATAAAATGTTTCCCAGAGACGTAGCCAAATATGGAGTGAATGGGGGGAGCACTGCCATGAGCAGGCACAGCTAGGAATTACTGAGGGTGGCTATGCACTTGTTCCAGTATATTGTCTGGGTTAAGAATAATAAATGCTTTTTTATGAACACCTATATGAACATGATAGGTCTTTTGTATCGTTGTACTTGCAGGATCATGTATGATGGATGTATGTCAACCATCAAGACATGTGAGACCTTGCTGTGCTGAGACACTGGCTTTCCAATCTAATGAGTACTGACAGAGTGTGCTTTGCATCAGAGTGCTTTGCTGGAATCAGGAAAGTGGGTGAATCAGTGAGTCCCTATGTGTTGTCAGCTGTCTCTATTTATCCCTTAAAATTACATCACAAAATGGGTGTATGGGCCAGCTTAACTAAGCTTGCCCCTGTGAACTGTGATTGGATTAAAACCTCATCTCCGCTTTGCATCTGGGTGATTGGATCAAGGCCAGATGATGTCACATTTTATGGTTTGCTTTACAGTCCATAGAAACCTCCCTTTAGCCACTGGTCTCAAAATCGGATTGAATCCTAAATACATATTTCTACATTTGTCACCTCTACACAAATCACACACAAAGATTTCATATTTTATGTAGCATCTGTTCATCAAAATCCCGCAGCTGTGGGATCTTGTTTCATTTTTCTACAGAATTTTGTCCTTTTCGTCATGAACACAATTTCCAATCTTTCTGCAACTTTCCACAAATTTGTGTGTTTACCATAGGGATGTGTGTGTAAAGTTTCATAATTTTAGCATTAACACAGTTTACATAAAACCACATATATTGCCATTCCTGTCCACAATATGTTACACAGTTCTACCGCCTCTTAAAACGTGCAGCCAAAATTAGATTAACAAATCTGTCCTTTGTATATTTTTCACCACTTTGAATCACAAGTTATGAGTCTTTAAAAATTGTTAATTATTCATGTTCAACAGCAAATGGTCCTGCCCCTTTGTCTCAACTTGCAGTCCAGGAGCACCCCCCTCCCTTGGGAGTTCCTTCAGGAGCAGTTTATGACCACTTTCACACCTCTGTTTCCTGGGCTAAAGGGTCTGCTATTGTTCGTTCTCTTTCTGTAGACAAGAGTCTGGTCTAACCCACAATTATCATCTACCAGTGAGTTTCTGCTGAGAGGATTTCCCCTCCCCTTGGAAGAAACCTGTTTTTCCACTTCCAAGGGGTTGTAGCTCAGCCACGCTAATTTATTCTTAATTAAAATCCAGCAAAAACCAAACTTGTTGCATCAAATCACATAAATACATTACTTTCTTAGCTTTAAATCTGTGGGATCAAAAACACAACTAAGATCTGTATTCCTTTTAGCAACAATTCTTTTATGTTTGATAATCCGGCAGACTTTTAGTTTAAATACTTTGAAGTTTCCTCAGGAGCTCATCTGACAGCTGTCATTCACAGGTAGCCCAGGGTCCTGCACACAGATTTTGCCAGGGGCTGTCAGTTTACGGACAATCCAGTTTTTCTGAAGAAATGTTTTACTCTTTACACTTTAGGACTTTGTATATTCGCTGTGCTTCATTAGATTACATGTATTTTAGTGCCAAGCAAGATTTTAAATGTTGAGAAGTGTTGTGTATAGGCATTTTAGAGTTTTTAGCAACAAAGCAAATGTCATTTGTAGGCACATTTTGGAGTTTAATTTGCAAAGTGCTGCTGCTCTCTCTACGTTCTGTTTGCTGGTCATGGATCCCACTGGCACATTTTCTGTAGTGTGTGCTCTATCCCACCACACATGCACCATGGGTGGCAGGTTGTGCATCCATATTTTTGTGTGTTTGAGAACGTGGTTTTTGTAGGTTTTTGGCATGCACAAGAGTTTTGTTGCCATTGTTGCTGTTTCTTGTGCCGCATAAGATAGCAGAGTGGGTCAATACATCCCACACCTTGCATTCAGCATTTCTGCAATTGGAAAATGAGAAAAATAATAAAAGCTTTTGACAGCATGTATATGTATCTGTCCTCTATCAACAAAACTGTGTAAGTATGTTCTTCGTGTGTGCATGTATATGTTTGTGTAACTTTGTGCATGGCTGCAAGTTTACTTCATGATTAACGTCACTATTTTGTGGTGTCACTAATGAAGTCAGCACACTGGTTTCTCTGCATTAATCAACGTCATTGATCGAGGCATCTGGGTCCATAACCAGAGTTGAGGCACCTGTGTCCAAAAACACATTTGCCGGATAAGGTTTGAATGGTTGTCAAAGAGTGTATCTGTCTGCATATGTGGATGTCACTGGCCCTCCTGGGGGCTGTCCAAATGGTGAGTTGCTTCGTGCGTTCTTAATTCTTCGGACTGTCATGTTCCTGGGACTGAAGTGGGGCCTTCCATGGACCCGCTCTGTAGGGTTAATGTGTTTGAGTGTATTTGTGACAG